>NC_082686.1:18226846-18551846 GCF_949987515.2 Delphinus delphis
TTTTGACATCTGAAATGCATATTATAGAAGAGAACTCTTCTCTTAACCCTCTCATATTATAGAAGAACGCTCTTCTCTCAGTACAATAGTGTGTTTTAAGGACAAACCCTCATTTTGTCCTGCCTTTTTCCCAGCTATATTAAATCCAGCACATTAAACTTAGCAAAAAGACGCCATTTGTGGGAATTCCCTGGTGGCGTAGTGGTTAAGAATCCGCCTGCCAATGCAAGGGACACAGGTTCAAGTCCTGGTCCGGAAAGATCCCACATGCCGCAGTGCAACTAAGCCCATGTGCCATAACTACTGAGCCTGGGCTCTAGAGCCCATGAGCCACAACTACTGAAGCCCACAAGCCCTAGAGCCCATGTCCACTGCAAGAGAAGCCACCGCAGTGAAAAGCCCAAGCACTGCAACTAGAGAGTAGCCCTCGCTTGCCGCGACTAGAGAAAGCCCACGCATAGAAATGAAGACCCAACACAGCCAAAAATGAATGAATAAATAAATTAATTTATTTTAAAAAAAGATACAATTTCCAAATGTTTCATAAGGAATATATATATATATATTTTAAAAGACACCATTTGTCCCATTCATCCTCATGCAGGAAAGTATCCAACTCTTACTGAATGCTGCTTATACCTTACATAACCCAAGTGACTTCCTGATGAAGAACTCACTCTTTTAAATACAAGCGTATGAATACAGTTAGACTCGAGGTAATGAAAACAGTAGCCCACATTTAGGATTCCAAATGATTTCAAAACCCTTTACTTTGGTCTCATCGGTGCGGTGCAGTGTTGAAGAGGAGTATACCTCAGTGGAAAGAAATCTAGCCCTGGAATAAACTGGTGTGAACTTTATAAATCCAGAAACTTGTAGAGCAGCGGTCCCCAACATTTTTGGCACCAGGGACCGGTTTCATGGAAGACAATTTTTCCACGGACCGGGGTCGGGGTTGGGGGGATGATTCAAGCAGTAATGCAAGTTATGGGGAGTGGCAGATGAAGCTTCGCCCACTCACCCGCCGCTCACCTCTTCCTGTGCGGCCCAGTCCCTAACAGGTCACGGACCGGTACTGATCCACGGTCCACGGGTTGGGGACCCTGTTGTAGAGTGAAAAACCATCGTAAAAGCCAACAAAACTACCCTCTTGTTGGAGACATAGACAGGTTAGTGCTTTGCCCAAGGTCACATGGCTACTCAGGGGTAAAACAGGAACTGGAAACCACATTTTCTGACAACTTGACTCATACCCTTTCCAAGTTCCTGCTCTTTCTACACTCAGTTCTTGTTATGCTCTGTGTGAAATGCAAAAGAGAGAAAGAAGAGTCTAACACAATCACCACAGAAAGGGGAGGACAGAATTTCATGTCCAAGGAAGTAAAACTCTAATTTCTTTGTATGATAAAAATGCAAGAGTGGAAAAATACAATACTCCAAAATTGAATAAATCATCTGTATATGTCTTTATTGTGGATATGTAGTTTTTCCAGAAATTTCTGTCATGAGGAGTTGATATGTAAAAGCTTGAAAAACACAGATAATTTCCTTAAATGGTTCTCCATCTACAATTTAAATATTTTTGCAAGAGTTCATATCTTTGGTTAATTAAAATACACTCAAATTTTCCTTTCAATGATAGAAAGTTCTTTTGCTTTAAACCTAGCTAAGTCATAGAGAAAGAATGTGACAATCAATTTAATACTTAAAGCAAAGTGAAATTATTTTGCCTCATTAAGTAATATTTTTAACATTATAGGCATAGTTGTTGCAAAATAAAAAATTATCTGAAGATCCAGTAATTTTAAAAATGATCTCTGTGTAACTCATGTACATACACACATATTTGTGTTCATTCCTTCATTTCTTAGTTCATTTATTCAACAAAAAATTTGTTGAGCACTTATTATGGGCCTAGCTCACTACCACAAGGTTTAAAACATAAAAATACAAAATGTTCTTTCTGTTTCCTTATCAGAAATAGTTACTTAGACCTTAACAACTGTTAGAGCAAGATAACTCCAGGCCATCTGTCAAATGTTTACCATTATCAAAACTCTCCCTGGAGGGAGCTGCAACTTTGGCTCACCTGGCCAGCAGTAATTTAATTTTTCCTAGGTTCAAAGTGTTCTAAATGCCTCAGGCACAGAAGAGAAATAAAATAAGATCCCTGGCTCTGGGAAACTTACATTCCATTGGAAGGAACAAAAATAAACAAATAAATATACAATATAACTTCAGGTAGTACAGAGTTCAAAGAAGAACAATAAGTGTAGTAGAAAGATGGCAAGCATGGGGTGGAGGGGCGTGACTACTCAAATAAGGTGGTCCAGAAAGTCCTCTCTGAATAGATGACGTTTGCACAGAGACCTGAATAAAATAAAAGCAAGCCTGTGTATATCTTGGGGGAAAGCCGTGTAGCCAAAGGAAACAGCAAGGGCAAAAATGTGGGTAGAAACATATTTAATATGTTCAAGGAACAGCAAGGAGACCGGTGTGCCCAGGGTGCATGGAAAAGGGGGAGCGTGATAGAAAATGGCTTGAAAATGTAGACCCTTGTCTTTGTATTTTATAGTCCCTGGGATGCAAAGTGTTTTGGAGCGTTCTGAGATAAGAACGGCATAATCTGATTGGCATTTCTAAAAGATCACTTTCTTTTCTGTATGCAAATTAGGCTCTAGGAGAACAAGAGTGAGAGATGAGCTGAGGGCTTTTGGTGGCGGTCCAGGTGAAAGCTTTGACAAGGGTGATAATGATGAAGAATGGCTGGATTTTTGACATATTTCGGAGGTAGAGCCAAAGGCTTCACTAGCATATTTGGGGTATAAGGAAAAGAAGTGTGATGGTTGAGGTTGAGTAACCAAGTAAGTGGTGGTGTCTTTCATTGAAATAGGGAAAACTGGAGAGAGGAAGACATCAGGCTTCAGCTCGAGGGCATTGGTAAGTTTGAGACACTCATTAGACATCTAAATGGAGATGTCAAATAATTGAACACTTAACTCTGGAGTTCAGGGAGAACTCTGAGCTAGAAATAAAGATTTGGAAACCACCATCCTATTGATAATTTTTAAAACCTCAGGATTGCATGAGCGCAACTAGGAAATGAGTGTTAATTAGAAAAGACGCGGGCCAAAGACTACATCCTCAACATCCTATGGACTTGAAAGAGGAAGAGCAGCAGCAAAGGGTTCTGATAAGGAACAGCCAGGGGTTGAAGCAGGAAACCTGGAGAATGTGGGATTCAGGAAGGCAACAGAAGAAAATATATCAAGATGGAAAAAATGATCAACTGAGTCAAAACTGGTGAGAGAACAAGGTGAGGACTAAACACTCATCCCATGGAGATAAAGATGGAGGCTAAGACCTTGTCAACGCAGAGGGCATTAGTGATCTTGGTGAATGCTAGCGATAACATCTGCACAGAGTAGGTGCGAGAGAGTATAGAAGGTAATGGTAATGTAGCTAACAAGTAGTAGAAACATTTTCCAAGAGTTTGGTTATAAAGAACAGAGATTGGTGGCAGTAGCTAGAGGAGAAACCCGTTCATATATTCTAGATTTTCTAGTTATAACTATAAAATAATTTCTGCCCTACAATCAATGTAATGTTGGCAGGGGTTTCTACATGCACAGGCTTTTTCTTAAATTAGAAAGTTTAATTTTCATAATGGCCATAATAAAACAAATTCAAGTTCAGGATGCACTTTTGATATTATCTGGAAATGTTCAGCAGGAAAAAAAATGCTGAGAAATGCAAAGCAATATTTAGGTTCATTTAAGTTACCCAGCATCCGAGAGCTCTTCCGCATCTCCCAGAGGACATAACCATTACCATGCACACCAAAACTCAGTAAATACTATTTAGATTGAATTTGACACCACCAAATCCAGAGAAATTAAGGTTTAAAGAAATACCAGAACAAAATATCTGAGGTTGCCTGCAGATAAGGTTTTGCCAAGAAATCTTAATGGCCATTTTCATAAAGCATAGTACAAAGTCAAAGCAACTATGTGGGCAATTTGGATAAGATACATCGAGATAAAATCTGGAAAAGCTAGAAAAATGAAACCAAATCAACCAACAGAGAGAGGTAGATGCGGGGAATTTCTCTACATTTTTATTTTATCCTTTGGGTCTTGTATACTGGAAATAAGGAGTGAGTCCTTTTTCAAAAAGTTATATTAATTCTCCATATAATCATTTGAGTTATTTTCTGAATCTGGCAACATTTACAAGATCACTTCCTTTAATTAAAATGATTTTGGCTGTGCCCTCTGGGTTAAACATTTCCTCTCTATGCACCCAAGACTCCATCTTCAGGAGACGAGAAAGCCTCATGTCCTCAAAGTGAGACCACCCCTCCCTGGTCTCCACAGGTCATTCAGAAGCCCTGAAGGGGGTGTCCCAGGCCCCCATTCCTTACTACCTCTCAAAATTCAAAGAATCAACCTTGAGGCCATGAGGATTCACCTAATTATGGTCCATCCCACTAATTATACGAGTCAACCCAAGAAGCTCCAACTCCTAGGTGACCTTTCATCTCCTCTAATCTAATCCCCCAGATCTCACCATATCCCTGGGTCCATTTCAATCCCTGACTCTCCCCTGAAACTCTTCCACTGTGCCCTCTGGAACTCGAGCCAGACACCCTCAAAACATCCAATCACCTCAACTCTCCGCAGGGGCTTTATTGCCCTTCCTAGTCTAACAGATACCTGGATCTCCCCGAGGGCATGCTGCCCCCCAAACCCTCTCAAGAGGTGGTTACTTTCTCCCACTGCCTCAGATTCTGAGTGGAGAGCTTGGGAAACGTCTTTATTGATTCTCACGTCTACACCGTCTATCCTTCCTAAAAGCTCGGCTTCGAATTCCTCTTGTATCTCAAAAACTTTAGCGTCCAGCTCACTGTCATTCCCTCTCCAAAACTACTTCTATCTTTAATCCTAGTGATTTTATTACTCATATGAATGATGTTCCCAACACCCTGGACTCTCAGCTCATTAAACTCCTCTCTTCCTTAATCTTTCTCAGCCACAGACTCCCCTGGTCATAACCCAGGCCAAGTCATAGAAAATAAATGCAACCCCTCCTTAATATCAATTTCAAAAATTATATTCTCTGACATACAACAATCCTTCTGCTCCAATAAACAGTCATTCATTTAACCCTGCCCCCTTTCCACTCATTCTCTTAGTGTCTTCCTTTTCCTCCTGACCCAAAACTTAAATTCCACTTCAATCATTGTAAAACCTCCCTGGTGAACAACTCAATCCCTTGCTCCTCTCTCACTTTGTAATACATTTTTAGCAAAACTTGAACCCTGGTCAAGTTCATCTCTCTACCTTCTCTACACTTGCATCTCTGCAACTAAACATGGCGAGGTTAAAATGGAAAAAACATGTTGGTTGGTCTCATTTTTAATTCATGACTTCCAACTTCAAGTGGGTTCTGCTGCTGCCCCCAAATTATGCTACACTTCCTTAGACCACCCATACTCACATTTATTCAATGATTGTGAGATACCTTCTCCTCTCTCCTGAATCTTTGACACCGTCCCACCCTTTCATCACACTCCCAAATAATCAGCTCTCTTTTCACTTCACTGAGAATCTTTAAATCATCAGAAGAGAACTTCCTCAAGTTGACCCACCTACCATCATTAGCCCCCATACACTATAATTTTCTCCTATTACTATAATCAGTGATCCTTAAAGAGTGGTCCCCAGCCCAGCAGCAACAATATCACCTGGGATATTAGAAATGCAAATTCTCAGATGGACTCAGATCTACTGAATCAGAAACTCTGGGGGTGGAGCCCAGCAATCTGCATTCTACCAAGTCCTAGGAGTGATTCTGACACATGCTAAAAGCTTGAGAGCCATCTGGGAAACATTTTTTAAAAGTGTGTCTAAAAGTCCTCCCCCAGAGACTGTTTTTAAATTTTAGGGGATAAGAGGTGGACAACAGGAGTTTTAAAAGCACCCCCAAGTGATTTTAAAGGGCAATTTTGAAAACCACTGCTATGAATGAACGGTCCACACTCATATCTAAGGACAACCTCTCAATATGATCAGTAGCTTCCCCCACCTTTGCCTCCTCAAAGACAATTCACCAGCAATTTCTTCTCTCTCCTGAATCTTTGATTTTTCTTCTCCGCTAGAGGGTCCCCATGTCCCTAAAACATGCTGTCCTACCTCGTTAAAAAAAAATTCATTTAACTCCACCCACCTCCAGTTACTGCCCTATTTTTCTACTTATCTTTACAGCAAACCACCTCTTTTTTTTTTATAAATTATTTTATTTATTTTTGGCTGCATTGGGTCTTTGTTGCTGCGTGCGGGCTTTCTCTAGCTGTGGTGAGTGGGGGCTACTGTTCGTTGCGGTGCACGGGCTTCTCATTGCGGTGGCTTCTCTTTGTTGCAGAGCTTGGGCTCTAGGGGCGTGGGCTTCCATAGTCGTAGCTCGCAGGCTCAGTAGTTGTGGCACACGGGCTTAACTGCTCTGCAGCATGTAGGATCTTCCCGGGCTGGGGATGGAACCCATGTCCCCTGCATTGGCAGGCGGATTCTTAACCACTGTGCCTCCAGGGAAGTCCCAAAACACTTTGAGTGGTATCTTTTTTGATACAAAACACTCAAGAGAAATCTATGCTAATTATTTCCAGTGCACATATTTCCATTCCTATTCTCATTAAACCCACTCTAACCAGCTTTTCTCCCCACTACCCTAGGAAATCTGGACATGCTAAGGACACTAATGACCTCCAAGCTCCTCGAGCCCATGGTTCGTCTCAATCCTCATTATACTTGATCTATCATCAGCAGCTGACACTGTTGATTACTCCCTCCCCCTGGAAACATGTTCTTCACTTTGTTTTCAGGAAACCATCTCCTCTTCTTGTTATTTTTTTTCTCCCTGCTGTGCTGGCAGCTCCTTCTGTCTTCTTTGTTGATTTCTCCTTAATGTGGGAGTGCTCAGGCCCCAGTCTTGGGTCCCCCTCTCATGTCTCTCCACACTCACTCTTTTGGTGATCGCATCTCATTTAATGAAGTTAAAGACCATCTAACATTAACATCTACACAACTTCTATTTCCTGGTAAGACCTTACTCCAAGACTCATAATGCCATCTGTCTATTCACCAAGTCCCAACAGACACCTTAAACTCAACATGTCCAAAACTGATTGCTGAGCTTTCCTCCCAAAATGATGCTCTTTCCAGTCTTCCCCAAATCAATCAACAGCAACTCTGTCCTTCCGACTAGGAGTCATCCTTGGTTCCTTGACTCCTCTCCTTTGCTCACACACACATATGCCATTCAGTCTGTCAGAAAACCCTGTTGGCTCCACTTTTAAATTTATTTGGAAACCCACCATTTCTTACAATCTCCATTGCATCCACCTGTAAACTACCATCTCTCTTGCCTGAATTAGGCAACAGCATCCTCATTGGTCTCATGATTCCATCCTTGTCTCACCACAGTCTATTGTTAACCCAGCATTCAGAGGGAGAATTTTAAGATATGTCAGCCCTCATCACCTTTTCACACAGAACTCTCCACCAGTTCCCTGTTTTCATTCGTAGTAAGAGCTAAGGACATTACAAGCCCCAACAATGCTATCCAATTCTAGTCTGCTGCTTCTCTGACTCATTTCCTGGAACTCCTATTCAATCACTCCTCTGTAATCACAGGGACATACTTGCTATTCCTCATGTCAGCCATGATCTCACCTCAGAGCTTGTGCTGAGTGTCTTCAGTATAAGCCCCTCCAGACGCTCTCCCCACCCTTCTCAGTCCTGCTCTGTACCCTGGAAGAATGAACCCCATGAACGACTGCAACAGTCCCCCTGGCCCTCTGCTTCCAGGTGTATTCAGCCAGGGCAGAGCACAGCAGAAGATCTGAAGGAAGGACGAATGCGAGGTTAGAGTCTCCTTTTCTCTCCTTTGCGGTGCTTCCTTCCTGCAGTGTTGGTGCAGGCAGTGCGTCCCTCAACCTAAGGTCACAGCTCCCATCAGGCAGACTCTCCACGAAACCTCTTATTCCAAGGTTCCCAAACCACTGCCCAGTCATCCCCTCAGGACTAGTGACGATTACAGTGCCCACATCTCTAGCTTCGGGAAATCACGCTGTCCCTTATCATTTCCTTACAGCCGGCCCACAGTTTTTTTTAATTGAAGTGTAGTTGATTATACAATATTGTGTAAAGTTTAGTGTTAGTTCTAGGTGTTAGTTTCAGGTGTACAGCAAAGTGATTCAATGTTATATATATATATATATATATATATATATATATATATATATATATATATATATATCTTTTTTCTGATTCTTTCCTGTTATAGTTTTTTACAAGATAGTATGGAGGGTCCTTTAAAAACTAAAAGTAGAGTTACCATATGATCCAGCAGTCCCACTCCTGGGCATATATCCAAAAAAGATGAAAGCTCTAATTTGAAAAGATACATGCACTTCAATGTTCATAGCAGCACTATTTACAGTAGCCAAGACACGGAAGCAATCTAAAGGGCCCACATTTTAAAAAATAATCACTTTTTTCAACTCTCTTCAAAATATCCAATTTGATTGTATCATCCATCTCCGGCTCTGACTGCTCTGATGCTTTGCACTTGCTGTTTCCTCTGCCTGGGCGCTCTTTTCCAAATATGTACATCACTCACCCCCAAGCCTCTTTCAAGTCTTCACTCAAATGTCACCATCTCAGCGAGGCCCTCCCTGTTCTTCTGACTTAAAATTGCACTTTTCCTCACCCTCTTTCCCTGTACCTCTTCCCTACTTTGCTCTTTTCCATGGCATTTGTAATTCTCTAATATGCCAACTTATTTATTTTATTTATTGCTTATCTCCCCCTCCTCCCATTAGAATTGAAACTCCCTGAAGACAGGGATTTTTGTTTGGTTTTATTCACTGCTTATATCATGAACATGTAGAACAGTACTTAACTGCATGGGGTCAGTATGCAATAGAAGTTTCTTAAATGCATGCAAAGCAAAAAACAAAAACAGAACAAACAGAAAAGCCCTCCTAAGATGCCAGGAGGTTAAGAAAACTTGAAAATCTTGCCAAGTTTTAGTAATGCGATCGGTTTAGCTTTATCCAAACCTAGGCACATTGTTAACTAGAGATTTTATTGAGTTTCACCACTGGTGACTTAAGATTCCTATTTGAACAGGTAAAGTCTAGAAAGACAGACTTGCCCTTCAAATCCCACTTTTAAAGTGAATGTTAAAGTCTATAAATCATTTCAGTTGCTTAATTAGACATAAAGCCAGGTCTCAGAAGTGTACAGCAGAAATAGCTTTAGTTTGATTGTATGTGATTACTCAGTGTTTTCTATCTCCTGGCAATATACTGAGCCTCCATTTTGTGAGTTTGTAGGAGAAAGAAATTTTTTACTCAAGTAATTTTGCATGGACGAATTCTCAGTACCTCAGTGCCATCATTCCTGACATGTAGAAAGGCCGAAATCCCTGCATTTCTCTCAGTCTTTGGATCTATAATTCTTTCTATAATGTTCTTGCTCCCTTAGTTCACCTTCCCCTCATTGAAATTAGAAAAATTTTATTCTTTTGTGAATGAAGACCTCTTGACACAAGCCTACCCAGGATGTAGGTACATAATCCATAAATTATTTAAAGTTAAAAGAGCTGCATTCTGATGATTTCACTTGCATCTTATCCTTAGGAGTTTCCTTTCATGTGAGGATCTGAAAATGTTTTACAAGCATTACTGTATGCTGATACCTGAATGTCCTCCTGCAGGTACCCTGGCCTGCTTTAAAAGTCTCCACCTCTGCCTTAAGCCTGCCAGGAGGACCCCACTGTTCCAACAGAAATAAAATGATGCTTTCCAAGGTTTGTGTATTGTGATTAATATCTTTCCAATGGTCCGTTTGAACATCTTTTACACTCTGGTAGAAATACAGGATACAATTAAAGTAGGCAATATCTAGGGACTTCCCTGGTGGCGCAGTGGTTAAGAATCTGCCTGCCAATGCAGGGGACACAGGTTCGAGCCCTGGTCCGGGAAGATCCCACATGCCGCAGAGCAACTAGACCCGTGCACCACAACTACTGAAGCCTGTGCATCCAGAGCCCGTGCTCCACAACAAAGAGAAGCCACCGCAATAAGAAGCCCACGCGCCGTAACCAAGAGTAGCCCCCGCTCTCCGCAACTAGAGAAAGCCTGCACGCAGCAACGAAGACACAACAAGGCAAAAATAAATAATAAATAAATTAATTAATTATTTAAAAATAGGCAATATCTAAGGTTGATGCCCATTTCATATGCCAATATCCAATTTACAGTATGAACTGATATGACAGAACAATCATTTTATTTCAGATTCACAGGTGGATTCATAACTCGATTTATTATGATGGAATGTGTTTACGTGGTAGGGCTCTGAATGTAACAATCTGAAATGGATATTTAATATGGAACTAATTGCTCAACAGTTAAAATTAGTTGTCATATATTATAATAACTTATATTTCTTTTCTGACTAAAAAGTCACATTTATTGTTAGAAATGTGGAGTACATATAAATGCAAACTAAAGGAAAATAAAACTCACTCTTAGTCCCATGGGGCAGTCATAGAGACGTGTCACTCAGATGATGTTCAAAGAAGGGAACTGTTGTCCAGCTTCAAGGAATGTGACTGGCTGACAACCTCCAAAGGTTAACTCCTTCAGCACCTGCCTCAGCTTCCAAGCTGAGGTCCTGCTTATCTCAGGGCAACCCCCAAACAATGACTGAGCAAGGCCATGGTAGCCAAATTCATGGTAACCAAAGTCAAGGAAGTGATGCAAAGGACTAACCATTTCTGCCCAATGCAGCCCCTTCTAATGGGCTATCTTTGCTCCTGAGCTCCTACTGGCCTGATAGAGACTGCCTACAACACAATCTGATGGTTCTCCTACTTAATATTCCTTCCTCCCCTTTTCTTACACAGGTGTTACTCCCCAATAATCCATCTTTTTATTTCAATTGTGGTGAAATAATACACACAACATAAAATTTACCTTATTAACCCTTTTGAGGTATACAGTTCAACAGCATGACGTATATTCACATTGTTGAGATTGAAACTCTGTACCCATTTAACAACTCCCCGTCCTCCCCTCCTCGAGCCCCTGGCAACCACCATTCTACTTTCTGTTTCTATGAACTTGACTGCTCTAGATGACCTCATGTAAGTAGAATCATGCAGTATTTGTCTTTTTGACAAATACTGAGTACAATGTCCTCAAGGTTCAAGGATGTGTCAGAATTTCATTCCTTTGTTAAGGCTGAATAACATTATATTGTACGTATAAATTACATTTTGTTCATCCATTCGTTCATGGACACTTGGGTTGCTTCCACCTTTTGGCTATTATAAATAACACTGCTATGGACATGGGTATGCAAATATCTCTTTGAGACACTGCTTTCAATTCTTTTGGATATATACCCAGAAACAGAATTGCCAAATCATAGGGTAAAAATATTTTTAGTTTTCTGAGGAAGCACCATATTGTTTTCCATAGTGGCTGCACCATTCTGCATTCCCACCAACAGTGCTCAAGTGCTGTATTTTCTCCAGATTCTCATCAACACTTGTTATTTTTTATTTTTTGATAGCAGCCATCCTAATGGGTATGAGGTAGTATCTTGTGATTTTGATTTGCACTTACCTAGTGATTAGTAATGTTGAGTATCTTTTCACATGTTTGTTGACCATTTGTATATCTTCTTTAGAAAACTGTTTATTCAAGTCCTTTGTCCATTTTTAAGTTGGATTATATGTTTTGTGTGTGTGTCTGGTTGAGTTGTAGTTGTTTACATACTCTAGATATTAACCTCTCTTCAAATATATAGTCTGTGAATATTTTCTCCCATTTCATAGGTTATCTTTTTACTCTGTTGAGTGTCCTTTGATGCACAGATGTTTTTAATTTTGAGAGTCCAATTTACCTATTTTCACTTTTGTTGCCTGTGCTTTTGGTGTCATATCCAAGAAATCTTTGTAAAATCCAATGTTATCAAACTTTTCCCCTCTTTTCTTCTAAGAGTTTTATAGTTTTAAGTCTTATATTTAGGTCTTTGATCATTTTGAGCTAACTTTTGTAGTGTGTGGTAGTATAAGGTAGGGGGTCTAACTTGGTTCTTTTGCATGTGGATATCCAGTTTTCCTAGCACCATTTGTCAAATTCCTTATAATCCTTTTGCACTCCTAACTTTGTCACAGTGTCTGCTTCCCAGATGACCCAATTAGCACATCCCTGAATCAGAGGTAGCAACTGCTAAGGTTCTGTATCTATCCTCCCAGTCCTGTCACTCTCTCTCCTCTCCCTCTCTCCCTACAATACACACACACACATGCCCTTCTTCATGCTGCTGTATATGCTGCTATTTAAACATAACAATATATTGTTATGTTTCTGTTTCATTAGATATTTTCAACACCATCAAGTTTAAAAACTCTGTAGTGACTCATGTGGATGTACCATTATTTGCTTAACCAATACACTATTTTTAATGAGCATATATTAAAAGATTACTTCATTTTTTTTAAAAAAAAACTGTTTCCTTTAGAAGACTGACCTATGAAAAAGTATATGCTTGAATTATAGAAAAAACTTTACTGGAAAAGTATTGATTATTGTTTCAATTATTCTTAGTTTTTTTCTTCCTTTATAGACTTTTGTGTAAAATCTGAAAAAAATAAATATTTAGGCTTCTATAAATAAATAAATATAGAATAAAATAGAAATAATAATAGAATAAAATAATAAAATAAAAATAGAATTTGCTAGACCCTTCATATGGTGCACTGGGAGACCTAAGAATGCACTTCATCCAGGTTCTGGTTGGAAGTGATGGGGTTTTAATTCCTCGAGGAACAAGATGCCCTGGGATGGCAAAGCTATTTAGTGTACTTGTTAGTGCATTTGACCTCAAGGCTGACCAGTGCTAAGAAACCTCCAAGTTCTCTTTGCCTTGGATCTCCTTGCTCTATCTCCAGGAACTTACTGAGTTCACTGGCTGCCAAAACTTTGAAAGATTCCTAGCAACAGGGCAGAAGCAACTACAGGCAGAGCAAAGCCATGGAAGACGGGAAACCAAGTTCCCCTCTGGCCTCTTACTGGCTCTGTGATTCTAGTTACATCTCTTACACATTCTGAGCCTTGTTTTCCCCATCTTTAAATTAGCGGTAGTAATTACCTTCTGCTCAAAGTTGTTATGAGCTTCAAATAAGGTAACATGTGGGGAAGTAATTTATAAATAGAAGGCATGATACAAATTTCAGTTGTTATTCTTAATAATTAGCTAGTGTGGTCAAGCGTGCAAGTAACCAGTGGCTTCAGTGCCCCGAGCTTCTTGGGGAAACAGGAGGGCTGGCAAACTTCAACTCTCACATGTAACAAACAACTTCACTCACCACAGCTTGCCACATATTTGTCAAGCTGAGCCAAGGCTCCCAAACACTACTCACTGATGGACTGATCTGCAGGTTTCAGCCCAGTCAATGGCAGCTTTTTAACCACAACTGAATATCCATAACAACCAGCGATGGAGATTTGTTGAGTCCTCAGACATTCAGTGGTGCCCAGCTGGTCTAAATCCTCCTTACCAGAACAACCAGAGGCTCCAGGGAGGGTTGGCAATCCCCTGGAGGAACAAGAAAATGCCATTCATTCCAGGCTATTTGATACTCTGTAAGAGTGAAGTCACAGGAACTCAGATGTGAAGAAAGTGCAGACTGCCTCACTGACCCTTGTGAAAAGTTAAAGCCTCCATATAAGTACCAAAGGGTAGAGCCAACCTTCAATTCTATATCCTCCAGCATCCTCAGTCTCTGAGGTATAATAAATAACTCCATCTGAGGAAATTTCCACATCCATTCGACTCCCACTATTTTCACTCCCTCCCCCACCCACCCCCACTGCAATGAAATGCTTCTGAAATCAATGGACTCCAACGTATTTTGAACAAAAAGATGAACAGAACGTTCACCATGGTCCCTTTATAGGATTATAAATGCCTGTGCCCCTACTCTGGTCAAGAAAGGGAGAAGCTGTTTTCTGATTCTTGTATTAAAACACCTGAAATATGACACTGTTTAATCTTTCAATCAAAGGGAACTAAAACTGGAATTGAGGATTCGGCCTGCTTCTAAGGGAAGGATCAAGACTTAAGGAAAGAGAAAGTCAGGTTGACATTGCTGAGAACTCAGGATACAGCACTGTGTCAAATAAGCATCCTATTCCAGCTCAAAATCTTCCCCTGGCAGCATGGCAGTGGGGATTGTTCATATGAATTCACTGAAAAAAAAAAAAAATGCACTGGTGGTGAATTAAAATAAGAACTTCTATTTTCTAAGCTCCTGTGCTTCCGTAGGTAGAGAGAAAGAGGTAAAGAGGGAATAAAGAGAGAAAAAAATATTTGATACTTAAAGAGTTAATAGTATTCGTGCAGGTTGCAAGTCTGAATAAAGCTAGGAGATATATAAATAGCATCTCCCCTCATACGCACATTTGAAAGAAGTCAAAAATCTATTTCTTAGGGCTCTCAAATTAATTGCTGCTCAAGAAAAATCATTCCAACATTTCCTTGGAGTCAGTCCCCTCCCCCAAATCCTTCCCATCCTGCTCTAACCACCAACCCACACCTCCCTCAGCCTATACCCTGGCTGCTCCAATCCCTCACTTCCATCTAATCCTCTATCGGCTACATGGGTCCAGCTTCCTCAATAACAAGTTGATTTTACTTTTGATAAGTTGCACAATGACCCTGACATCATCAAATAAAATGGACATATTTCTGTTCTTCTCTTACTTGTCCTTGTTGTGATACTTTCCATCATTGGCCGTCTCAGCATCCCTCCTCCTCAGCATCTGGGATATCTCTCTATTCCAGCTTTAACCCCATTTCTCCTTCTGATCCCTTTCAAACACCTTTTGCACATTTCCTTCTCCTTTGTAATCTATGAAATGTTTAGGTTCCCACAGCTCTATTCTAAGCCCCCTGCTCTAATCGGTCTACGAACCAGCCATTGGTCAGCTGATCCATGTTTATCTGCCGACAGTTGTCTTCTAGCTCGTAACACTCTGCTGGACTTCAATCCTGTATAACTGACTGTCCAAGTTTTGCATCACATGGGCATCTGAACCCTCTCAAGCCTTCTAAGAATGGCCCTACCTTCCACCCAGTGGCCACAGCCATAAACCTCATCGACATCTAAACATTCTCCCTTTACTTGCTCTTCCACATCCAGTTAGTCACCGTCCTACAAATTCTATCTCCTTCATTTGTCTCAAAATCATCTTTTCCCTCAATCTCCACTGCCATTGTTTAAGTCCACACTCTCAGCATTTCACTCCAGGTTTAGTTAAATAGCATACTAATGCATCTGCCCACATCAATGGTGCCACTATCTCCCTTCCACCTCTATTCTAGTTACAACTATGAGAATGGTGATTAAAAATGTCAAGTTTTTAAACTTCAGAGTATACTACAAATCTACAGTAATCAAAACAGTTTTGTACTGGCACAAAAACAGACACATAGATCAATGGAACAGAATAGAGAGCCCAGAATTGAACCCACACTTATATGGGTAATTAATCTACAACAAAGGAGTCAAGAATGTACAATGGAGAAAAGTCAGCCTATTCAATAAATGGTGTTAGGAAAACTGGAAGACTACACACAAAAGAATCAAACTGGACTACTTTCTCACACCAAATATGAAAATAAACTCAAAATGGATTAAGGTCTTAAATGTAAGACCTGAAACAATAAAGCTTCTGGAAGAAAATATTGTACTCTTTGATATCTGTCTTAGCAATTTTTTTTGGATATGTCTCCTCAGGTAAGGGAAATAAAAGCAAAACTAAACAAATGGGACTACATCAAACTAAGAAGCTTTTACACAGTGAAGGAAACTGTCAACAGAATGAAAGAGCCACCTACTAAATGGGAGAAGATAGTTGCAAAAGATATATCTGATAAGATGTTACTGTCTAAAATATACAAAGAACTCAACATCACAAAAACAAACAACCCGATTAAAAAATGGGCAGAGTAGTGGATATACATTTTTCTAAAGAAGACATACAGATGGCCAATAGGCACATGAAAAAATGCTCAACATCACTAATCATCATGGAAATGCAAATCAAAACCATCCTGCTTTGTGACCACCTAGAGGGGTGGGATGACGCAAGAGGGAGGGTATATGGGGATATATGTATACGTATAGCTGATGCACTTTGTTATACAGCAGCAACTAACACAACAATGTAAAGCAATTATACTCCAATAAAGATGTTAAAAAAAAACACAATGAAATATCACCTCATATCTGTTAGAATGGCTAATATCAGAAGATAAGAAACAGCAAATGTTGACAAGGATGTGGAGAAAAGAGAACCACTGGGCACTGTTGGTGGGAATGTAAACTGGTGCAGCTAATACGGAAAACAGTATGGAAATTTCTCAAAAAACTTTAAAAAAACTACCATATGATCCAGCAACTCCACTCCTAGGTATTTATGCCCCCCAAAATGAAAAATCTAATTAGAAAAGATACATGCACCCCTAAGTTCCTTGATGCACCATTTACAATACCAAGATACAGAAGCAATCTAAGTGCCCATCAATAGATGAACGGATAAAGAAGATGTGGTATGTATATATATAAATAATGGAATATTACCCAACCATAGAAAAGAAGGAAATCTTTCCATTTGCAACAACATGGATGGAACTAGAAGGTATTATGCTAAGTGAAATAAGTCAGACAGAGAAAGATAAATATTATAGGATTTCACTTATATGTGGAATCTAAAATAAAAGAATAAACAAACAACAAACAAAAAATAAACAAACAAAAAAATAAACAAAATAAAAGAATAAACAGAAACAGAGTCATCGATACAGAGAACAAACAGATGGTTGCCACAGGGGTTGCCAGGGACTGGGATTAAGAGAGAAATAAGTGAGAGAGATTAAAAGGTACAAACTTTCAGTTACAAAATAAATGGGTCACAGGTATGAAATGTATAGTGTGGGGAATATAGTCAGTAATTATGTAATATCTTTGTATGGTGACAGATGGTAACTAGACTTATCAGGGTGATCATTTTGAAATGTATGGAAATATCGCATCACAATGTTGTATACCAGAAACCAATATAGTGTTGTAGTTCAATTATGCTTCAAGAACAAACAAACTTGTAGAAAAAGAGATCGGATTTGTGGTTACCAGAGGTGGGGGAGTAGGGGTAGGGGTAGGGGGAATTGGATGAAGGTGGTCAAAAAGTACAAACCTCCAGCTCTAAGATAAATAAGTACTAGGGATGTAATGTACAACATGATAAATATAATTAACACTGCTGTATGTTAAAATATATAAAAGCTGTTAAGACAGTAAATCCTAAGAACTCTCATCACAATGAAAAAGAATTTTCTACTCCTTTAATGTTGTATCTATATGAGATGATGGGTGTTCACTGAAGTTATTGTGATAGTTATTTCATGATGTATGTAAGTCAAGTCATTATGCTGTACACCTCAAACTTATACAGTGTTGTATGTCAGTTATATCTCAATAAAACTGGAAGAAAATAAATATTTGAAAAATTAAAAGGGAAAAAATTAAAAAATAAATTAATTAAAAAATAAAAGGGAAAAATGAATTTCAGGATTTTCAGTTAGAGGTTTGAGAATTCTGATCACACACTAACGAGATCTCTACGGGAAACTTCTCTAAATTTCCATTTCCTTACCTCTATAATGAGCCTAATTATACTTTTTTGGAGGTTTGTTAGGAGAATTGAATGAGATACTACGCAAGTAGCTCTTAAACATTGCCTGGCACATAAAAAGTCCCCAATAAGTAAAGAAACTCTATCTTTGTTAATGTTACCTTATCATAACAAAATTCTGATTGTTTTATTTTCCTGGTTATAATCCTAAAATTACATTTCCAGTGCAGCCAGAATAAGTTCAGACTCTTCATTTTAGTTTCTATGAACTTCATAATCTGGCTTCTGCCTTCCTTTCGCTTCATCTCCTTAACCGACCTCACATGCCATGTCTTCCCTAGACACATGGGACAACTATAGTTTCCAAAACATACCCTGCTATGTCCTCAGCATATCCACATTGCTGTCACTGCTCTTGAATGCGTTTATTCTTTTTATCAGCCAAAAGATTCCTATTCATTCTTTAAAACTCAGATCAAATCTCAAAATCTGCTAGGAAATGTTCTTTTTCCACACAATCTCATTTATCCACATCTATGGGAATCGCATCTTGGGTGTACCTACATCTTTGTGTAACTACATCAAAGCTTTTATCATCTTCTTCTCTTTGTGCTTCTTAGCTTGACTCTCTCTCCCTGTCACCCAATCCAGTACCATAAACTCTGTTGGTACATGGATCTTGTCTGTGTGTTCACCTCCTCCTATGCCTATCACATAGCAAATGCTCAAAGCAAGTAGGGAGGGAGGGAGGAAGGAAGGAAGGAAGGAAGGAAAAGAAGAAAGAAGGAAAGAAGGAATGGAGCAAATGGGAAGATAAGAGTAAATAGATGAAAAAAGGAAAACCAGCCATTTCTTACTATGCTAATGTCCCATGGTATTAGCTCTTCAGCTTCTCAAGTCTCATAGACCCTCATTTTGCTGCAGAGAGAGACGTTATAATCTCTCATATAGAGAGTTCGTGTCTTCATCTCCCTGCAAACAACCGCCCAGGTAGCTTTGCTTCTGTGCTCCCTATTCAATGGAGTCCCTGCCTCCAGCCTTTTTTTTTTTTTTTTTTTTTTGCGGTACGCGGGCCTCTCACTGTTGTGGCCTCTCCCGTTGCGGAGCATAGGCTCCGGACGTGCAGGCTCAGCAGCCATGGCTCACGGGCCCAGCCGCTCCGCGGCATGTGGGATCTTCCCGGACCAGGGCACGAACCCGTGTCCCCTGCATCGGCAGGCGGACTCTCAACCACTGCGCCACCAGGGAAGCCCCAGCCTTTTTTTTAATCCACTCTGATCCACAGATCTTCATCCTAACAAATGATCTTTTATTAATCTGGAGAGATTTATCCCTTTGACTTTTTACAGTGCACTTTCAATGACGGGAACAAAAGGACAACCTGTGAAAAGAGCTAGAGAGAGGAATTTGTGCTTGACTTGTATGACTCCCCAGTAACTCAGTGATTCATTGAACAAATATATTTTGAACACTTGCCCTTTGCCTAATAGCACATGATGCACAAGAAATACAAAAGTTGATACGCAAAGGTCCTGGTTTGGCAAGCTCACAGATTAGTAGATTCTTTCAACTGACATTGTTTTGAGTGCCTACTATGTGCCAGGCGCTGTACTTGGTGCTGGGGAAGTAGCAGTGAACAAAACATAAAAAGTTACTGTTCTCATGGCAGTGACACCCTAGAAAGAAAAGCAGACAATAAACATTTGGGCTGCTCTGAGGAGAAAAGAATAAAGAGGAACAAAGACAAGCACTGGGAGATCAATTATCTACTTAAGGTGGACCAATCAAGAAGTGATTGTACATTTCTTAGAGTAGGGTGGTAATGGTGGTAAAAGAAAACAAAACAAAACCAAAAAACTATTGAATTCTGTGGCGTCGACTGAATCTCCTGACAGATTGAACATGAGTTCTTAAAGAGAAACATGAGTCACGCTGACATCAAGTATTTTTGAATAGTACCTGAGAGAAAAGAGCCACCTTTCCTTGATTTGGAAAAGTCAGCAAGAGTAGATTTTTTGAGTGAAATGAGAAGCAAGATGATGATCTGAGAGTAAAGAATGAAGAGGAAGTGTAGAGAAGAGAGAACTAGTTGTCTGAGAAAGTATTTAATTGTCTATCCCCTCTGTGGTTTGAAGGTGAGAGGAAGATGAAAGATAAAAATGTTTAACTTTATGTGGTATGTTTGAGATGCCTAGAAAGAATAACGGCATTTATATATAATCACTGGAAGATGTAATCACTAGAAGACATAACGGTGTAAATTTAAATCAGGATATGTTGTGTTGGTGGAACTGTAACCGTGATATAACTTATCACAATAGGGGTTCAGGACATCATTCTCCTGCATTAGAGTTACAACAGGGGAACATTTTGTATTTTAGAAAAGAATTGCTTTATTCTTTGTGGATTAGGATAAAGGACCACCAATCCTTTAGGAGTATAATCTTTCTTTATGGCAGCAAAAGTTATACATCATGAGTAATGGGGCTTATGTCGCAGAAATAAATGAATATTCACCAATAGCCGAGAAAAGCATGGTTAACTCCTCTCTGCAGGAGCATTGGCTTATTGCATGCCCAGCTTTATTAAACATTTAGCCTCAGTTATAAAAACTGTGGAAAGAAAAACCTTCAGTTCATATATCAGAAGAATCAGAACGCATCTCAAAGTTTATCATCTGTATTTCAACCAAAGAACATTTGGTGGATTTTGGTAGTGCTTTATGTAGAATGTGTTGAGTTCTTATATTTCAATAAATAGAATTTACCCCCTGCTTACATGGTAAAAAAAAAAAAAGTGTTTTAAGAAGGAAGAAATGATGAACTGCAACAAATGTTACTGGTGATTAAAATAAAATGAAGGCTGAGATTTACCTTTGAGCTTGACAATTTTAAAGCCGTTAATGACAATGACAAAAACAGTTTTTGAGAAGTAAGGGGTAAGAGGGCCTGACAAGAGGAGGTTCCAGAGAGAACAAAAGGAGAGTAACTAGAAATACAGAATATAAATAACTCTTCTAAGGGGTTTTTTCCCAAGAGGAGCAGAGATATGGAGTCATAGCCGCAGGAACATATGGGTTAAGGGAGGGTTGTTAAAATGGAAGATCTTATGGTTCCTTTGAAAGCTAATAGAAATGACACAGTGTGAGTAGAAATGATGACGCAGGAGGAGAGAAGTCGTAGGAAAGTAGAGAGAAAATGGAAACTAATGATGAAATAGAGGAATTGGCTTTAGATAAAATGAGGGAGGACAGATCAACCATGGTTACTGGAGATTAAGGCAAAGAAAAGATGTTAAGTATTAGATTTATTAAGGGAACATGGCAAATTCTCTTTTTTTTAAGGTTTTTGTTTTTTTGATGTGGATCATTTTTTAAAAGTCTTTATTGAATTTGTTACAATTTTGCTTCTGTTTGTTTTTTTTTCATGCTTTGGTTTTTTGGCCACGAGGCATGTGGGATCTTAGCTCCCCAACCAGGAATCGAACCCACACCCCCTGCATTGGAAGGCGAAGTCTTAAACACTGGACCACCAGGGAAGTCCCTCAAATTCTCTTTTGATTGTTTTTATTTTTCGGCAAAATACAAAGCAAGGTTGAGACTAAGAAATGGGGAGATGGTGGAGGCTTGAGAGAGAGCAGAAGGGATGAACGAGTTAGTTACCTGGGACAGTTTTTAATTATCTGTCCTCTCTGTGGAATATTTCCTGCAGAAGTCTCCCATCAAAACCACATGAGTCAGAGTCTGTCATACAGAGTGAAGTAAGTCAGAAAGAAAAAGACAAATACCGTATGCTAACACATATATATGGAATTTAAGAAAAAAAAATGTCATGAAGAACCTAGGGGTAAGGCAGGAATAAAGATGCAGACCTCCTAGAGAACGGACTTGAGGTTATGGGGAGGGGGAAGGGTGGGCTGTGACAGGGCGAGAGAGAGTCATGGACATATACACACTAACAAACGTAGTAAGGTAGATAGCTAGTGGGAAGCAGCCGCATGGCACAGGGATATTGGCTCGGTGCTTTGTGACAGCCTGGAGGGGTGGGATAGGGAGGGTGGGAGGGAGGGAGACGCAAGAGGGAAGACATATGGAAACATATGTTTATGTATGACTGATTCACTTTGTTATAAAGCAGAAACTAACACACCATTGTAAAGCAATTATACCCCAATAAAGATGTTAAAAAAAAAAAACACATGAGTCTATGTCATGGCCACAAATCATGATGGAGAGGTAAGCCCTTGTTCTAAATCTGGTTAATTCCGTCTTCTCTTAAGACCTCAACCTCCTGGATAAGCCTAGGAGTTAGGACCTCACACAAGATGGGCGAATACTAATTCCTTCCATGGGAATTTCGGACCTGGAAATGAGAGTGTCAATCTCCCTCTGGAAAGCCTTGATGTGTGGAAACGCAAATCCTTATTTCATGCCAGGGGAAAGTGAAAAGCACATCTGCAGGGACAGGGGTTGGGGAGAATAAAGTGATGTGAATAAACAGCAAAGTGAGAGGGTCCTGAGAGTGTTGTTAACCCTAACTCCAGGCATTCCTGAATCCTAGACCTTGGATTGCAAGAGAATCCTTAATACTGTCCCATACCCTTTTTTGCTTGACATAGCTTGACTTTGTTTTCTATCACATGCAGCTATAAGGTTCCAAAATAAGCCACGCTCCACCATGGCTGGCCTGGTGAATAAGCAGAACAGGCACTAAGGGTATATAATATGAGGGATTCAGGAAAGTGAACTTTCTTGAGCAAAGTATCTTCCCCAATTCACCAGCCGTGGTTTATGAAATTCCACAATGAGGGTGGAAGGGACTCACCATTTACAGAGTAACTTCTAGAAGTCTAACCCTAAGCTAGGTGTCTTAAAAACATTATCTCACTGAGATAGCCAGTCCTTTGGCACTGGAGAAAAGCTTAATTTTCCAGAGCCCATGGAAGAAATATACCTTCCTAAAATATACACATAGATGTCCAAAATATCAGTGTATATGCCTTTGTCCAGCTTTAGGTGGGAGTAACATTAATTATGATATTTAGAAATGATAAAATTATGATTTAATGAGAAGAAAACAGTGAGGTAAGAAAATGTGAATTCTTGAGCTGGAGACAAAGACACTGAAAATAAGATTACAGTAGACAGAGGGCTAGGAGTGAAGTGGCAGTCACGAAAAATACAACAGCAGACAGAGGTAAATCAGGCATAAAAGGAAAAGCTATAGGCAGCTGCTGAAAGCAACACATTCAGACAGATAAAAAAAGTGTCTGGGAAGGAGAGAGACTGGTGTGTGGAAATGCCTATTAAGGGAATCAATTATTGCTCAGTATGTCAGGTGAGCGTTCTCAACTGGATTATAAGGTTGGAAGGGATTACATAAAAAGTAATGTCCTTAGTTATCAGAAGTTCAAAAAAGGAATGTCTGCCTGGATTCAGATTAAAAGCCAGTGGAGAAAAAGAATGTGATACAGAAAATAAATGTCCATAAAAGCCAACTCTCTATCCCATGGAAAGCTTTTTATTTTCAGCTAGAATAAATAACAGGGTGTTGTACTTACTGAAATCTAGCTACCAAAACAGAGAGATATCTAATGCATATATATTTATATAATACATTTACTGGATACATATTGTATATCTCTTTGATTTGGTGGCTAAATTTAAAATATACAAATATAAAAACATAAAGAAATATGTATATATATATATAATGCTATACAAAAATATTATTAAGAAAGGATTATGGGGAGGATTCAAAGTTAAAGGGGCAAGGTTGTCATTTGGGGTGGAGAAAGCCTTAGCAATGAGCTCCCTGCGGTGGAAAAGATCAACAGTAGAATCCTTACACTTACCCCCCTTTTGGAACCGGGAAATCTACCCAATACTTAATTTAAATCTTTATTCTAGAAATTTTCTTCTCCCAGCATTCAGAGCCTGCTGAAGGAGAGTTCTTTACAATCTGGGAAATATTCATACAATTATTTAGGCTCAATTCTCCCTTCTCCCTTTTCTTTTTCCATCTGAGTCTCATTTGAGAGACTTTTCCTCAAGCAATTCTCCAAACGAGGTGTGGGAAAAATATTTCCGAACAACAGGAATTGCAATGGTTTTCAAAATGGCATATCCAAATGTGATTTGAAATGAATAACCCAAAACTTTAAAATTTTTGCCATCATCACAGACACATAGAATGAAAATGAAATGAACCTGGAAAGGAATTTAGGAACCATATGGTACAAAATGCTTATTTTGTTCATAAATAAACTAAGGCCCAGATAGCCAAAAAGAAAGGACCACGGCCATACTGATCAGATCACACAACTGGAAGGAAATCAGAGGTGTTCCACCCTCAGCCCCAATTTCTTCTGAAATATACCTTCTGGGACTTTTGAAGAACTTTCATAAACTCCTGACAGCATTTGAATGTACAAATTAATAGCTAATATAAAGGAGATCACTAAAAAGATGATTAACTAATTCAAAAATCTAAACAGCACATACCCTTTGTGAATGAAATGAAGCAATTCATTAAAAATTGGAAGGGGAGAAAAAAAATCTTAAATAGTAAAAATAATGCTCTATAGTTAAAGTTATCCATGTACCACATAGATGAGCACCATAAAGTTACACCTAAAATCCCATTCATTATACAGTCACCAAAAAAAATAGCAGAACCCTAGAAGGAGTGGTTACTGAGAGAGAATATCCAATTGATGGTCTTTTTCCATCAAAAGCATTGACAGCAGAGCACAGCAGGTCTGCATCCAAGAAGACAGCTGAGAAAATACTAGAGTAGCTGGACAGGTACAGCAGAACTGTGAATTTTCTCTATTAAATTCAGGAACTGTTCTACATAGAAAAGGTTTGTTAAAATATAAGAATGAAAGCATTGATTAAATAGTAAAATGAGGGAGATTTCACTGAAGTCACTAAAGGGGGGCACTCACCCCAGCCTAGATCTAATGCTCCCTAACCCGATATGGGGCAGGACTCAGAGACGGAAGATGTCAGCTGACTGGACTGAGGTCCAGAAACTCAGATGAGGTCTTTTCTAGGGCAGCTAAGGAAGGGTGGAAATATAGGAAACTTGGTATAGGAAGAAAGGTAAGAGACGAACCCTGCAGAAATGTGAGGAATATGGGAATAAGGTTGAGTCAGGCACCAACAGAGAGTCCATCAAGAACACAAATTGGGTGAGTAGCTTAACGGGTCATCAGCAGCCCCACCCAGTGGACAAGAGACCCAGTCAGGCTCAGCTGGCCAGCTTGGTTCTGTCTTAACGGACCCTTTGATGAGGCAACCTGAGGTCTTAGCTCAACCCAGTGACCATGAATCATGTGTTTCAACACTAAGCCATTTTAACATAACGCCAAATGAAAGTAAAGAAAATAGGGTGCCTGACCAGAGGGGCAGAACTAATGGGCCTGCGAGAGCCCATTATTTCTTTGGTGTATTAACCTTCAAGGGAGAAAAGAGCTTTAAGGCCAGAGGAAGCAGCAGCTTCTCAGGCATTAAGAAGATTAAGGGAAATAGTACTGGACTGGAACAGAGAGGAAATTATTTGCCTGTCTTGGAGAGGACATTTCTGTTGTTATTGGCCCTATAAACTATCTTCACCCTCAGTTCCAAATCAGGCAGGGCTGATGGGGTTTGTTGAGGCAATATATCAAATTAGTCTGGAGGGAGGCCTGGAGCCAAGGAGTGTCCTAAATTTATCTAAGTGACAGGACACTTATAAGAGCAAATGGAGCTCCTAGCTGCCACTGTGGACATCAAAGCCAAAATGATGCTTATTAGAAGGCCTGTGCCTTTAGTTCCAGGGAAGAAAGGAAGATTCGGAGAGCAGACCAATGTCCACCTAAAGTCTTTATTAGCAGGCTTCAACTTGCGTGAAAATGAAAGAAAATGTCATGAACACAATCAGAAGTTCAGAGATTTCCAGCACCATTAGAACACATGAGGGCTATAATGATGCACACCTACCCCATTCATTGGATTGAGAATGATCAAGATCACATGAATATTATAAAAGCAAGTAAACTGTCTACTAAGCTTTAAGGCAAGAGGCTGTGGAAAGATATTCACCGGCTGAGTGAACACTGAGAGGCCCCGAGGGGCCCTGAGGAGCCCCCTCCAGCCTGGAGAGCTGCCCTTTCGTCACCCTCAGGGGGTAGGAGGCATACATTGTGCTTAGCAAAGCCATAAGAGTCATCTGAGCTTCTCAGTGTAATGCAGTCAGCTTCAATAGACCACAGCCAAACACATCCTACGATTTATGTTCTTGAGGGTTCACAGCAAGTTCATCGTCTTCACACGGACCAGCTAAGCCCTCCCTGTCCCTCACCAATCTCCTCTGCCTCAAGCTGGGTTCCTCAAGAAGCAGACCCTAAGAGTTTAATGTGCAGAACGTTTACATGGGAGAGCCCTAAGTTTCAACACCCGAGCAAAGAAGGAAAAGGAAGCAAGATTCGGCAGAAGTTGAGTCATGATGCTGACCATGACAGCCTCAATCAATGTCATGGGCAGCTCTGAGGCCAGATGCCCCTTCAGAGTTGTCCTGAGATGGGTCAAGATGGCCAGGACTTTAAACCCTCCCTGATCAGTCACTAGATGTGGACCACTCGGGGAAGTGTGCGACCATTGGGCAGGGCAGCTCACTGTAGTTCAGGCAGTCTCTGAAGGGGCTGACAGCTGAAGGCTGGTGCCAACAGCATCCCAACAGGTGGAGCAACAAATCCTTCCTTAAAGGAGGATCTGGACAGCACATCACTGTATCTACCACATGCTCTCTATGTGTTTTCTAAATTTCCACGCAACTCCAGGAAGTGAACGTGCAATTGAAGTTTGAACCTCCCAACCATTTTCAATGCAGAAACCATGGCAGGAAAAGAAAAAATGCCGAGTTTGAAAAATGTTTTGATGCCAAGCACCCTGAAGAATTAAAGTAACAGCCTCTGGTATTGCAATTATGAGACCAAGACTAAAAAGTGGCTTTGCTTTAAAACAATGTCTTCCCTTTGTCCCCTTCTGAGAAATGTTCACAAATTTCATTCAGTCAGTGACTTCCTATAGAGAGTCTGCTATGTGCTCGGCATTGCACTAGATCCAGCTGTAGGAGATGCCAGAGAAATACAGAACATGATCTCTAACTTTGAGGACGTTTTGGTCTAGATGGGAAGGAAAATAAACACACAAGAGCATAGGAAAGCACCTTTTTGCTCAACTACAAGCTCTTGGGAGGTCAAGGTAGCATAGTATAGCATCGTATAGCAAATTTTTACTTAATTACCATATGAACTTGGTCACATTACTGATATGAGGTTGATCGGGACAGCTACATCTATAAGGACCACTTGCTTCTTTTTTTTTTTTTAAGTATGGTTGATGTATAATATATAAATTGCAGGTGTACAATAGAGTTTTTCACAAATTTTAAAGGTTATACTCCATTTATAGTTATTGTAAAATATTGGCTATATTCCCCCTGTTGTACAATATATCCTTATAGCTTATTTTATATCTAATAGTTTGTACCTCTTTCCCTCCTATCCCTATATTGCCCCTCCCCGCTGGATCTAAATCTACTGTACCTAGCTTACAAGTGTGTTGTGAAAATTAAGTAAGGCAAGGGTTATAAGCATGCTTTGTAAGTTATAAGAAATAATGCGAATATTTGCTGCTCCTTCCATACCTGACTCTTAGTGTGTCAAAGAAGGGAGAGAAAAACTGATGAGCTGGACAAGTTAGCGATTTCAAAGAAGGAGACCTGAACATTGGAGCAAAGGCTGCGAGCTGTTAGTGGTCTGCTGGCCCAAAGTGCCCAGAGCCTCTGTGATCTGTCCCACGTGATGTTACATTTTGTTTATTCTGAATACCTTTAGAAGGGGTGCATCATTCTAAACACGTTCTAGGTTCGAGCCAGGCACATCATTCCCACTGTCTGTAAAGCCCACTGAACAAGCACTGGGAACAGAGCTGTGTCAAAGAGTTTGTTATTGAACTTGCTGCAGCATGGAGTGAAAACCCGAGGAACTGAGGGCTGTTGCGGGGAGAGGTGGGAGGAGCTTCTTACGGGGTGTAGGCCTGTGTGAAAGGAGCCCCAGGAGGACTGAAGGAAGCCAGAACCAGCTGTGGACTGGAGGCTCTTGGGAGGTGGGGTTTTTTCATGACTGATTAGCTTATTAAGTTTTATCTAGGAGGTGGGAGGGTTAAATTGAGGTTTAGAGTTGTCATGGGTATGTAGTAGACAGAAGAGGGGGAGCCTTAGTCATTTTTGTGTTTATAGCATGGTCCTGTCTCGTCCCCAGCATGGTGGCAGTGCAGCCCTGTCTGAACAGTGTATACACTCTGTGAACACGTTTATGATCCTCTGGGAAGGTCACGGCCTTGCTGGCAATGAAGCCACTGTCCGTTTCTCTCGTATCTTCCATCCCACCACATGCACACATTTGCATAAGTCTCTGGGTTTCTTTAGACATCTGGATTTGCTACTCTTATGGGCTAAATTGTGTCCACCTAAAATTTGGATGTTAAAGCCCTGACTCAGTATCTTAGAATGTGACTGTATTTGGAGATGGGGCCTTTAGAGAGGTGATTAAGTTAAATGAGGCCATTAGGGTGGGCCCTAATCCAATCTGACTGCATCCTTATAAGAAGAGGAGAGTAGGACACACAGAGGGACATCAGGGATGTACCTCACAGAGGAAGGACCATGTGAGGACACAGGAAAAAGATAGTTATCTGCAGGCCAAGCAGAGAGGCCTCAGAAGAAACCAAACCTGGCAACACTTTGATCTTGGACTTCCAGCCTCCAGAACTGTGAGAAAATAAATAACGTCTGTGGCTTAAGCCCCCCCAGTCTGTGGTACTTCATTATGGCAGTGCTAGAAAACGAATACAGCTACCCTCCCTTAATTGAGGTAGGACAACTTGTGAGTGAGAGTCCAGGCTGAAAGAAACCTAACTCTGCCAGGGGGGCAGCTTTCAAGGAGATGATATGAAGAGCAGTCTTGAGGATGAGTTAGAATGCGGCGAGCAGAGAAGCAGGCAAGGGTACCCCCTACAGCAGAGACTCTGGAAGTGTGGTCCCTGGACCAGCAGAATCAGCCTCACCTCGGAACTTGTCAGAAATGCAAATTCTCACCGCCCTTCTCACATGTACTAAATCAGAAACTTGGGGGTAGGGCTCGGCCATATTTAACAAGCCCTCCAAGTGATGCGGATGCCGGCTAGGGTGTGAGAACCACAGCCCTACAGTAGGCGAGAAGGCGCCCAAGTGCAATGCTGAGTGGTTCAGGGTAGCTAATAAATACTAGCGTGACTCGGGAAGGTTTAAAGAGAGAAGCGGGAGTTGAGTGGAGCCTTGAAAGCGGTAGAAAGGTGGGTCAGTGTGAGGAGGAGAGGCAGTGGGGATACAGAAATAACGAGCCGAAACTCCTGCCTCTGGCTTAATCCTCAGCTTAGGACTTGAGGTCTAAACATTGCAGTGCTCGAAGGTCAAAATAACCCTAAAATTAAGAAGCTTAGGACCAAGGGCACATTATCCTGGATTTTCTACCAAAACAAAGACTTAATGAAGAACTTGTTCAACATTAATCTGAAGTGGTGAAAAACACTTAAAACAGTCCATCCGGAAAAGTTAAAAGTTCTCAAGCAGAGAAATGAAAGAGATATTGAAAGAGATATTTTAGAGCCAAATTGAAGAGGATGTAAAAGTTGCATTAATCGTCCAGAAGGCATCCTTTGTGTGGAACGCAACCTCAGCTACAGGCGTTTAGTGAAATTAAACCTTTTCACACCTCGCCAAACTTGGGACTTTCCTGTATGAGGGACTGGAGCCCACCTTCTGGAAAAGGGTTGCCGCAATGCTCACCTGCCAATGTTTCACTGGTGGGGGGGTTGGGGCAGGGTAGTGATGCAGAGGCTGAAGAGGAACAAAAACCATGAGCCCAGTGAAGAAAAGACAATCTGCATCATGATACTTTGGACTTAACAAAATTTGCTGTTAGCAAATTGAGTCATTCAAATCTAAGATTGGAAAGTTTTAATTAGTCTTTCATTCATGCTGGGTTGTTTTTGTTCTTTGTTTTTACAGAATTGATTGCATTGCTTTTGCTTTCCCATGCCACGTGAATGCACCTGACCAATTATTTATCGTTTCTACCCCCTTGACAGGGATGAGTCTGTGTCCTGTAAATCATCTTCCCATTCAGTTTATTTCCTTGGAACTTGGACTTCTGTGTTGACAATGTGTGACTAATTTGCATGTTTCTCTCGGCTCCCTTTCTCCATACCTTGCACAGATGTTATCATTTATGCTTTAGCTTTTTCAGATCCCTTTATAGCATAAACTAGTTTCTTCATGTTCATTTAATTGCACCCTGAGAAATTATCTATCCACATACTCAGTGGCAAAAGATAAGAACAGATGGCTCTAAAACTGAAATAGGAATTCTTCTGGAAACTTAAAGGGAAAGATTGTGTTCAGGGACTGGATTGTGTATATTTCACGTTTTTAGTTCCCATAAACAAGTTGACTTCCTCAAATCAGATATAGATTTGACAAAACCATTTATTCAGCAATGGCTTCCTTGCCCTTCTTCAACAGTGACATAAAATACCTGAGCATTTTCTTTCCTCGCTGATAAGAAAACTATTCAAATGCACTGCCATAATATTTATTTAATTAGTTTGCTGAAATCTTTCTATGGAGAAATAAATGCAACTCTACTCTTTCCCTTTTAGACTTGTAAAATGAAGCTGACTTCCAGCGCTACAAAATTTTAGTGTCATTTGAGTCTTCCAAAGATGAAACCTAGAAAATACAAATTTAAAAGGAGCCTCATATAAACTGTACTGTTATTTTAATCAGCACTTCTATTCACTTTCTTTTTTTTTATTTGCCAGCTTTTCTTCTGATTGTATCATAATAACTGTCTAGACACTGTTCTCAACTGTGATGGATTTTAAGAGACTGTACAAACGGGGCCAGAAAAAAATAAATTAGCAGTACTGTGCATTAAAGTGCCACAGTTTAAAACGTTATGAATAGAAAAATCATTGACTACTTACATGTCAGCTAAGATAGCCTGCTATCTATTCATTTTCTTCAAGGTTATAGCTTTTGATTAGGAAGTTCTTATCCACCTTGCTGTCAAAAGCTATAATACATAATGACTTACAGCAGTATGTTTCTATGTTCCCCATTTAACTTTTTGTTTTACACTAGATGTAAAAGCTTCATGGGAATCTTGATTTGGGGTTAAGTTACAGCTGTGATTATAATGGTCTTGGGGACTGGTCTTAAGAGTTTCTGACTTCTTTGGGGATTTGTAGGACTGCCATAGGTTCAAAGCCACAGTTATTAATGTTTTACTTAAAGCAACACAACAATAACAATGACAACAAACAATATCAGAAACAATTCTCCCAGTCTGATATTTAATCAGTAGGAACTGGTATAACCATAATGAATGACTTCCTAAGAGGCTGAAAATCAGCTTATGCCCTAAGCATCCCCTAACCCAAAGCCCTACCACTCCACCTCTGCTGCCTCAGCCCCTTCTCCAGTATCTCCATCTCTTAAGTACCTGACACCTAAAGTTTAACATCTGGCCCAGTAGGGAAACTCCGTTCATGGTATGTTCTGACTGGCTACTACTCACTGATAAGCAAATATGCTATAAGTATTTTTAATGTTATTCCTGATTAAACCTTATCACTTATCATCTCAGCGAGCATGTTAGTATCCAGGAAAGCCAGATAAAAATGGGTCTCAGAACAACTCCTAGATGTGTGAAATGAAAAAGAAGGAGGTAGAGGAAATCACGAAATGGGGAATAAAAAAAGATGTATGGGGAGAGGGTTTCTGCTGCGAAGCTTCAAAAGACTGTTATAGTTGCAAATAAATCTCTATTTCAGCATTTTCTTTCAGGTCAACTTATCTTTGACAATTACCTAATTGCTCTATAGGATTTTCTCAGAGGCAGGATGACTTACCATGTTCTGCAATGTGACAAAAGATATATTCAGCCCCTAAGGTTAGAATTTGGGAATATTTGTAGGTGGGCAGGATTCTGCCTGCAAGCTTACATGTATCCAGTTGATGGTACCCCACCCACACCTCCTTTACTGAGCCAATGCACCTGTCCCCCAGCAGCTGGTGTTCGTTTCTAGTGGTTCACAGGTGCACCCTCTTACAGGTAATTTGTGTCAGCCAAGGAGATCACCCTTGCCTGCAAATGCCTGGGAGGTATGCTTCCACCACCAGCAGAATAGCTTGCTCCTAAGGACTGATTCTATCCTTGCAGGATAATTTCCTGGTGCTATTCATGCTCCAGAGCCCCTCCTCAGGTTGAGCTAGATAACCACACCTTTGTTTAGCTTCTTCTCCTGCACCAGCCTGCTTTCCTTGTGTCCTTGAAGACTTCTCCTGAAAGCACTCCCTTAAAGAATCCGTGTGTCAGTTTCCACTTTTAGATAACCCAATGCTTTTTTTTTTTCTTGAAGACAGAATTGAAGACTTTTTTTCCTAAATATAAATGACAAAACATTATCTTTTTACACTTTCATCAAGTCTAATTTTTAGACTTTTGTCAAACAAATTTGAGGGACATTAATAATGTTTAACGTTGATTTTCTACAAATTATACCATTACAAATCTAAAATAGAATGTAGTCCTAGTTTTCTTTTCTGTTGCAATACTTTTTTTCTTTTTGTTGGACTTCCGTATTTGAAACTCATGTTTTCTATTATGTTTTCCCCATTTCTGATTATCCTGCACATACAGAGATATAAAGGAAAGTGTCAATACATTGTAGACTACAATTAGCCACCTCAGCTAATAGAGAAGGCATCTGGGTATTTTTGATTTGCCCCCCACCCCATCCACTCTCCACCCTTCTCCATCCTGCTCTGAGCCCCAAGACTTTAACTTCTGGGGACTGTACCAACAGGCTTCCTTGCCCTCCAACTTTCAGTTCAGCCAATGGGAGACATTTGCAAAGAAATTGAAGGATTAGTGAAGAATGAAGCAAGCATTTTTATTCCAGCAGCAACCTCCCTGCCAGGTCATCACAGGCTGGCTCTGACCATCTATCCAAGGCCCCAGTTCCTTCTGGGCAGCCCTTTCCATCTAGCTATTTTCTCTGTATTCCAGTAACTAATTGCTTCCCACCCCAGACCCCTCAGAACCCCTGCTTTTGCTGGCTCTAGGGTACTGCCCTATCCTTTGTTACTTAACTCTGCCCACATCATTAAGCTCCCTTCAGTGGTCCCTTTGAGAGTGTGATCTTCTGTCTGGACACTGGGTGAAACAATAGGATGTCCTAAGTTGGTTAACATTGGAATAGAAAATATTTCTTGGGAAAAAATGAACCTGATAAAAATACTTAAGTTATTCCTAGGGTATCTGTTTACTTAGGAACTCCTAGACTCATTATTACCCATTGATTTTTTTTTTTTCTGGTTATAGTCATTCAATCATTCCTTTTTTTCATTTATTCCATAAGCAGTTATTGATCACCAACTAAGACTGATGCTCTGTGAGCTATGGTAATCATGCAAGGCACAGAACTACAGTGTCATGCACTACATCATAAATTTCTCCCTGTGAATGATTTCCAGGTTACCTTTGAACAGTGACTGTAGGCGAATGAAAATGCTAAAGAATGGAAGTAAACATGCTGACCTCTATTTGGTACTAAAATGAGAAAGCCCAGGGATTAAAGGAATGAAAGTGACTTATAAGACAATTGCTCTTACAGTAAGAGATTGAAGTACCACTCTGGAGAGGTCTCAATGGATGAAGAGGTGATCAACCCTTTGTATGGAAAAGCCTGTGCCCTAGAAGAGGCCTGGTAGCTAAGTGGATGGTCTTAAAGCTGTGCTGAAAATTGGGGTGAAAAAATCTGTGAATCCCAAACGCTTTGGAAACAATTTCCCAGGATGTCTTACCTAAGGGGCACATCATTCAACAGTGACTGAAGAGTCAATTTAGTGAAAGTCAGTCAAACAAACTGTTTGATATTCTCAAGACTAAAAAAACCAGTTGTGTGACTAAGTTTTTCATTTTTCAAGGCAGTCACTGTTGAAAGAATCTAAATTTTTCAGATGATTGCATTTAGAATAACACTGAGGTTTAATCTCTGAGTTGTTCTTTCTGCTACAGACATCTTGAAACAGAGGAAATGAGTGCTACAGAGTAAAAAAAAGTCTTCAGGACAAAAGCGTGGTTTAGGGTACCACTTACAAAATATTTCTACATTTTGCTGCATGTTCTATATTGCTGAATCATCACTAAATATGTTTTCCCCCAAAAAATGTATTTCTTTAAATTAAAGGAGCTAGGGAAATGCTGATATAATCAAGAAAAGGTATTGAACTTAACAAAAGTATAGAGTGTTGCCTTCATTCTTAACCCCTACCACTTGGTCCAGTTCCCTGGCACTTCTGATTATGGCATGCAGATTGTTGAATGACTAAAAAAGAGCAGAAGTTATTTGTAGATGGCAATAATTCCATCTGTGTCTAAGAAGACGAAGAGACATTTGACAAAGATATTGACCAGTATAATAAATATTTGAGAGCTGGCCAATCCATGTCAGGTAAATTTACCTGAAATAATATTATGCATAGATTTGTAAGCTCCTATTGAAATATAAAGATTTGCTGATATTTTTGTGAAATACAGTGCTGTTTCTAGCCTATGCTCGTATTCATCACAGCTGCTATATGCAATCTGAAGATATTCAGATGGGGAATGGGAAGCATTAAATACTCCAGTTGCAAATTTATCTTCAAGAAGAGTAGGACTAACTAATGAACACTTCTTTGGCTAAACAATCAAATGTGGCACACTGTTGGTTGGCTGGTCTCCGTCAAATACAAGGGTTTCCTGGGCTTCCCTGGTGGCGCAGTGGTTGAGAGTCCGCCTGCCGATGCAGGGGACGCGGGTTAGTGCCCCGGTTCAGGAGGATCCCACATGCCGTGGAGTGGCTGGGCCCGTGAGCCATGGCCGCTGAGCCTATGCGTCCGGAGCCTGTGCTCCGCAACGGGAGAGGCCACAACAGTGAGAGGCCCGCGTACCGCAAAGAAAAAAAATACAAGGGTTCCCTCATATGATAAGAAATTTGGGAGTGAAACGAATTGTCAGCACAGGGCTTCTGAGTGCCTTGGGAGACAGACGGTATGCCATTTTTATCTTGATATTCCAAAACCTAGGTCAGTGCTTGGTGTACACTACACACAGTGTATGCAAACACTGGTCATAAATATCTGTGGAGTGAACCAGTGTGCTTTGAGTTTTAGCAAAGGGTAACATTCAGTGCCCCTCTTTAGGGCATGAAAGTGTCAAAACAATAAATGACCTCATTTGGCCAGGTAGGAAACAGGTATGTCCACAATTTGACATGAAGTAATGCTGTGAGAGAGAAACATAATAAGCACAATGTATTTATTTTCCTGGAAAACCAATGGCTTCCATTTATATTCAAGCCAAAACGTTCAGTTCTTTATACATAGTCCTCAATGGTCAGCTCTGATAGGGATGAATTTTGTCCACACTAAGTGGGAGAAATATCACAACTTTGTTTCTTTAAATCAGCTTAGTTCAACTGTGATCCATCCCATTGGAATTCCTACTCATGCTTAGCCCCAGCCTCCAATGCCCACCTCCATGTGTGCATGAACGTGTGCGTGCATGCGCGTGCGCACACACACACACACACACACACACAGATGAGGCTCTGATGAGGCAAAGATAAGAATAAAACAAAGTTCTAGTCTTTGGAAAGGTCCTTCTAAGATCCTTCAATTTTCACTCTACTTCTGAGTATGTTTAGTATGGTTCTTTTGTGTCTTGTAACCTGCCCCTGGGTCACACTGGGGGTATAGGGATTTGGGTGAGTCTGAGCAAACAGAGCCACTCCTTCCTGAGGACTCCTTACTCTCCCTGGTGCTGTCAGACTGAAGAGCTTGAGTCCACAACACCAGCAGCCTGTGGTCCTTTCTCCCCCTTTCATTCTGACTTAGCTCTTTCCCTGCTTCCAAATCCTCTCCCTTGTTCCTCACCAACTCTGGCACTCCATCACTTCTAAAGGGCTGAGATTTTTATATAAAAGAAAAAAAGAAGCTTTGGGTTTGACTGCTTGTGTTTTCTGCCAGGCTAACATTATCCATGAAGCAAGAAATTTCAAAGCCTGGATTCTGCCTTGAAATAGAGCAAGGAAAAAGCAGAAGTAGAACAAATACGACTGAATGTCTTAAATTGTCTGCTGCAAAACAAAGCCAAAGTGTTTTTGGTGAAATTCAAGAGGGTGGTAGATGGATATTTGTAATACTAACGTTGGCTAAAGGTGAATTTTAAAACTGTATTTTAGGAATTGTTTATTAGTTACTCATTATGATTTTGAAAGAATCACTTTAATTGTACATTTTTACTTATGTCACCTGAAATTCTAGTAGATGATCTAGTGGTAGATTTGTGGTGGGACCACACTCAGTGTGATTTGTGAGGGTGTATCTGTGTGTTTCCTTATAAACTCTTACCTTGCAGTATAATTTTCTCCTAAGAGCTTAGCTGCTTTGAGAAATAAATTTAGAACTCAGGTGAGGTGTCTGTTAAATAAAACCACAGAAAGCCTGGAAAACAATTTTTCTAATATTCTAATCTACCTCCAATTGGCAGGATTTACCATAATTCTATTTCAAACTTGACCCAACCTCTCCATACATATTTTTCATATGTGGCATGTTTTATCAAATATTTTGCCTTAAATACAAAGGAAGTTCCTTTGTGAAAAAAACGTATATTAAATCTTTTTCCTAACTGAGATGTTGGTCTAAAGCAATGTTCAAAATTAATGTAGAATATTTTATTCTTTTTATAAGATCACTAAGACTACTTTTTGTCTAACAAAAAAAGGACCATTTATCGTAGGTAGGAAAGTGGATGGATAGATGTATTTTACAGTAGGAAAGAGTAATAAATATTTAAGATTCATAGGCGTATCACTGTGCTATATAGTTCGTGTAGAGTACATTTTCCTAAAATTTTGACCACCTATTTTTTGAGGAAAAAAATGCCCAGGTAATGCAGTCACTAAGCAACCAATTGGATGCCTGTTTTCAAGGACAGTTACACATACACACATACACATATAATATGCTTGCATGTATTCACCAAGTGTTTCCAAAAGGCTTTGAAATCCAAACACACTCTAGGAATTAGCACTACTCTCAAATACGTCAAGAGCTCTGCAGTTCCCAGTAATAATCTGGATCAAAGGCCATTATGCATCCCCAGCTGGGCTCAACATCTGCTCTGAATATGTATTTACTAGTGAACATTTTAAGAATTTAGAGGCTAATCTGGAAGGACCAGATCAATTCGACCCGTGTTTTAATGTTCCTGTGTTTAATGCAATCTGTATTTGAATTCTTTGCTGACTCTCTGCACTTTTTCTTGAAGTTCCCATCTAGTATTGAAGAGAAAAGGTGTGGGAGGATCCCTTTTTTATTATTTGTCTCATTTGGTTAACAGATACAGTCTGATAAAGAGTAAGAAGTCTTCGCAGGTGAGAAGGGTCTCAGATGTGGGCTCTTTCCTTGGCTCTATAAACTTTATTACTGTTTCTGAAATAGACTCCCAACCTGTTATAGACAAATAGATTTCACTGCATGACTTATAGAAATGTTGGTTGTCTCTGGGGCTTGTATTTGGCTGGTATGACTGGTTATTAAAATAGAAATCCTTGGGTACCCTTAGAATTATCCTAAAACTCCCTCCCCCACCACCCTTCCACCACCCTTGGGTCCCACTGACCTCCTCTGTACTCTAGCTCTATGACTGTGTCTGCTCTGATTGATTTGTGGCCATCCATCAAATTGTTAAATATTTTTCACATTATCTAAGGTCTTTTAATTATACTTGTCCTTCTGTGCTTAGAGATAGTAAGCCAAATTGATGGTAGGGTTACCAGAATATTCTTTGTCAAGTGAGCTGTTCTCCATTATGAAATGAATCTTTTAATTCAGGAAGTGCATTACTTTGGAGACCCTACTAATGTTATCATCAGGGCAGACAGGAACTAGAAATTAGATCATGTACCTAGTACTCCCCCACCCCCCAGATTCTCATGATGACCCATGGAGCTGGCACTCTCTGCTCCGTTGTGTAATGTGTATGCCTTCTTCCCATCCCACTCTCATACACCTCACATTCAAATTGGTTTTCTTCATTCAACTTGCCCTACCTAGGACATCCCACGTTCACCTTCACAAATTCCTCCCATCCTTTTTTTTTAATTGTGGTAAAAGTCACATAATATAAAACATACTATTTTAACCATATTTAACTGTACAGGTCAGTGGCACCAAGTACATTCACATTATTGTAAAACTCTCACCATTATCCATCTCCCGAATTTTTCACCTTTCTAAACTGAAACTCTGTCCCCATTAAACACTAACTCCCCTTTCCCCCTCTCCACGGCCCCCTGCCAAGCCCCAGCCCCTGGCATTAACCAATGTACTTTCTGACTTTATGAATTTGACTATTCTAGACACCTCATATAAGTGGAATCTAACAGTATTTGTCTGCACCTACCGTATACTGGAATGCATTTTTAAGGTTAATTTAATATATGTTCTACAAACAGATTGTACCTTTTTTAGTCCCCTGTGCTACACAGTAGGTTCTCATTAGTTATCTATTTTATACATAGTAGTGTATATATGTCAATCCCAATCTCCCGATTTATCCCACCCCCTCCTCTTTCCCCCTTTGGTGTCCATACGTTTGTTCTCTATGTCCATGTCTCTCCTCCCCTCCTTTTTATACAGTCCCTTCATCCATATGGCTCTGTGCTCATCCTTAGGACTCTGCTTTTGTCATTCAAAGAAATTGATTATCTAAACACATCTCTGCTGATGTGATGTTTACTGCTATCATGAGAAGAAAAGACTTGTACCTAGTGAACTGGGTTTGGTCAGTGACATTCTGGAGTCAGGGTCCTCACACGTCCTTTATTAGCCAACCCAAAAGACACTCTTAACCAGTGAGTCCTACAGGCCTGGGAGGGATGCTGACTCACAAGAAGCTGGCTGAACCTTTTGGAGGCACCGTTACTCATGCCTCCTTCCCATCTGTGCACTCCTTTCCAGAAGAAGGAGCATTTTCCAAAAATTGTACTGATATAGTCCGAATGAAGCAGAGGTTTTTTTATACCCTTACTTAGTGAGTTTAAGAGACTGTTCACATTGCCTGCTTGCATGGGGCAAGCAAGGAAGAATAAATCAGTCTGCTTTAATTTTTCAGAACGGCTGGATTGGGTCCCAGATCATCAAGTTGTTATGGTACCTTCGTTTTGCTTTGGCCCCGGAGACACTGCTGAGTAATATTCTTTAACCCAATTATATTCACACTTCTCTCAAGTCCTGTTGTGTTCAATAAGGATAAACATTATTCAATGGCATATTACTTCTTTAAAAGGTTTCAAACAGCATGACCTTTAAATTCCATTTCTTCTAGCACAATCTATCAGCCACATCTCACTGCCTGATACTTCACACCTCAAATATCTAAAATCTACTCACTATTTGCTCATTCAAATTCATGTAAGAATCCATCACGCCAAATAAAATTTATCTCAGCTTATGGGTTTTCTCTGAGGGACCCCTAATATTCTGCCTCTGTCCATATTCTAGAAGGGTGGTTGTATAGCATAGTGTTCCTGTTCTGATATTCAAGAAAAATCATCAGAATATACAGGTTTGCTAAAAAGGACCCAAACCACTTGAAGGAGAAACAGTAGCCAAGAGTTTGGGGGTGGAAATGGCAAAGATGTTGCTGGTTTTCAGAAATATCAGGACCATCTGCTATGTCAACATTTCTGCCACAGTCAGAACCAGCTGGTGAGAGTAAAGGCTCCACAGGATCGCAGCCCCTGAGATGAGAGAAGTCGGTCTTCCTGACAGGGGAAAGCTTGTTTTGGAAGGGGTTTGACCGTTAGGGGAGACAGCGAGTGGGGAGCTGCAGGCCCCAACAAGGTCTGTGTTTGCAAACACAACGTAGATCATACGACTGATGAGGGCTGTTTGTCCTGGCCTCGTCGCAAGAACGCCTTAGTCACACACATGGCGTTTATAGAAGTAAGGTGCCATATTACTCACTGGAACACCTTGTCCACACCTTGACTGGAGATGTTATGGGGCATCGATAAATTGGATTCTCTACTCTTCTTGGAGTTGTCCTGGGAGAGCATGAGAAAACAGTAAGTGAAGGCTGGCCATTGTGGTGTGGAGGATTATCTTGAGACTATTCTGAGCTGTGGTGTGTTTGCCTACATGAAGAAGCAGTGGGTCAGATGACTCACTGGGGGAAGTGAAGAACGCTCTCCCAAGAAAACATTCCCTAAGCTATGTCTGCGCAGAAAACATTCCTGTCACCATTTACTTCCTCCTGGCCCCAAATATCCATCCACTTGTCACCAAAAATTCATGATTTGGGTTTAATCTAAGGGCCTCATGAAGAATGCCATCATCATTTCAAGGTAGACAGAGTGTCATGGGATAAAAGGTAAAACAAAGACCTGTATTAGATCAGGTGTATCATTAAGGTCTGATAAACTGGAAAAGATGTGATTCAATTTTACTTTGGTTTCAATTCTGGAGAATGCTAGAATTGGTATGATCTTACTATCTTTAGGTCTAATCTATTACGGTATAACAGTAGTTACCTTTAACTTCTTTCAAACCTGTATAAATATAATAATTAGGAATATGCTGCAGAGATTTTGTGTGTGTGTGTGTGTGTGTGTGTGTGTGTGTGTGTGTGTGTGTGTGTGTAACTGTTCCTCTGGCTTTCAGTCCAACTATTGACAAGTGCTGTTTTGTTGTACTGTCCTATGGCAATGGTTTTTCAAGAAAATTAAGCAAGTGATAGTCTCCATTTTAGTACATCTTAGGTAATCTCCTAAAAACTAAAATGACTTTTCCTATATAATGACAGAATGGTCCATCCTCCCAATTTGACTTTATTTATACAGGTAATTCTCAGAATCCTCACAGTAGCCAGTTCCCAAGACAGCTCCCTTGAATAATCCATAAGATCACTTTTATTGCACTGTAGTCCAAATGTGAATCTTGCAGAGATTATTTTTCATGGCAGTTCATAAACATTCTAGTTCCTTTTTAGCTAGACTTGTCACTAACAAAGCATTTACAGTCAACATTGCAAGGTGGCTATCAAAACTGAATTCCGTTCCTCCATACTAAAGATATTTATGTACTTAGAAAAACAACTACTCAGATTCATTAAGTACAGCTATAAATCTTCCTCCTGAAATGGTGATTCTGCTCTCTTCAAGTCTCTGCAGAAGCACAGTGCTAACTGTGCTGCAGGTTGACTTTAGCCTAGAGGCAGACTGCTACAGAGACCGTATGGTAGTGTAGATAGAGTGTGAAAAGAATCCACCCCCCCAGTCTGCCCTGAGGTGCCAGGCAACCTTGAGCAAGTCATTTGGGCTTTTCTTTGCATTTCAGAGTTTCTTTCTACAACAATGGAAAAATCCTTGCATCTTCTCTCTTTGCAAGAATCATTCTAATATTGCCTTAATTTCTTCCTATTATATACATTTTATTGTTTTCCTATTTAATTTCCCTTATGATATGACCATCCAACATTCCTGGGTAACTGTGTGATTATGTCAGAGAATCAGAGGACATTTATGCTTTGGGCAGGAAGTTGGATTAGAATACTTAGGCAACTGTTAAAGCCTATGAACTTCCTTCATTTCTCATGCTTCATTGAAATGTTACAATATTTTCTTCATGGCCTTCTTTTTTTCATATCTGCTCCATGGCCCTTCCCCAGTCTTCTTTTATATAATCCACATTTGTTTTTAATACTTCAAACTTCCTAAACAAAAGAAAGGGCTACATATTACTGAGTTCTAGCATATGGGAGATGATTTATTCATTCAGCAAGCATGTAATCAATAACAGAGTTGAAGGACTGTCAGACAAAAATAGGACAAAGTTAGGAGAGTTTCAAAGAGAAAAACTTTTGACTCAGCATAAATTTTTTTCTTCCCATGTCGACTTGCTTAAATGTGAGACATGTAGGATAGAGAGCATTGCTTTGCTAGAAGAAGGCCATGTGCTGAAAAAGAAGGAAATTCTGGGTACTACCACAACCTGCATACAACTACCCTAGCTGCACAGGCTGGGCCAGCAGAATCACTGGCTTGTCCAGTAGGGCTGTCAGAACAGGCCTGATGGAATCAGGCAGCGATACCAGTGGACCCTGTTCAGCTATTGGGAAGGAGGTTCCCTGGCTATGATGTGAAGTCGGATTTCAAGATTTTGGAACATTATCCCATCCTCAACAGCACCCTAACCAGTGGCTAGAGAATCACCACCACCACCATTGCCCTCATTCTCAGTGAAAAAGGACTGCCTAGAAATGGGGATAGTATCTGCCCCAACATACCTGGGTTCTGGCCCTGTCCTAGTTTTAGAAAGAAACTGAGATTCTGGGTAGTATAACCATGCAGACTACTGAGAAAAGAAAAGGGAAAAAAGCAGCCCCTGACATCCAGAAGGTGGCCTTGCACACACAGCTAGGTCATGTTATTTTCCTATTGGACACCAACAATCTTACAGAATACAACATCAGACAAGGTTATTCTGAGACAAAGATAAAGTAAGACAAAACAAGCCTACTTCATAACCTTGTCTAAGCGCAGATAAAACCGAGGTCACTGCGCCACCCATAAAATACCAAACACCCCTTCTCTTGGCCACCATGAGTGGCTGCTCCTTCTTTACTAGTTTGCCCTGTCTATAGGTAAGATTTCTTTTTTCTTTTTCTTTTTTTGCGGTACGCGGGCCTCTCACTGTTGTGGCCTCTCCCGTTGCAGAGCACAGGCTCCGGACGCGCAGGCTCAGCGGCCGTGGCTCACGGGCCCAGCCGCTACGCGGCATGTGGGATCTTCTCGGACCGGGGCACGAATACGTGTCCCCTGCATTGGCAGGCGGACTCTCAACCACTGCGCCACCAGGGAAGCCCTACAGGTAAGATTTCTTGATACCGGATTGTAGAACTGGCCCTGCTCTCTGACAGCATCCAATCTAGAGTGACCCCCCTGCTTTTGTAGACCTTCCCTCATATCACTCAACCATAGCCCAGATCCTCTAAGACAGTGGTCCCCAACCTTTTTGGCACCAGGAACTGGTTTCCTGGAAGACAATTTTTCCACGGACAGGGGACAGGGATGGTTTCGGGATGATTCAAGCTCATTACATTTATTGTGCACTTTATTTCTATTATTATTACACTGTGATATGCAATGAAATAATTATACAACTTACCATAATGTAGAATCAGTGAGAGTCCTGAGTTTGTTTTCCTGCAACTGGATGGTCCCATCTGGAGGTGATGGGAGACAGTGACACCTGAAGTGTGTGACTTATGTCCAGTCTACTCCGTAATCTCATTTTTGTTGCTGTCACTGCAGAAAACCCTGCCTCACAAAGACAGGACATTGGGAATGCAAGCAGGCTTTTCAGTGTTTTTGTGGCAATATCAGAATGTTCCACCTTGACTTTAATCCAGAACGTATGGAGATTTGAAGTTGTCTCAAACATATGTTTAAGGCCACCGTCATTCGCGATCTCAAGCAGTTGATCCTCTTCTAGCACGGACAAAGTCGATTCACCTGGCTTATTCACAAATGGGTCACGGATCCATTCCTTCCCAGTTTGGGGGTCTTTTGTGGTTGGGAAGTCATGCTCAGACTCTTTTGAAAGCTGAGATAGGTGATCATGCACCAGCTGGGAGAAAGAAGGCCCTGGCTCAGTCTCTTGCAAAATCTCTGCTAATGTTTGAAACATGTCACAAATCCCAATGTTCACTCGTCGCCCCCATAATTCCAGTTTGGCTTTGAATGCAGTCACTTTATCTGCCAACTTGAACACAGTTGTCATTCCCCCCTGAAGTGACAGACTGAGTTCGTTGAGCAGGTTGAATATGTCACACAAGTAAGCAAGTTTTGCAACCCATTCTGTGTCACTGAAATGTGCTGCCAGTGGTGACTGTTTTTCTAAAATAAATCTCTGGAGCGGCTCCCATAACTCAGAAACTCTGGCCAGTGACCTACCTTTAGAAGCCATCTCACTTCTGTGTATAAGAGAAGACGTGTGTGCTCTGCGTCCATCTCTGCACAGAGCTGCGCAAACAGACGTGAGTTAAGGGCATGTACTTTAATGTGTATGATAATTTTAATCACATCCTGCAAAACGTTGTTAAGTTCAGGTAACATTTTTGGCTAGCCAGCATTTCTCTATGGATGACACAGTGCGTAGACTCACATTCAGAAGCGACCTCTTTGACCTGAGTAGTGAAACCAGAAAGCCGTCCAGTCATGGCAGCCACTCCACCCGTGCATATACTGTCACAAAATGACCAATTCAGTTTTCTTGATATGTAATCATTCAAGGACTTGAACACTTCTGCAGCTGTGGTGTTGGTTGGCAACAAAAGTGCCACATAACATATCCTCATGCACATCCTCCTGAAAAATATATCGCACAAAAACAAGCACTGTTGCCTTGTTGCCAACATCAGTAGACTAGTCAACCTGGGTTATGTACCGTGGTGACTCATTAATCCTCTCTAACAGTTGTGCCTCAGTATCCTCTGCTATTTCGTCAATTCATCTAGTTATGGTGCTATCCTAAAGAGGAACACGTGCCACCTTTTGAACTGCAGCCTCTGCTAAAAGTTCACGACAAATGTCCTTAGCAGCAGGCAGGATCAACTCTTCACCAATAGTAAAGGGCTTCTTAGCTTCAGCAGGGTGGTTAGCCACTAAGAATGATGCTCTCTGTGCAGATACATTTGATGAAGTGGTAGCCTTCAATAATTGCTTCTGTTCTTCCTGTTCATGTTTTTTTGTTTTTTTTTTTTCTTTTGAAAAACTCCGAAGTCTTGTCTTTTAATGCAGGGTGCTTGGTCTCCATGTGGCAAAGCAGTTTTGAAGCTTCCATGGCTTCCATGGCCTCACCACATATTATACAAAGCAGGCTTGGAGAATGTGAATCACCTGTTGTAATGAACCCATAATTTAAGTAGGACTCTTGGTATTTTCTTTTAAATGCAGCTTTTTTTTTTGTTGGCAGTCTTAGAGTCTTCTGCTGTCTCATCACTGTGTCTTTCCCCCTTTTCAAAGAAGCTCTCCAGCAACGTTCGTTTTTTACTCATTTTGTCTAGGGTTAGCTTGTGGGCTTACCAAAACGGTGACTGAGACAAGTGCATAGTTTGGGAAAGAGGCACGGATGGAAGTGGTAAATAAGATAATGGGTGGCCACGAGTGGACTAAAATAAGTGTCAGATCCTGACTTAAAGCCTGCCACCTGATGCAGCTTAATTATCACGTGCCATTCACTGATAGGGCTTTGATATGAATCTGCAAGCAGTTGATTTATTGTGGTCTCTGTGCAGTCAAACCTCTCTGCTTATGATGATCTGTATTTGCAGCCACTCCCCAGCGCTAGCATCACCGCCCCAGCTCTACCTCAGATCATCAGGCATTAAGTTCTCATAAGGAGCGTGCAACCTAGATCCCTCGCGTGTGCAATTCACAGTAGGGTTCAAGCTCCCATGAGAACCCAATGCCGCCGCTGAACTGACAGGAGGCAGAGCTCAGGTGGTCATGCAATCGATGGGGAGCAGCTGTAAATACAGATGAAGCTTCACTCACTCACCCGCCACTCACCTCCTGCTGTGCAGCTTGGTTCCTAACAGGCCACGGACCGGTACCCGGGGGTTGGGGACCCCTGCTGTAAGAGGGTCTTTCTCATTTCTTACAGAGACACCCCATAGTTTCCTATGCTGTGTGTTCTCCCTCGCTGAAGCAAGTGATAAACCCAATTTGTCCAATTGCAGGTGAGCTCCTCATGGTCTTTGGCTGGAGGGATTGACACTGCAAAGTTGAATTCAAGACAGAAGCCCAGTTCTAAGGAATGGGCCAACATTTAGAGGATGAACATTTATTACAACTGTAACACGTTTGGAGTTACACAGGCAGCTGAGGTTTGCCTCAGGCCTGGACCTTGGAACAGGAAACACTACTTGGGCCTGCCATGGGGAGTTAGGGAAAGAAGAACCAAAGAGGGAAGGAAGCAGCAATTAGTGAGCTGAGCTGTTTTTATAATACTCAAAATGCCATGTAATGTTATAGGCAAGTAACTTTATAATCAGAACTATCAAATCTGTCAACCACCCAGAGATACATTAAAGAAAACCAAAAATAATGATATTACTGTTGCTAGAATCTAGGAAAACCGTAAGAAAGTCTATCTATGAGGCCATTTATACAGTATCCTTTTTATTTAGTTTATGCTCTCTTGCTTTCACTCTCTCTCTTTCATACACACAATACCTTGTTATCAGTGTATCTTTATTTTTTTCTATTTTCAAGCCTTTTATACTTATTCTCAAGACTAGGTGTTCTAACTTGTTTTATTTTCTGCTTGAAGCAGTAGTTCTTGACTTTGGTGGCTATGCATTAAAATCCCCTGGGGAACATCAAAAAGAAAAGTTGTGTCTAGGACATAGCCCAGACCAATTCAGTTAGAATCTCTGGAGTAAAACTCTGATATCAGTTCGATGTTTTGTTTTGTTTTATTGTCTTTCTCTTATGCACAGGTGACTCCAATGTACAGCCAAGATTGAGACCCACTGGCTTAGAGTTTCTGCCTTAGCTTTGCTAAGAGTCTCCTTATTTAACTGGTGAGTTCTTTTCCAAAGAACAGACCATACCGTTCAGCCATATTCCTCTAACACAATTCTTTTTTTTTTTTTTTTTTTGTGGTACGCGGGCCTCTCACTGCTGTGGCCTCTCCCGTTGCGGAGCACAGGCTCCGGACGCGCAGGCTCAGCGGCCATGGCTCACAGGCCCAGCCGCTCTGTGGCATGTGGGATCTTCCCGGACCGGGGCACAAACCCACGTCCCCTGCATCAGCAGGCGGACTCTCAACCACTGCGCCACCAGGGAAGCCCCTCTAACACAATTCTTGACTTGCCCACCTAGGGGCTTAATTTGAGAGTGCTGGGGTTGGCTCAGTCACCTGTATTGAGCACTGAACTTCCACCAGGTACACAGGGGGAATATTTAAAATAAGAACAGTTCATATCAACCAGTTAGAATAGGTGATGGCAGCTGTGCTGGGGGATTTGTGGGAAGAGTGTCAGAGAGACCTCCAAATGTGTCAAATACCAAATCTTAATTGCTGGATGAAGGTGAGGCACAAGGGATCCTAAGAAGTGATCTGGGAAGCCAGGGCAGTCAAGTGTCATTTGGAGGACCTGCAACAGTGACCTTCAACCAGCAAAGAAGCATTTTCATGCTTTAACATCTGGTGCAGGCTTTCCTGTGAGTATGACCAGAATATCAGCACTCCACAAGCCTGCAGCTAGAGTAGCACCTGTCACTCTTGTGTAGCAGCTATATATTTGCTATTTGAGAATGCATATCATGTGCTCAATAGATGCTTGACAAATGAATGAATGCATGAACTTTAATGCAGAGAGCCCTTTTATCCTTTCTCACAATCTTTAAAAATATGTTCTCTTTTAGACCATAGCCACCATCTTAGTATCTTTATAACTGTAAAGACCATGAAGAATATCATAATGGCTTCTTTTGAATATTGAGCATACTGTGTGCTTAACATGGTATTTGGTATTATAAGGAAGAGCAGAAAGTATAAGATAAGATTTCTGAGTTCCAGGTGCTTATGGATACCAGGTTAGACCCTTGGTGCCATTTCACCTCATGGTCTTACCAGGCCCTATGGAATCAGCACCCAGAGGGAGCATCTACAATGAGAGCATCTCAGGTCCCATGGCTGGCTACTGGGGAAGGACAGTTGGGGGCATGAAGACTTTTCTTTTACCCTATTCCTTATGAATAACTTCTTATTCATAGGCACAAGAGATGAAATTTCCTGATCTATATCAAGCTATATGTTGCTTGATATACATTATCTTAAGAGGCACCTCTTGATCCAATTACTTAATATAGCAGTGGAAGCCAACGTCAGAACATTCAACCATCCTAACTCCAGTCATTAGATAACATTATTTTTCATGCCTCCCTCTTGAAGAAAATTAAACCAAAGCCACCAGTAGGTAAAAAGCAGAAAGAAGAACTGCATTTTATTCCATAGACAGAGCCCATAGTGAGCATACATTTTAGCATTTCAGAAGTCTTAAAGTGATTTATTGATTCAAAAAATGTCCTAATTTTAAAGAACCTAGACAAACAATTTTTCATTATATTTAAAATATATGGTTAATATATTTGATTTGGTTTAAATATTTGATATCCCCACAATGATTCATATGATACACACATTTTAATCAGTCTTGAGAATTAATAATGATTATATTTGTTACTGTAAAATATCCACCCAAAGGTGCTCTCATGGGCATACAGTGCCCAAAACAAGAGTGGTCCTTGGCCAGGACCCTAACTTGAAGGATTACTTTCCTGGTCTTTCTCCAAACGGTGCCTCCATAGATAGAATGACTATCTTGATTTTTGGTCCAATGCACCTTCTCTTTATATTAGAGTGTTTCTTTGCTATAGTGGCATTAAAATTTTTTACAATTAGTTAATATCCAACACAGATCCATGAAGATAAATACTGGTCTATCCTATCAATGACCAAAATAAATTACTCAGTTTTCCATTGCACAGGAAAAGCCCATTTTCATGTTGGTATCAGGAAACACATTGAATGACCATAATTTAATCATATAACTACAGGGTATTATTGTATGAAGCTCTTATCATTCAGGGACTTAATTTGATGGTTGGTATTCTTTATGATAAATGTCTGCATAATATTAGGTTTTGCTCCAGTTATTTGAATACCCAATGGAAGCCTAACATTCTATTAAGGTCAATCTTTTGAAAATAAGCTGTGAGTTTAAGTTTTTTTTAATGTATTCTTTCTTTGGTATCTCTCTATGTTTGATTTCTGTGAACACCTGTGTCTACAGGACACAGCTGGATGAATTTACAGCTGGAATAATACATAAGCAGAAAAATATGCTGGGAATTCATATGAGGAGATAAAGCTTTCAATGAAAGGCCCAGCTAGCACAGAATAGTTAAGTTGAGAAATCTAACTCACAGAAGAAGAACTGGCTCCATGCAGAAGGAGTAAAGCATTTAAGTAAAAAAGATGGAAAGTAAACTCAAGCCCGTTCCTGGCCAGCCCCACTGTTGAAGGGATCTGAATGGAGGAATCAGGATGGAATGAGGCACTGGGACTTGTCTGCAGTGCTAGCTGTCAACTAGTCATGTGAGACAAGGGGATTTGCAATTGGAGGCAAGGCACAGCAGGCTGAGAGCAAACACCCAGAAACCTAGAGCATGGATTAGAATGAAATGGCAACAATAGGCTCCCCAGCTCAGCAACTGAGCTCTCAGAGTAAGTACTACAGCCCACACCCAACCTGAACCCCAGTTGGGTCACACAAAGAAGGCAGTCACTGATGGAACTGTAAAAAGATGCTCCTGCCTAACATGTAAGGTTCCATTTACCTCCGGGCACTGAAACATCAAAAACGGCAGCCTGAAGATTATTTCCAGAACCTCTTGGCTACTTACTGAGGGAACAGCCAAGAGATCCATATGACAAATAAGTTAGAAAGGAGAATGGAAAAGATGGTAACAGAAAAAATGCAAGGTCTCAGGACTTACCGATTGTTGTGTCCTGTTAGTAAATCAGATCAGTTCTAGGGCATATTTGTACTCCGTCAAGACCAGATTCTCAAATGCAAATTAGCTTTCAATAAAATTGAACCAGACTCAAAATAAATCAGACTTAAGAAGACAAAATTTGTAGTTTAAAAAACTGAATGAAAATAAAAAACTGAATAAAACCAGATGCAATGCCATTGCAGCTTCGATGCATCAACTCATTAATTTATTCATGGAGCAAACATTAGTTGAGCAAATAACATGTGGTAGGCATTGTTCTAAACACCAGCGGACAAGACACAGAGATTTGTAATGGTGTGGGGGGCAAAAGAAATTAACAATAAAAATACAGAGTAATTCCAGATATTGTTTGTCACAGGAGGATAACAAAGTGGTTCATGTGTTAGAGACTGACTGTGGAGGGGAAGTGAGAGGACTTCTTTAAATAGAGTGGTCAGAATAGGCTTTTCCCAGAAGGGGTAGTTTTTGACTGAGACCTGAATGGTGGAAAGGAGCTGGCAGAAGAAAGAGTTCCAAGCATAGAGTGAAGCAGTATCTGCTGCTTAGGGTTCAAGCACGTTTGGACGTGTTTGACGAACTCATTTTCAGGTCCAAGAGATCCCAGTGTCTATGATTTCATCTGCTCATAGACCTTGGTGTTTGGCTAAGAGAGACAGGAACAAGGACCTGGTAAAAAGCAAAGGAAGCACTGAGGAGGACTGAACAGTTTCTGTTACCCAGCGTGGGTCCAGAGACCACCATCTGAGACAAATGAAAACACCTGCTGCAGGTCAAAGATGGAGGAAGGCACTGTTTTCCAAGGGGCTCATGAGACACAAAGGAACACCATCTAGGGGACAAAGCATATTCCAAGTGTAGAGGAGGGGCATACTCTCTATTTTTGGGGGGGGGAAGCACGGTCTATTTCAGGATCATTGTACACAAAAGGGAAAACACCACCACTTTGACACCATGAGGGATGCGGAAAGTGTAGACATCAGCATATTCATTAAGTACCCCCCTATTGAGATGGTAAGAACTGCAACTCTCAAGAACTCTGGAGGAAGGATACTCCCCAAATGAGCTAGAGTGGAGGAGCAGAAGTATACTGTTTACAAACGTGTATATGACATCTGACTCCTAGAAGTATCTGTGGTCCACAAGAGAAACAGGGATTTAAGTTAGTAAAGCATGTATGTTACCACATTCCCAGACATAAAATCCCCTAGAAATTCACCCTCTTCTCTGAATCTTCCCTTCACATTTTTGTACCCCTGAGGATACAGTTTTTCCTGCTGCTCCAAGGGTTGGCCTTGATAACATTGGGTCTGCAGGTAGGGTAGGTGTCCTCATTGTTCTTTGTTGCCTCTTTCAGACAACTCTACTCTCTTTTTCCTAACCCCCATCTCCAGCATCAATAACATGTAATTATCAGTGTTATGGACTCAAATGTGTCCCTCCAAATTCATATGCTGAATTCCTAACCCCCAGTATCTCAAAATGCAACTGTATTTGGAGACTGGGTCTTTAAAGAGGTAATGAGGGTTAAATGAGGACTTTAGGGTGAGCCCTAATTCAATATGACTGGTGTCCTTATAAGAGGAAATTTGGACACAGACACTCACAGAGTAAAGACCACGTGAAGACAAAGGGAAAAGATAGTCATCTACAAGCCAAGTAAAGAGGTTTCAGTAGAAACCAACTCTGCTGACGGACACCTTGATCTCAGATATCTAGTTTCCAGAACTGTGAGAAGATATGTCAGTTGTTTAAGCCACCCAGCCTATGGTATTTGTTCTGGTGTCCCTAGCTGACTAGTACAATCAGATACTCATCTTCCTTGCTTCTGTTTATCTGTAGCCATCTTTGAAATTTTTCATTCTTAATTTCGTCTTGTTCCTCTCTCCTATACAACCTCTGTCTCAATCTTTGGTGATTTTAGAACTATATGCATGATCCTTCCAACACCTCAGCTTCCCAGTTCCTTGTTCCTCTCTCTGACCCAGTCACCCACTCCCAAGGTCATCATAGATCAGAACTCCTGAGCAGAGAGCTACTCTGCCCTCAAAGAGGCTGAGAATTGTGTGAGCCTGCAAAGCCCTCAGCCAATCACTACTGGCTTCAGGCCAGATTACTGTACAGATATGCTATAAACTGTTACCACTTTCTATGTGACCACGACAGGAAAAAGTGCTAGAAGGCACTGCACTAGATCTTATCACTACTAATAAGAGCACCCCATTCACAGCCTCACCTCAGCAATGACTTTTTTACAAATCACCATCTCCCATTGTTCCGGCCTCCTTTCTCTAGTTATCTAAATCCAGAAATTTTTTACCCCATTAGCGCCTATATGCTATTGAAACTTCCAAAATTAGTATTGGTTGAATAAATGAATAAATAGATGAATTTTTAGTGTCATCCCACCTTCTCTTTAACCTTTCTTTTTCCCGAAAGTCATGAGATTAGGATGGGGCTATTTGTGTTTCACTGAGGAAAGTGTGACTTTCCTAATACACATAGGGCAAAGGAATTAATCTCAAATTAGAATTATAATCTGTGGGACACAGCCTGAGAGCTAGGAAGCCCTCAGAGCAGCCCCACTCCACCTCTTCTCATGCTGCTCATCATGATTATCAAAACGGCATCAGGACTTTGTTTTTAGGGCTCTGAATATTTTTTTAGATGTTGTTCATCACAGCTGTTAACAAAAGCAAGTATTTTGCACTTGTATTCAAGGACAGTGTGAAGTAACTGCTGTTATTCTGCAGAGGGTTGTCCATGTTTTATTTACAGATTAGATGTGACAGTAAATTTGGAAAAAAATCCACTCAACGTGGATAGGGAAAAGTTCAATAGTCTACAGAAAATGTTGCAATCTGCACAAATGTCTTATTATTACCTATCTACTATCTTCAAAAATGTATAACTTCTTTCTTCTAAAGGTTTATATATGTATCTTCAAACTCTCCTGCTCAAATAATCTCAGTGAGCTATGAAATTATAACTCTTGGCAAGACCATCAGAATTCACAATGACTGCAGCTTCACTGCCAAGATCAATGTTCTGTCTTTCACCAGCCATTGACCAGAAGGCTGTCACCCACATGGTTGCTTAAAGCTCTGTCTCTTTAGTTACCCTCATCTTGCCCCCTCCTCCTCCAAATTACAGAGACTTCTCTGTTCTTGTTTTCCTCATTCTTCCATTCTCATAACTATTTCACTTTTAATTCTCTAGAGTCTAGAAAATATATGCCTTGTGGAGAGAATATGTTCCAAAAATATTAAAAAGCATTACTGTATATCATCATGCAGCCTACTAGGATTCTTAAAAAAAGAATTTAATGTGTATTCATATCTCAGAGAGATATTTATATATAGCTAAAACTACATATGGTTTTATGGCTGTTACTAGCACTTTGTTCTTACTTTATAACACTTATTATGGTATATTACGGTCAACCATTTAGGTGTCTGTTTCCCAACTAAACAATAAGTTCTTCAAGGGCAAGTATAAGGTCTTATTCTTATTCATATCCAAAAGAATCTTGCCAAGGGTCAAGCACTTAGAATAAGTTGAATATTTTTTTCAGTGGAAAAGGCTACATGAAGTTATTTTATTTTGTGTGTGTGTTAATGTAAAAGAAAAACTGGCTGTTGAGTTCTACCTTCAGGAAAGTAAATAAATACGTAGACTAAAATTCTATTTTAGGAATTTTTTAAAAAGACCTACAACCAAAAATATTTCATTGCATAAATAGAGAGGCAATCAGAAACATGTGAAACAGTCACTGGCTTTGGGGGGCTTCCCTGGTGGCGAAGTGGTTGAGAGTCCGCCTGCCGATGCAGGGGACACGGGTTCGTGCCCCGGTCCGGGAAGATCCCACATGCCGCAGAGCGGCTGGTCCCGTGAGCCATGGCCGCTGAGCCTGCGTGTCCGGAGCCTGTGCTCCGCAATGGGAGAGGCCACAACAGTGAGAGGCCCCCATACAGCAAAAAAAAAAAAAGTGGATTTGGAAGCTGGGCTTTGACATCATTGGTAAAACTGCATTGTCACCAAGAATAGAACAAGAGATCAAAAGTTGCTAAAAAAGCACAATGTGTAATGCATATTTGAATCACTATGCTTAAGGTCAACACATTTCTAGTTTACTATACATATATATGTGTGCTATGTATATATATACTTCACACACACACACACACACACACACACACACACACACACACACACACACACTTTCCTAATTTCAACTATAGCCTTCAGGTTAGTTCCAAAAATTTATACCCAACTATCCCAAGTCACTTTGAGAAGAAAAATAATTGATTGCACTAGTGAAAAAAACTTACCATTTTTTTGTTGTTGTTGCTGTTTTTAATTGGAGTATAGTTGTTTTACAATGTTGTGTTAGTTTCTACTGTATACTGAAGTAGAATTCCCTGTGCTATACAACATGTTCTCATTAGTTATCCATTTTATATATATTAGTGTATATATGTCAATCCCAATCTTCCAATTCATCCTACCCCTTCTTTCCCCCCTTGGTGTCCATATGTTTTTTCTCTACATCTGTGTCTCTGTTTCTGCCTTGCAAACTGGTTATTCTGTACCATCTTTCTAGATTCCACATATATGCATTAATATATGATATTTTTCTCTTTCTGACTTTCTTCACTCTGTATGACAGTCTCTAGGTCCATCCACATCTCTACTAATGACCCAGTTTTGTTCCTTTTTATGGCTGAGTAATATTCCATAGTATACATGTACCACATCTTTTTTATCCATTCATCTGTCAATGGGCATTTAGGTTGCTTCCATGACCTGGCTATTGTAAATAGTGCTGCAATGAATATTGGGATGCATGTATCTTTCTGAATTATGATTTTCTCTGGGTATATGCCCAGTAGTGGATTGCTAGGTCATCTGGTAATTCTATTTTTAGTATTTTAAGGAACTCCATACTGTTCTCCATAGTGGCTGTATCAATTTACATTCCCACTGACAGTGCAGGAGGGTTCCCTTTTCTCCACAGCCTCTCCAGCATTTATTGTTTGTAGATTTTCTGATGATGCCCATTCTGACCAATGTGAGGTGATACCTCATTGTAGTTTTGATTTGCACTTCTCTAATAATTAATGATGTTGAGCAGCTTTTCATGTGCCTCTTGGCCATCTGTATGTCTTCTTTGGAGAAATGTCTATTTAGGTCTTCTGCCCATTTTTTGATTGGTTTGTTTTTTTTTTTTTTTTTTTGATATTAAGCTGCATGAGCTGTTTGTGTATTTTGGAGACTAATCCATTTCCATTGATTCGTTTGCAAATATTTTTTCTCATTCTGAGGGTTGTCTTTTTGTCTTGTTTATGGTTTCCTTTGCTGTGCAAAAGCTTTTAAGTTTCATTAGGTCCCATTTGTTTATTTTTGTTTTTATTTCCATTACTCTAGGAGGTGGGTCAAAAAAGATCTTGCTGTGATTTATGTCCAAGAGTGTTCTTCCTATGTTTTCCTCTAAGAGTTTTATAGTGTCCAGTCTTACATTTCGGTCTCTAATCCATTTTGAGTTTAGTTTTGTGTATTGTGTTAGGGAGTGTTCTAATTTCATTCTTTTACATGTAGCTGTCCAGTTTTCCCAGCACCAAAAGAGACTGTCTTTTCTCCATTGTATATCCTTGCTTCCTTTGTCATAGATTAGTTGACCATAGGTGTGTAGGTTTATCTCTGGGCTTTCTATCCTGTTCCATTGATCTATGTTTCTCTTTTTGTGCCAGTACCATACTGTTTTGATGACTGTAGCTTTGTAGTATAGTCTGGAGTCAGGGAGCCTGATTCCTCCAGCTCCATTTTTTTTTTTCCCCCTCAAGATTGCTTTGGCTATTCAGGGTCTTTTGTGTCTCCATACAAATTTAAAACTTATTTTGTTCTAGTTCTGTGAAAACTGCCATTGGTGATTTGATAGGAAAACTGACCATTTGAATAGCCAACTGAATCTAGTCAATTTGTTAAGAACCAGCTATCAATTATAGGCATACCCTAGAAATACTGCGGGTTCTATTCCAGACCACCTCAATAAAGCGAATATAGCAATAAACCAAGTCGAATGGACTTCTTTGGTTCCCAGTGCATATAAAAGTTATGCTTACACTATACTGTAGTCTATTAAGTATGCAATAGCATTATGTCTAAAAAAACAATGTACATACCTTAATTTAAAAATATTTTATTGCTACAAAATATTAACCTTTTTCTGAGCTCTAGCGAGTTATCAACTTTTTGCTGGTAAAGAGTCTTGCCTTGATGATGATGGCTGCTGACTGACCAGAGTGGTAGCTGATGAAGGTTGGAGTGGCTGTGGCCATTTCTTAAAATAAGACACCAATGAAATTTGCTGCATCAGTGACTCTTCCTTTCAGGAACAATTTCTCTGTAACATGCAATGCTGTTTGATAACATTTTACCCACAGTAGAACTTCTTTCATAACTGGAATTAATCACTTCAAACTCTGCCACTGCCTATCAACCATGTTTATATAATATTCTAAATCCTCTGTTGTCATTTCAAAAATCTTTACAGCATCTTCACCAGGAATAGATTCCATCTCAAGAAACCACTTTTCTTGTTCAACCATTAGAAGCAACTCCTCAGCCATAAAGTTTTACCATGAGATTGCAGCAATTCAATCAAATCTTCAAGCTCCACTTCTAATTCCAGTTCTCTTTCTATTCCACCACATGTGTGGTTAATTCCTCCACTGAAGTCTTGAACCTCTCAAAGTCATCCATGAGGGTGAATCAACTTCAAAACTCCTCAAAATATTGGTATTTTGACCTCTTCCCATGAATCATTAAATGTTCTTAACGGCATCTAGAATGGTAAATCCTTTTCAGAAGGTTTCAAATTGATTTTATCCAGATCCATCAGAAGAATCATTGTCTATGGTAGCTATAGCCTTATGAAATGTATTTCCATTTTTTGTATTATTGACATATAATTGAGGTTCAATATTATGTTACTTTCAGAGGTACTACATAGTGATTTGACATATGCATACATTATGAAATGATCATCACAATAATCCTAGTAACCATCAGTCCCCATACATAGTTACTACAATATTATTGACCATATTCCTTATGTTGTATATTACATCCCTGTGGCTTATTTATATTATAACTGAAGATCTGTACCCTTCACTTATTGTACTTCTGCAACTTCCTCCCTCTGGCATTCATCTGTTTGTTTTCTGTATCTATGAATCTGTTTTTATTTTATTTTGTTTGGGTTATTTTGTTTGTTTTTTAGATTCTACATATAAGTGATATCATACAGTATTTGTCTTTCTCTGTCTGACTCATTTCATGTAGCATAATGACCTCTAGAACCATCCCTGTGGTCGCAAATGGTAAGATTTCATTTTTTTGGCTGAATAATACACACACACACATAGAGAGAGAAAAAAATACACACACATATGTGTGTGTGTGTGTGTGTGTGTGTGTGTGTGTGTGTGTGTCACATCTTTATCTATTCATACCATGAGCATGGTACATCTTTCTATTTGTTGGTGTAATTTGAGAAGAATGGGTATTAGCTCTTCTCTAAATGTTTGATAGAATTCACCTGTGAAGCCATCTGGTCCTGGACTTTTGTTTGTTGGAAGATTTTTAAACACAGTTTCAATTTCATTACTTGTGATTGGTCTGTTCATATTTTATATTTCTTCCTGGTTCAGTCTTGAAAGGTTATACCTTTCTAAGAATTTGTCCATTTCTTCCAGGTTGTCCATTTTATTGGCATAGAGTTGCTTGTAGTAGTCTCTTATGATGCTTTGTATTTCTGCAGTGTCCATTGTAAGTTCTCCGTTTTCATTTCTAATTTTATTTTGAGTCCTCTCCCTCTTTTTCTTGATGAGTCTGGTTAAAGGTTTATCAATTTTGTTTATCTTCTAAAAGAACCAGCTTTTAGTTTTATTGATCTTTGCTATTGTTTTCTTTGTTTCTATTTCTTTTATTTCTGCTCTGATCTTTATGATTTCTTTCCTTCTAGTAACTTTGGATTTTGTTTGTTCTTCTTTCTCTAGTTCCTTTAGGTGTAATGTTAAATTGTTTATTTGAGATTTTTCTTGTTTCTTGAGGTAGGATTGTATTGCTATAAACTTCCCTCTTAGAACTGCTTTTGCTGCATCCCATAGGTTTTGGATCGTCGTGTTTTCGTTGTCATTTGTCTCTAGGTATTTTTTGATTTCTTCAGTGATTTTTTGGTCATTTAGTAACGTATTGTTTAGCCTCCATATGTTTGTGTTTTTTATGCTTTTTTTCCCTGTAACTGATTTCTAATCTCATGGCATTTTGGTTGGAAAAGATGCTTGATATGATTTCAATTTTCTTAAATTTACCGAGGCTCGATTTGTGACCCAAGATGTGATCTATCCTGGAGAACGTTCCCTGCACACTTGAGAAGAAAGTGTAATCTGCTGTTTTCAGATGGAATGTCCTATAAATATCAATTAAATCTATCTAGTATATTGTGCCATTTAAAGCTTGTGTTTCCTTATTAATTTTCAGTCTGGATGACCTGTCCATTGGTGTAAGTGACATATTAAAGTCCCCCACTATTATAATGTTACTGTTGATTTCCTCTTTTATAGCTGTTAGCATTCGCCTTATGTATTGAGGTGCTTCTATGTTGGGTGCATATATATTTATAATTATTATATCTTATTCTTGGATTGACCCCTTGATCATTATGTAGTGTCCTTCCTTGTCTCTTGTAACATTCTTTATTTTAAAGTCTACTTTATCTGATATGAGTATTGCTACTCCAGCTTTTTCTTGATTTCCATTTGCATGGAATGTCTTCTTCCGTCCCCTCACTTTCAGTCTGTATGTGTCCCTAGGTCTGAAGTGGGTTTCTTGTAGGCAGCATATATATCAGTCTGTTTTTTGTATCCATTCAGCAAGCCTGTTTCTTTTGGTTAGAGCATTTAATCCATTCACATTTAGGGTAATTATTGATATGTATGTTCCTATTACCATTTTCTTAATTGATTTGGGTTTGTTTTTGTAGGTCCTTTTCTTCTCTTGTGTTTCCCACTTAGAGAAGTTCCTTTAGCATTTGTTGTGAAGCTGGTTTGGTGGTGCTGAATTCTCTTAGCTTTTGCTTGTCTGTAAAGCTTTTGATTTCTCCATCATTTCTGAATGAGTTCCTTGCCAGGTAGAGTTATCTTGGTTGTAGGTTCTTCCCTTTCATCACTTTAAATATATCATCCCACTTCCTTCTGGCTTGTAGAGATTCTGCTGAGAAATCAGCTTTTAATCTTATGGGAGTTCCATTTTATGTTATTTGTTGTTTTTCCCTTGTTGTTTTTAATAATTTTTCTTTGTCTTTAATTTCTGTCAATTTGATTACTATGTGTCTGGGCATGTTTTCCTTGGGTTTACCCTGCCTGGGACTCTCTGCACTTCCTGGACTTGGGTGGCTATTTCCTTTCCCATGTTAGGGAAAATTTCAACTATAATCTCTTCAAATATTTTCTCAGGTCGTTTTTCTCTCCCTTCTCCTTCTGCGAGCCCTATAATGTTAATGTTGGTATGTTTAATGTTATCCCAAAGGTCTCTTAGGCTGTCTTCATTTCCTTTCATTCTTTTTTCTTTATTCTGTTCTGCAGCAGTGAATCCCACCATTCTGTCTCCAAGATCACTTATCCGTTCTTCTGTCTCAGTTATTTTGCTAATTGATTCCTTCTAGTGTATTTTTCATTCCAGTTATTGTATTGTTCATCTGTTTGTTTGTTCTTTAATTGTTCAAGGTGTTTGTTCTTTAATTCTTCTAGGACTTTGTTAAACATTCCTTGAATCATCTCGATCTTTGCCTCCATTCTTTTTCCAAGGTCCTGGATCATCCTCACTATCATTATTCTGAATTATTTTTCTGCCAGGTTGCCTATCTCCACTTCATTTAATTGTTTTTCTGGGGTTTTATCTTGTTCCTTCATCTGGTGTATAGTCCTCTGCCTTTTCATTTTATCTGTATTTCTGTGAATGTGGTTTTTGTTCCATAGGCTGCAGGATTGTAGTTCTTGCTTCTGCTGTCTGCCCTCTGGTGGATGAGGCTACCTAAGAGGTTTGTACAAGCTTCCTGATGCGAGGGACTGGTGGTGGGTAGAGCTGGGTGTTGCTCTGGTGGGCAGAGCTCAGTAAAATTTTAATCAGACAGTCTGCTGATGGGAGGGGCTGAGTTCCCTCCCTGTTGGTTGTTTGGCCTGAGTCAACCCAGCACTGGAGGCTACAGGCTCTTTGGTGGGGCTAATGGTATACTCCAGGAGGGCTCATGCCAAGGAGTACTTCCCAGAACTTCTGCTGCCAGTGTCCTTGTCCTCACAGTGAGACAGAGCCACCCCCTGCCTCTGAAGGAGACCCTCCAATACTAGCAGGTACGTCTGGTTCGGTCTCCTATGGGGTCACTGCTCCTTACCCTGCATCCCGATGCACACACTAATTTGTGTGTGCCCTCCAAGAGTGAAGTCTCTGTTTCCCCAAGGCCTGTTGAAGTTTTGCAATCAAATCCCGCTAGCCTTCAAAGTCTGATTCTCTGGGAACTCCTCCTCCTGTTGCCGGACCCCCTGGTTGGGAAGCCTGACATGGAGCTCAGAACCTTCACTCCAGTGGGTGGACTTCTGTGATATAATTGTTCTCCAGTTTGTGAGTCACCCACCCAGCAGTTATGGAATTTGATTTTATTGTGATTGCGCAACACTTACCATCTCATTGTGGCTTCTCCTTTGTCTTTGGATGTGGGGTATCTTTTTTGGTGAGTTCCAGTGTCTTCCTGTTGATGATTGTTCAGCAGTTAGTTGTGATTCCAGTGCTCTTGCAAGAGGGAGTGAGTGCACATCCTTCTATTCTGCCATCTTGAACCAGTCTCTCAGTTGCATCGTCTTGTAGAATAAATATGAATAAAGCCAGCACTGTAGCCCCCTGAGGTACCCTGGATGTCAACAAGGTTTATTATTGGTGTAAGTTCCTCACTCCATTTTCCACTCAACCACACATTGTTTGCACACCTTATTATATAGCACTTATAACTTTGCATTGTGAGTGATTATGCTCTTTCCTGTTTTACCCGCTTTTCCTTAAATTCATCCAAGTAACTAACTACATCTTACTCATTTTGAATCACTACTGTACCTAGCAGAGTTCACAGTTAAAGAGAAGCAAATGTTCTTAAACTTAATTACTCAATTGATCAATTCTACCCAAAGATCAGTACAGTTGCTTAACAAAAGCCAGCTCTTTCATTTAAAACCAGCTTTCTAAAATATGAAGGCAAAAGTCAAAATTAAGGTAAATAGAAGTGCTAAATAGAAAACAGCCTGAGTGAGTAGTCCCTTGAATGTGTTAAAGGGAGCCTGAAACCCACTGGTGGGTCACAGGCTCCCTCTCACTATTACTTCTATGTCAGCACGGTCCATGTTCCATCAAATATGTTCATTTGTGTGGCACTATATTAAAAGTTTCTCATGCCTTATTCATCTTTGCAACCCCAGTGCCTAGCACAGTGTGTGACATTAGGTAAGTGTCCAACAATATTAAACTATTAAAATGTCAAGCCCTGAATCTTAACTTTCTGAGAAAAATAAAGCTCTTAATGTTAACATGGATGAGATTTACATATTTTGACTCATCTTTAAAGAAATAACTTTCCTTCTCTTCTCCTCTTCTCTTGAGCATTATAAACTCATTCAAGTTTCTATCCAATTCTCATCTGTCCAAAAAGGGCTTCCCTTGACTACTTTTTCTAAAGTAGCTCTTCCTCGGTACCTCTCTTCTACCTTTCCCTCTATTTCTACCTTTTTTGTTGAATTGAGCACTCTGTGAATTCATCTTAGTCACCTGTTTTTGGTCCTCCTTTTTCACTCTGGAACATAAGTTTCCTTATCAATTTCCTGGTTTGCCACTGTATACAGTATCTAGAACAACTTTGCCCAAACTTCTATATTGGAAACACAGGGAGCTTTTAAACAGATAGGTGCCCCAGCTCAATCCAGGACAATTAAACCATACTCTCTGGAGCAAGAGATTCAAGCATCACTCTTTCATCTTGCTTTAAGATTAACAAGCAATTGTAAAAGGCAGCCAAGTCAGAGAACCACTGACCTAGAACATAATGGATGATTACTAAGTACAAATGAATGAATTGACTAGAACTCAGTGCTCATTGTTCAGTATCTGATTTTTACATAGGACACACCCCTTTGCTTTGTTTCAAAGCCACAGCTGGAATCCTAAATAGCTCTCATGGATATAATGGCTTTTAATTTAAGCATCATCTCTTTACCGCAACTGGAAAAGATACTTGTGATGAGTCAGTAGCAAATTCTCTGTTTATTAAAGCCAGTGCATTATGGAAACAGAATAAGTAAAGGAAATCCTCAAAAATTCTAAGGATAAACAATCCTGTACATGACAAATGGATCAGTGTGATAAAGGAATTGACTAGCACAAACCAAGCCATACGCAGATTTTGAAAAATGGGAGATGTCAGCTATACAGACAAAGCAAATATACAATATCCAAAATCACCATAACATGAAATTATTTTAAAATATTGTTGAAAAGATTTGTCTTATTCTGCCTTCTCTCAATCATTAAACTCTTCATGCAGTTCTCAGAGGAGGAAATAGTCACGATTATATCTTGTACTGAAGTCAGCTTCTTGGACTAGACGGATTTATTTCTGCATTTTGTAAGTGATTCCATCACACTCTGCTTCAGTCAACAGTAGAGAAAACATCAAAAATCCTATCAACTTTGACACTCTAAAAGGCAGTAATAATTCTCTTTTTGGGTATTCCATATTTTTCTTTAGTCCTTCCCATCAGCCATGGAATGACAAGGATCATTTTATCCGATTTTTAATTTAAAATGCTGCAAGTAACAACTAGGAACACTAGTTATTTAATAGAATCAACAATTCTTCAGGGTGGATACAAGCACAGAATTTACCTTTGGGTAAAAATTACTGGCTAAACTATTTCTTTCCAAAGTGAGAGTAATTTATTTGACTCTAGGTAATACTCAAGAAAATAAAAGAGATAGGAAGGAATTCTATATTTTAAAAGAGATACCAACCAGTTGCATTGTATGGATCTTATTTAGAACCCAGTTCAAATAAACTGAAAAATAATTTTTAAATTCTATAAGACAATTGAGGAAATATGAACACCGACAAGGTATTTGGTGATATTAAAGAAATATCGAGTTTTTTTCAATAATGGTATTATGGATGTAATATATTTAAGAGTCCTTTCCTTATAGAGATACATACTGAAATATTTACAATGAGATTACATGTCTGGGAATTGCTTTCAAACAAATCTAGAAGTGGGAATGTATGGGGGTATTGATGAAACAAAAATGGCCATATATTAATAAATTCTGAAGCTACATAATTAGATATAGGTTTTTTTTTTTACTCCTCTCTCTCTCTGTATAGATAGATAGATATGTATAGATATGTACATCTATCTATACTTTATTATAGGAATTTTCAAATATATGTATGTATACCAAATATGTATATATATTTGAAAATTCCCATAATAAAAAAGTTATTTTTATGGGATTTTATGGGAATTTTTATGGAAATTTTAATGGAAATTTATGGGAATTTTCAAATATATACACACATATATTTGAAAATATATGTATATATTTGAATATATATATATTTATCTGAAAATATTTATGTGTATATATGTACATATATGTATATTTGAAAACTCCCATAACGAAAAGGTAAACAACCAAAAACACATTAGACAATAGTAAGGCCAATGATTACAATGATCAGATATTTCTTGGTGTGGTAATGTCAAAACAAATAATAAATAGAAAAATGTGTACAACAAACTTTGATATATTGTACTTCGACCCCACCTTCATATCATTGAATGAAAAATAGATTTCAGTCCAAAACAATTCTATCTAGAACTCTATCCAAACACACTTAATTCTGAAAAGTAAAAAAAAGTGTTACTATATTAGATAGTCTCCCACATGGGCTATAGAGTAAGACAAGTAGTATAAGGTACTCTATTTAAATTTTATGCTGTCCTGTTTAAATGGATTGCCCTTTACCATTTATTCCTTCAATAAATTTTCTCCATCATATACTGTGTCTCAGGGACTATTCCAAGTGCTCGGAAGGCGATGATGAATTGTATGGTCTCTGTCCTGGAAGAGCTTACTGGCTATGGGATAAATGCTGTTGAACAGATCATCAAACAAATACACAATGAGCTGTGTGATAAAAAATAAAGTAAATAAAATAAAAGATTTTATTTTAAAGCACTATAAAATAAAAATTACAAGCTATTATTTATTTTATAGAGATTTGTTATATGGAAACATATAACAAGGCCACCTGATCTCCTCTGCGGGGTGGTGATAAGTAGCAAGAGCTCATAAAGGAAGACTTTCTTGAGTCTTGCTCCTGATAGAAATGGGAAGCCTTTGCAGGGTTTTAAGTAGTTATGACATGATCAGATTTTCATTTTTATAAACAACTAAAGTACATCAGTAGAACATAGAAGATAAGTATAGAAGTCCCAGTTTTGCCACTTACTAGCAGTCACCTTCAGTGTCCACATCTTTAAAGTCATAAAATTATAATTCCTCCTCTGAGGATTGTATTGATATTAAAGATCAAATGAGCTAGTCCATAGCAAGTTCTCAGAAATATTACCAATTTTTAACACAAGAGAAAGAAGATGGGAACTTGGGCCAGATTATCAAATGCCAAGGGTTTGATTTGATGATTGAAGAAAAAACACATTTTCTTTCTATTAAGTATGGCTTTTTTGATATCAATACTTGGCTTTTAGAAGTCTTTAAAATTATAGCCAATTCTTCAAAATAAAAATAGTCAATTTTCAAACTGATAATTAATGTAGAATACTCCCTTGTTAAAAGGTTAATAACACTTCTAAAAAATCTATTTTATGTTCCTATGCTGTGCTCATTTCTCATTTATTAGAATATCAGTTCATCTAAAGTGCATTAATAACATCGAAGTATTCAACCACAGCAATATTTTCCTAACTTTATCATTAGGTTCTGTCATATCCATAGTCATGAAAACTATAGCTTGGCCAAGTAAGGAATTAGTCTGCATTTTGACTCCTACTTAAACATCTCATCATGTAACATTCAAACAATTACAGATTTTTGTAAATCCCCAGATTTTTTATTGTATCCTCATTACCATTGTAAAAAAAAAACCCACAAGCCTACTATTCTCTGTTCACCAATTTTGGCTACTGTGAACTTCATGACAAGATAAAGAATTATGTTATTCCTTTGTTTCTTAAAAATTTTTGACAAAGGTTAAAATTTCTCTTCTAATAGCTAGCTATATTTAGAATTGTTTCCTGAATTTTGTTTTTCTTGTGTAATAAATTTCAGTGTTGTTCTATTCACAAACATCTAGAAATGAAGAGCAAAGATGAACTGGCTGGTCACTACTGTCTGCTACTTTCACTGATACAGCATCAGGCCCATAGCACAGGTTACTTAGAGAGGAAACAGCACTGCCCAGAAGTAAAGGCAGTTTGCTTCCAGGGCCTGACTTTGTAATTGATAGTTGTGTGTCTTTGGTAAATCTTTCACTGATGATGGCACTCTGATCTTATTATCAGCAAAATGAAAGAGGTTGACTAGATTAGGGGTAACAAATTTGACATCTATGGACCAGGTTTCTTTGCAAGCCAAATCCATTGTCTTTTTTCAGCCTGCAGAATGCAGATAGGCAGGACATTCACTTTCTGGTACATCATAGCCCCACTCCTTCATTTTAATCTTTTTAAAATTAACAGACATCATTTTTGAATAGTCTTATATTTACAGAAAAATTGACCAGATAGTACAGAGTTATATATCCCCTGCACAGTTTCCCCTATTATTACCATCTTATATTAGTATGATACATTTGTTACAAGGAATGAACAAATGTTGTACTGATACATTATTATTAATAAATCCTTAGTTATTTGAATTTCCTTACTTGTTGCCTCAAGTCTTTTGTAACAGAGAACAAACCTGACTCTATATTGGATCTGTTCCTTTAGCTTTAACCCTTGTGCTCTATTGCCTGTGCTTAGTCATGCTGCCTCTGCACCTTTTGCAAAAGGATATTGCCTACAGCCTGAAATATACATGATAGCCCATACACAAGGCTCTGACCTTTAAAACCTAAAACTTTTCCATTCATATAGAGATAGAAAGTTGCAGAACAGAGAATAACATTTGTCTTGTTGGAGGTTTATGGAACATTGTGACCTACATGGACAGCTGCAAGAACAAGGATTCCTGCCCCAAGAAGTTTGCAACAGGCAGCCATATCCCCTCCCCTTTTAGTACAAAAAAACCCTGAATTCTAACTCTGGTAAGATGGTTCTTTGGGACACTAGTCCACCATCTTCTCGGTCTTCAGGCTTTCCAAATAAAGTCACTATCTCTTGCCCCAACAACTCATCTCTCAATTTATTGGCCTGTTGTGCTGTAAGCAGTATAAGTTTAGACTCAGTAACACTTTTTCTGTTCTGGGATCCCCTCCATGATACTATATTTCATTTAGTCACCATGTGTCTTGGGGTTAATCTGGATTGTGACATTTTCTCACACTTTTCCTTGTTTTTGATGACCATGACAGTTTTGAGGAGTACTGGTCAGGTATTTTGTAGGATGCTAATCTATTGAAATTTGTCTGATGTTTTTCTCATAAATAGGCTGGAGTTGTAGGTTTTGGGAAGGAAGATCACAGAAGGAAAGTACCATTCTCATCACATCATATCAACAGTACATACTATCAACATGATTTATGACTGCTGATATTGATCTGATCACCTGGCTGAAGTAGTATTTGTTAGGCTTTTCCACTGGAAAGTTACTCCTTTTCTTCCTGTCCACACTGCATACTTTAGAAGGAAGTAACTATGTGCAGCCCACACTTAAGGAGTTGGTAGTTAGACTCCTGCTCCTTGAGGTGGAATATCTCAACAAATTATTTGCCATTTTTTCTGTATGGGAGATTTGTGTCTTTTCCCCTTTTAAAATGCATTCAATCACTTATTTATATCAATATGAACTCATGGATATTTATTTTATACTTTGGGGATTGTCCTAGCATTTGTTATCTGAAGCTTTTTCAGTTGGATCCTTTTCTTTGACACACTCCATCAACGTGGGTTTGGACTTTTTTTTTTTTTTTTTTTAGCTCTTTCTTACTTTTCAATACTATAAGATGCTCAAGATTTATGTTTTACATTTCCTGCCCCAGTCCTAGAATCAACCATTTCTCCAGGAATCCTCGTTCCTTTTATTGGAGAATGGTATTAGAAACCAAGATCTGGGTGGTAGGTATGCTCATTGCTCCCAGGGTGTTGTTTCTTTTGGGTCCTCTCAGCTCACAGAGCCTCCTTTTAGTTTTATACCTGACCTAAGCCACATATTTGGTTACTAGTCTGGGCATTGAAGACATTTGAGTTTTCTTGCCCCAAGATCTAAATTACCTCTAAGTTTCCTTCCAACTGTTATAGCATTGTTAGTATTCCCTCAGTCAATGAAAAGGTTGCCAATTATGGGCCCAAATTGAAATGTAAGAAATGAAAATAGATAAATTTCAGGACAAATTTATTATGGGCTCTACCCAATCAGACAATCCTCCCATGAGTTCATTCTTTGCAATGACTCTGATATATATTGCTTCTTTTATTTACATTTCACCCTAGTCCAGATCTACCTCATCACCATGGACCTTTCCAATGCAAGATTTCTCAAACTTAACACTATCGACATTTTAAGCTGGATCATTCTTTGTTGTGAGGGGCTGTCCTGTGCAATGTAGGATGTGTATGCATGATGTCTACCTCCTAGATACCAGTAGTACCACCTCCCACTTTGGTGTGACAACCAAAATTATTTCCAGACATTACCAAATCTTCCCGAGAAGGCCAAATCGCCCTGGTTTGAGAACCATTGCCTTAAAATGTAAAGTTAAATTTTCAGAACCTGCTGCTAAATCCTTCTGACACCACAGTTCACCTGCCTGCCTGGATAGACATGTTCCTTTGGGAATGGAGCCTGTACTACAATGAGTACTATATTAAATTATTCCCAATTTTCTGCCTTGCCCCTGTGCTCTCAGGGCTCTCATTTTCTTATACTACCTTAGCCAACTACTGAAAGAGCCCTGGCTATGAACAACTCATTTTCTCTACCCTCTTGGTATTTGCTATTTGCTATTATCTCTTCACATGAATGTGTCTATCTCTACTCTTAATCTGCAAACATTTCAAAGTCAATGACTATAATTTGAGTTTCTCTTTATCTCAGACATGTCTAGAAATGGCTACAATGTATAATTGTTGGTTCACTGATCATTTTCCAACTCACTACATTAAGGAATCTCAGTATATCAAAAGAGTTTTTGAAAAAAAATCAATAATAATTGAGAACAAGGGTAAAGCAAGTTTAAGTTATCTTCTTTGCCAAGTTAGCAATATTATTGTAATGGAGCAATAAGCTTTTATTGTTCTGGATCCCTATTCAAAGATTTATAAGGAGCATTTGGGGAATTATTTTTCCCCCAGATTGATTTTTGAGCTCTCTGCAATCCCTTGACTGTGGCAAAGATTTTTGTGTAACTATGGGACTAGGGAAGTGAAAATTTAAATGAAGATTGAAAAGTTCACCTTTTTCTATTGTTTCTTTATATTATGGCCTACTACCTTTCAGTAATGCCCACACAGTTGGCATCTCTTCTGGACTTCCCAGCACTTGCACCTACTTCTAGCAACAGCGTCTCCTGCCTTCCTTGAGGGAAACATTTTTCCCCCACTCAGGACATGATTATGGACAAGCTGAAATCTCAGTGCTCTACTTTTAACCACATAGAGTGGATTCTTGGGTGTGGCCAATCAGTCATGGTTTTGTAAAGTAAAAGCTCTTTCTAACAAATCAGCCCATCAGGGATGTTCAGAACTAATTCCTGGAGAGAAGTCCTTCTCCTTTTTGTTCCTAACAAGGAGAATGTAAACTTAGGACTGCTGTTCACTTCATCTTCCTTTCCATAGTTGGAAGAAGCAGAGATGGTTATAATTGTGCCCCCAGTTCTAGGTCTGTCTCCATCTTCAATGATTCATCTTAACATCTGTGGTAGATTCTATTATTGCTCAAAATGATCTGTGGCCCTCTCTGTAAGAGGACTCTACATCCCTTCCTTGGTCATGTCACTTGCAATATCTCCCTGTGGGAGGTGATACTTCCCTCACCTTTTCCATCAGTCTTGGCCACGTGGCTTGGTTTAACTGACAGAATACAACCAGAAGTAATTTATGATACATCCAGGTAAAAATTTTATGAGCTACCACCAGGTTCTACAATTATTTGTTTTCTTTTCCACAAGACTGAAATCAGGGGTGCTCCTTCAGCCCAGTTCCCAGAATGAGAATGTATGTGGAACAGAGACACAACTAGAATGAACAAGAAACAAACATCTGTTATTGTACAACAAAAACTCCTTCTAATAAATCAGTCTCTCTCTCTCTCTCTCTCTCTCTCTCTCTGTCTCTTCCAGAAGATGGTTCCACCAGGTTTCTATGCTTGTAACTGGAAGCATTCTGACTAATTATCCTATGACTAATATATATTTTTTATTCCATGATTAATACATACAGTTTAGCAACATATTTACAAAGCAGATTATGAAGATTCCCAAAATGTGTGAACAAGTATACATTTAACTAGTCTATCCTAGAAATGGTTACTTTAATGCCAAAGAAGAAATTATCTTAACATTAAATATATGCTCAGAGATGTTAAACAAGTTTTCACAGTAACACTAATTTGTTCTCTCTAACACTCATATTTACATTATAGCTAATGTTTGTTTTAAGTCTCTTATCAAATACAAAAAAAAATATAATTTCAACTTATTTTACTAATTCTTTCAATGTATTTTCACTGCTTTTTATAGTTTAATAAAATTTAATTAGTTCTTAAAATTGTTAAATTTACTTTGAACATGCAATATTATTTGTTTCATGTTGAAACTGAAACATATTAACATTTTCATATATGTTTAGATATATAGTAAAATTTTGAAATTTCTCTATTTCCATTAGCTAATGTGTTATAGACTACTAGTGCATATTCATATATGGTTCTCCTTTCCTTCTTACAAACACAAGAAGACCATTTTTCTCAACAATCTTGCAGTTAGAGCTGAATGACTAGTTCTAGTTCAATGGGTTTCAACTGAGGGCAATTTTCTCCCTCACTCCCCACCACTCCACCAGGGGACATTTAGTAATGTCTGGAGACATCTATGGTTATCACAGCTGTAGAAGGTGCTACTGGCAACTAGTATAAAGAGCCCAGGATGCTGCAACACATCCTACCAAGTACAAAACAGCCTGCCAATAACAAAGGATTATTCAGCCCCAAATGCCAATAGGGCCAAGGTTGAGAAACCCTGTTCTAGACAATGAAACTTAAGTGGAAGTAATTTAGTTCACTTCCAAACTGTGGCCTTCACAAGCCTCTCTTTGCTTTAGGAAGCAACCTTGCAAGCCATGTGTTGAAATGGAAGAAACACAAGAAGCAAATGGACTGGGTTCCTGAGTCATCACATAGAAAGGAGCGACCCTGGAGAGTTGCTTGAGCCTTAACAGTCTTTGTGTAATCATTATATAAATCTCTTTTTGTCTCTAACCTTTATTGTGTGTCTTAGACCAGATTTCAGAGCTAATTTGTTACTGCAGCATAATTCATCCTATCCTTACTAATACCACTAGTTTCACAAATTTTTACTTATGTGAATATAAATATACTACATTTTAAAAATGCCAGCTCATATCATATGCATAGCATCAAGTAGCTTTCAAATATAACCTATTTTTAGGTAAATATCTTTTATTATTCAGTCATTCATACATGCTGAAGATAGAGATGACATTATTCAAGCACAAACAGGATTTGAAGAATGTATTTTAAAGACCAGTTGACAGTACACTCAATAATCTTCCAAATGTAGAACATAATTGCGGGAGTGTGAGAAGAGGAGATCACTCAGGTTTGAAAATGAAACTGAGAAATTCTGACTTCCAGGGAGTGTAGAATGTTTTTATCCACAGTCATAAGAATATAAAATAAAGTTTGAAAATGAATTTTTTCCTCAGCAGAGTAGATACTGTGCTGCATTTCACAGCTGCCTAGCTACAGCGAGTGATGTATGCTCATAACACAGTGGATGGTGGCTTAGGAAGGTAATCCAATAAAATATACGCTGGAGCCAAGAATTCAATTCAAGGAAAATGCCTCTATTTAATCACCATAATCACTCCCCCTGTGTGCCAGAGAAGGGCTCACTTTCTAATTCAGTCTTACTGTAGATTATTTAAATTAGCCAAGAGCAGTGCTACAAGGCTAAGGCTACCAAAATTTTAACTTAAAGGCAAGAGTTACCTGTTTTTTCATACTTTCCACATTTTTCCCTTTTCAGTTAAAGGCATAATAATAATTTGTGAATCTTTCAATTCACACTTTAAAGTCCTTAACAACCATCTTATTATGAGACATAAAGTTGTTTGAAAAGGAAGAAACAATGAATAAGAAATGTGAGTCCTACTGTGATGATGCCAGCGTGCAAAATATTGACAAGCTCCAAAATGGCAATACTTGCAGCAACTGTGTATTTAACTTCAGACTTTCCCAACGGAAACATTTTATTCACAAGGAAGCAATGAAAACCAGAACTCATATCTATCTTTTTTAATCAAAAATTAATTCTATATGAGCATATCTCATGGCTACCTGGAGACCATTTTGATGTAAGCAAGGAAAACAATAGCTTTATCTAATAATTATGTTTTTCCTTGATCAATAATTTTGACCTTGTGATGGTGTTTATTATTCTAAGACAGTCTCATGGAAGTGACACTGTATGATGTTCTGGAAGGTGAAACTGGCTGTAGTTCCGGGATTCAAATTCTGATACTAAAGAACTTCTAAAACTCTAGACTGTTATGCAAATATTGCTGAGTCTCAGACAGTCTCCACCACAAAACACTAGGACCTCACTTTCACCTGGAGAGTGGAAGAGGGAAAGTCCACATTTGAGACCACTCGATACTCAACTCTGCTGTAGGAGTAACCAACAAATTAATATATTTTGTTCAGGGTCACGTAGAGAAGTCAGCCTGGTTCACACAGGTATGACTGTTCAAGAAGGTCCAATCCAAAGGGTGGGATGGGCCAATAGGAGCATAAGTGACAAGAATAGTTCCTGTTGATGCTCAGAGAGGGAGGGCGATCAAGTAGCTGATAGTACTGGAAGGATGATACAGCATCACCTGGGAAATTCCAGGGCCTCATAGATTGGAATTCCCAGTTGGGGAGGGTCCAAGCACTACAGGAAACTGGAGTGCTAGAGACACAGAGGTGCCAAACCCAACCCCATGACCTGGGCTACCTCAACAGAGGAATGCACAGGCTGTCTAAGGAAAAAGATTACCAGGACTATGTCTGTAAAATTATATCACCTTCTACTTCCGGGTGGAACTAAAACTCCAAATTTACTCTCCATCTTAGTCAGAACTGGTGTCAAGAAAGGATGTTTGTTGGTACTCACTTTGGAGTTAGGGAAAGGCCATAACTGAGAAAATACAAAGAATGAAATTTTTTTCATCTTAACATTTTAAAAAGCTTCTAGGGCTTCCCTGGTGGTGCAGTGGTTGAGAGTCCGCCTGCCGATGCAGGGGACATGGGTTCGTGCCCCGGTCCGGGAAGATCCCACATGCCGCGGAGCAGCTGGGCCCGTGAGCCATGGCCGCTAAGCCTGTACATCTGGAGCCTGTGCTCCGCAACAGGAGAGGCCACAACAGTGAGAGGCCCACGTACCACAAAAAAAAAAAAAAAAAAAAAAATGCTTCTATACTTTCTTTGGAAGTACAAATGTAATCTCCTAATCCAAATGCTATTCAGTATATAAGCACTCCAGCACTAAGCATAAATGGAGTCAGTATTCTAATTTCTCATTGACAGTATATAAGAAATTAGAAATTCAAGAGTTAAAATTAAGAGAAAATACTCAGCTATTTAGAATTGTCATGTAGTTAGAAACCAAAATAAATGCTGAAATCAGTTTATTCAAAGTATAACATAAACATTGTAAGAAACATTAAATTACATGACCTTTATTTTCTGACTGCATTTAAATTGTATCCACTGGTGCTAGACTGTGAAGATGGGTTATTCACCTTTCTAACTCTTCCAGTTTCATGACTCATAGTAGGTACTAATGTTCTCAAAAGGAATGTGTTCAAACCATGGCTGTGACATCTGCTTTATGATCTCAACTTTGACAGTAGGTTTACTGTACTGAAATTATGGCTATTTTACCCACATGGTCAATCAATAAAGTAACAACATTTTTAACAAGTACAAAACCCCCTGGGGTTTCATGAATTCAGTGCTAACTTGGTCTATAGGGAAAGTCATGGTGATTATAGCTCTAAAATACAATTATCACACTGCAACAATAGACCTTCATACAATTGATTAGAGTTAGGTAATAGCTGCCTCTTTAACCAAGCATAAGCACTCTGGTTTCTCATAGTTACAACCACTTCTTGACTCTGAGGTCTGTGTTGCTATTTGTCACTCAATTTGAGTTGTTAAACTCAGCCTGCCCAATCCCTGTGGGCATCTGAGTTTGTCCCTGCTATTTAGCCTTGACAAAAAAACATCCTGTGTTATCTTGCAAGTGTCCTCTCCTAGCTCTTGATTTCTCTCATATTTCTTGCAAAGCTTTGGAAATATGACGAAGTCAGAGGACACTCACATAGCCAGCCAGACCAATGGCCTCAACCCATGCTATCAATGGAAACAACTATTATACTTAAGAGCATTCTTTTCTCATGTCTGACATGCAAACATCATGAGGTCAATACATTACTTTTAAATGCCTCATTAGAGTGATTTCCACTGACCACGTATTTTCTAAATGCCAAATATATGAAGAACCTTAATTTTTAAAGGCAAAAATTAAGGAAGTTTTCTTGGTATCTTGATGTTATAATCATTTATCATAACTTCACAGTCTGGGTAGGTATACAGTTGCCCAAAACAACTCAAAGATGAGGTCCTTATAAAATAAAGAGAGATAACAGGCTATACAGAATATATTATTTTGCTGAAAGTCTTTAGTCAGCCACTAGGTCCATTTTTCTGAGTGTCCAGCTTTCTCCTTCGGTGGTTTTGATTAAAATTCTGGGAACAGATGCAACTCTCTGGTAATACAGCAGGCAAAATTTAAAGCAGACCATATTAACCTGTCACTAGCTTTAAATATTCCTTCTCTTGTCTCGTACAAAACGAGCCTCATCTACCATGTATTTTCATGCCTCCGGCTCCTTTCAGGTTATTGATCTTTGTATTATTTCTACAAGCACATGGAAATGTTTTATTATGTGTCTGAATTAAATCTATGATGCATAGAGGCTGCTTTACTCAGCCGAATGTGTCTTTAATACACTTCAAAGTGAATCTTTTTTAAAAAATCGTAATTAAGAACTGTTTCCCATTATAACTTCTAAAATTACTTGATAGCCTTATGTAGTTTTACAACATGCACTAAATATAAATGAAGAGCAAATAAAAATAAATATTACACATCAGGAGTGATCATAAAACCACTGTGTAATTGTTCTGTCCTCTAACTAAGCCCGAGAAAGTAGCACCTAAAATCCTATTTTTAATGTTCTACACTTTCTATTAAAACGTTATGACTGCTCCCAAGATAATGCCATATGCTTAAACCAACATTAGGCAATTTCTCTTTTTCTCCCATTAAAGCAACAAAACAACACAAAAAAATCCAGAAGCTAAGGAAATTTAGCTTTGGCTTTTTAGTATCAACCTTTTTAATTAGGAAGATAAAGCATTTTAATCTTAAAAGCCAATTATTTATTCCTCAGCAGTTTATTTTTCCATAATATGTAATACTAAATGTTCTGAGCACATTATTTAAAATAGTAGATGGGTCTCTTGGCCCCAGGGCATAAATACACACCATGATACTCTAACAATGAAGAAACAGTTTATTCTCTTAATTACTTACAATGGTTTTGTTCTCTAATAACATTTATGGTGTGTTAAGAAAATAAATCAAGAACAATTTAAAAGTAGAAATATATGGAAGAATCGCTACAGAGGTCACAAAATACAGCTGAAAGAAAAATGCAAATCTGAGTAGTTGGGGGCTCTAACACTAATCTTGTGTGTCCACTTTCATGTAAATCATTTATTCTATTCCCCCTCATTAATTATTATTATTAATAATATTATTGCTATAATACTAATTCTTAAATAATGTAATCATATTAATGTGAGTTAATATTTAATTAATAATCAATCTGTAGGAATATGTAATTTATATACCCATCCAAAATGCTATTGTGCATTCTGATAACAGACAGTATAACAATAGCATCTGGGGGACTAAAATTAAGATAGGAAAACTGTCTTAAGAACCAGAGTCAAAATCCACTGTGTATACAAAGATGAACACAAAGTGCAGCAAGGTTTAAAGTTCTCTGGGAATAAATCAGTATACAAAAAAAATGAAATTCTGCCCATGAAGGAGTGACTATTTCTTCCCCTAATTTGCCCAAGTACAAATAGAATGGAATTTTCAATTTTAAAAAAAGGAGGATTTTCAATTTAAAAACAGTCAAAAACCTTGAAAAGGCATTGTATGAAAGAGTCTATCAAAATAGCCAATAAGCATATGAAAAGATGCTAAACATTACTCAATAGGGAAGTTCAAATTAAAGCCCCAAATAAGATACCACTAAACACCTACCTGAATGGCAAAAACTAAAAAGACTAACAATTCTTTTTTTGTTTGTCTTTTCTGTTTGTTTTTTTTTTGTTTTTATTGAAGTATAGTTGATTTACAATGTTGTGTTAGTTTCAGGTGTACAGCAAAGTGATTCAGTTATACATATATATCTTTTTTTTTTCAGATGCTTTTCCCTTATAGGTTATTACAAAATATTGAGTATAGTTCCCTGTGCTATATAGTAGGTCATTTTTGGTTATGTATTTTATATATATAGTAGTGTGTATATGTTATTCCCAAACTCCTAATTTATCCCCCCTTTCCCCTTCAGTAACTATAAGTTTTCTATGTTTGTGGGTCTATTTCTTTTTTGTATATAAGTTCATTTGTATCATTTTTCTTTAGATTCCACATATAAGCAATATCATATGATATTTGCCTTTCTTTGTCTGGCTTACTTCACTTAGTATGACAAGCTCTAGGTCCATCCATGTTGTTGCAAATGGCATTACTTCATTCTTTTTTATGGCTGAGTAATAGTCCATTGTATAAATAGACCACATTTTCTTTATCCATTTATCTGTCGATGGACACTTAGGTTGCTTCCATATCTTGGCTATTGTAAATAGTGCTGCTGTGAACATTGAGGTGCATGTATCTTTTCGAATTACAATTTTCTCCAGATATATGCCCAGGAGGGATTACTGGATCATATGGTAGCTCTATTTTTAGTTTTTTAAGGAACCTCCATACTGTTCTCCATAGCGGTTGTACTAATTATATTTCCACCAACAGTGTAGGAGGGTTTCTTTTTCTCCACACCCTCTCCAGCATTTATTGTTTGTAGACTTTTTGATGGTGGCCATTCTGACTGGTATGAGGCGATACCTCATTGTAGTTCTGATTTGTATTTTTCTAATAATTAGCAATGCGAGCATCTTTTCATATGCCGAAAAGGCTAACAATTCTAAGTGTTGGCAAGGACATGGAGCAAGTAAAACTCTCATACATTTTTGGTAAGAGTGTGAATTGCTACAATAAATTTGCTTTGGAATAGTACTTGATAGTATCTATTAAAACTACATATATACCTAACATATACTATCACCAAATAATTCCACTCTTACATATATATCCAAGAGAAATGAATGTATATGTCCACCAAAAAAAACACAAGAATTCTTAGCAACCTTCTTCATAATCACCAAAACCTAACAACCCAAATGTCTACTAACAGTAGAATAATTCCCTAGCAGTTAAAGAGAAAAAGAACATTGCTTAATGCAATGAACATGAATGATTTTCAAGGACATAAACAGTAACACCTATGTAATATGATAGCATGTGATAGAGGATAAAATTCTTCATGTAAAACTTCCTAATAAACAAGAAATTTCCTAAGAAACAAGCTGAACAAATGTAGAAATGTTTGACTAAAAATATAAAATTTGTCCTTAACTGAAGCTAAGAAACTATGTTTTCTGTTTTCTCTTTTATGATGGCTAACTTCAGCCCACCTTAAGCAATAATAATATATATTTTTTATAATTCAATACATTTACTTTTCAAATATCAAACATTATGTCTACAAATTTAGAAATAGCAGTGTCTTTTACAAACATGCATTTTTTCTATTCTTTCCAAAATTATGTTATAAACATGTGTACTTTATATGTACTTTATATATATACTATATATGTTCCAAATGAATTCCCTATTGTAATTAAGTATCTGAATTTATATTAGTGAATATTGAGCAATTATTTATATAAAAGAGATATTCTACTAACAGAAAAAAAACCTATAAGTAATTTATGGGTATTGTATATTTAAAATGTAATTCCATTTACAAAAATTTGATTTTCATACAAGTATTTATCTTTGCATAGAATGAGACTCATCTCTGTCATTTATTTAAAATGCAGTGGTTATTGTATAAGAAATAACTTTGGTTTTCACCAGCTGGGTAAGTGATCATCACAAACCAAATACGCTTAACTGCTTTTTTGTCCTCTCAAACGTAAAATGAGAAATTCTATTTGTTAAATAGCTGCACAAAAATGGAGAATTGTCTTTTATTGTTGTGCAAAACACAAGATTCTATGAAAACCACTAAGAAGCATTTTCCTGCAATAGCATATTATGAGGTGTGGACTTAAAAAGGCTTTTCTATTACCAATATTGTAACTGGGCAGAAGTCTGCTGCAAATATCCATGTCTGCGGGAATAAAGATGCAGACCTACTAGAGAATGGGCTTGAGGACACAGGGAGGGGGAATGGTAGGCTGGGACAAAGTGAGAGAGTGGTAGTGTATATATAGACATATATACACTACCGAATGTAAAATAGATAGCTAGTGGGAAGCATCCACATAGCACAGGGAGATCAGCTCGGTGCTTTGTGACCAGCTAGAAGGGTGGGATAGGGAGGGTGGGAGGGAGGGAGATGCAAGAGGGAAGAAATACGGGGATATATGTACATGTATAACTGATTCACTTTGTTATAAAGCAGAAACTAACACACCATTGTAAAGCAATTATACACCAATAAAAATGTTTAAAAAAAAATCCATGTCTGCATTAAGAACCAGATTTTCCTAAGAGTCGACTATTGGAAGAACTTTGGATTATAGCACAAAATACTCATTATTTTGTAAATGAAAATTTTAGTTCCCTTGAATATTTTATCGGTGTTTTAGAAGATGGCCTTTAAAATGGAAAACATAGGCAGTGGGACAAGATGTAGCAAACCAGATACAAGAACATAAAGGAGAACAGCAGAGGCTGAGGGCTAGACCTTTACAGAAGCCAGTAGCCATGTCCTATCATGGAGGCATCTTCCTCAAGATATGTTGGGATTCCAAATGGTCTGGCAAAATGGGGAAGGGTGCCAGAAAGTAGTCTACCTGGATTAGGAGATACTACTTGGTTATGGATGCAAGTTAGGGGAGAATAGCTAACAGTATAACAAACTGTGCTTAAGTTTAAGTCATAACCAAGTTCAAATACTATGTCAACTATTTATTAGTTGTGTGACTAGTAAATAATCTACTCTGACATCCTAAGACTTAGTTTACTTATCCAAAAAGCATGGACAGAAGTGGTATCTACATTGTAGAGTTATGACTGGCATTTAGTGAATAGTCAGTAAATGGTATTATCATTATTATTATTTTATTATTGCTTAGAGAGGTGATGAGGTAAGGTTCAACTAGTGTTTTCTGTTTGTTTTACTAGAAATTATACCTTTTCCTTTTCCTCTTTATGGAAGAAGCTCTAGAAGAGAAGGTGAAGTGATTCTGATGCTCAACCCCAGGTGAGAGCCTCCATCAAAAGGAGAGAAGTTTGTCAAGAGCTAAGCAGAATATCCAGTCACCACCCATGCAGACTAAGATACAGAGCAACTGGAATATGCATTCAGGGGCCAATGGAAAGGACCAGATATGCAGATTTGGGAAACTCAGCAGGGTTTTGAGAAGATGCCATTTCTCTGGACAGGTAGGAGTTAGAGTCTCAGCCCAGATCCACTTGCTTAGACAAACTCCTCTTGCTGATGGGGCCATGGACCTTGTGCTATGTGGAACTGGTTGTACAATATCAAGAGGGACAGACTTTGCTGGAGACCAGTATTCATAGGCTGAATTGTGTTCCCCCCAAAATCCATACATTGAAGTTCTAACCCCAGAACCTCGGGATGTGATTGTATATGGAAATACAGCCTTTATTTAAAGAGATAATTAAGTTGAGGGGCTTCCCTGGTGGCGCAGTGGTTAAGAATCCCTCTGCCAATGCAGGGGACACAGGTTCAAGCCCTGGTCTGGGAAGATTCCACATGCCATGGAGCAACCAAGCCCGTGTGCCACAACTACTGAGCCTGCGAGCCACAACTACTGAGCCCATGCACCACAATTACTGAAGCCTGTGTACCTAGAGCCTGTGTTCCACAACAAGAGAAGCCACCACAATGAGAAGCCTGCACACTGCAATGAAGAGTAGACCCCGCTCGCCGCAACTAGAAAAAGCCCGCATGCAGTAATGAAGACACAATGCTGCCAAACATAAATTCATTAATTAATTAAATTAATTAATTGAATTTTTTTAAAGAGATAATTAAGTTGAAAAGAGGTCATTAGGGTGGGCCTTAATCCAATATGACTAGTGTTCTTATAAGAGGAATTTGGACACTGACACATACAGAGGGAAGGACATGTAAAGACACAGGCAGAAGACCGTCTATAACTCAAGGAGAGAAGCCTGGGGCAGGTTCTTCCCTCATGGCTCTCAGAAGAAATCAAATATGCAGATACCTTGATCAAACATCTAGCCTCTGGAAATGTAAGAAAATAATTTCTATGTTTAAGCCACCCAGCTTGTGACCTTTTCATCTATCTTCATGTAATGTTAACCATGCAAATACACCCACACGAACACGTCCCCACAAGTCAGCCTGTATGATGGAGCGATATTTTATTGAGTAGATTCCAAGTTACAGATTTTCCTCAAAATCAGGAAGGTTTATTGTGCCTGTCCACCAATGTCCATGAGTCCTAGACAGCTGTTCCACTGTGAATGTTTGAGAGTCATCGGTACTTCTGATTCTGACCCTATAACCACCATTGCTACCAAACAGTTGGTGTTACTTCTAACTAATCAGGTGTATATTGAAGGTACTGTTGGATGGGGCCTCGCAACTACTTTTAGCAAGAGAACACCAGTGTTGTTTGTTTCTTTTATTTTACAACTGTAAGATAAAAAAAAAATTATGAGTTGGGTAATTAACACATATGGTTCTTAAATGTAAATGTTTAAATTATGATGGCTCTTCCTTCATATAATACACATGTCATTCCAGGCACTGTGCTTGGCATTAAGAGTGCCACTATGTACAGGACAGGTATGATCCCTGCTGTTAAGGAGCTTACATTCAGGTGAAGGAGGTGGGAAAACAAACAAAGTGTCAAATAATTAAATAACTATTAGTGGTGGTAGCTGTGTGAAATAAACTAACAAGAATGAACTAGGGAATAATAGCAGAGAATAGATATTTTACAGGATAGTCTGGAAAGACCTCTCTGAGGAGGTGGCCTTTCTTTCAGACTTGATAATTGAACCACAGTCATGGTAAATTATGTTCCATGATCAGAATCTGAACATTTCAGCTATAAGGTACAGTGTAAAGACAACGAACTACTTCAATTAAACCTAAGTTACATGCCTCATGTCCCTCTAAAAGCATGACAATCATTTGGACATGAAAATGTTGATGTAAAAAGAAGATAAATGAGTAGGTTCTCATGCTTTGTCTTCTAGTTTTATGAAATTCCAAACTCACTATAAATAGCTTACAGAAATAAGCAGTTCATTGGGTTCAGTCCCTAGCAAGACAGCACACAGCACTTAATCCTCACCAGAGTATTACTGGTACATTCAAGTCTATAAGAGAAATAAATTTCAGCATTACCAGCTCTAGTCACAGTGAATAGAAACAGGGAAAGATGTATTTACCCAATGTGAGAATAACGTGAGTACTCAAGCAGTTTAGTTGCTTTGGTAAGCTGTAATAAATTACTATGTACTTTAGCCAATGGAATAGCCAAAGGTACATAATATATACAGTTCTTTCGAAGTTTTCAACAAATTTCAATCTGCTCTAGTTTGGAAATTTTCCTTTATTAAAAAAAAAAAAAAACTGTAGGCTTTATTGTAGAAAGATCATAAAATGCAGGAAAGCAAGGGAAAAAAAAGAAATAAAGTGTACCCCTGTGGTAGATCAAAGGTAATAATGGCCCGAGCTTGTCATTCATCCCTATAGCTATACCCTTTGTCTGTAACTCTACAGCAATCTCCCATCCTGCTCAGACATTTGACTCGCTTTAGGCCAATAAGATTATGATGAGTGTGACACAAACAAAGGCATGGAAGGCACCTGCATGATTGAGCTTACTTCTGCCACTGCCATAAAAAGGACATGCCCCAGCAAGCCCTCTTGTACCAGGAGGAGAATGAGGGATGCAAGGACCAGAGCTGAGTTGTCCCAGTCATCCTAGCAGGACCATCTTAGAAGCCACACAGACGTGGAAGAGAGCTTAGCCAAGCTCAGCAGAGCCCCTACCCAACCTATAGCTGACTGTAAACACATGCAATGAGCCCAGTCCAGGGCTGATCGGCTGAACCTGCAGACCTAGAAGCTAAATAAACACTTATTGTTGTATCCCACTGAGATTGTTGTTGTTTATTAAAGAGAATTATTGTGACAATCAATTTCTGATACACACACTACCCTGAAACAGAACAATTTAACATTGCTCTAATTTTACTTTAGCTTTTTGTCCAATTTATGGACTTTCTAAAGGTTAAAGATAGCAAGCAACATCAGCATAAAGCATTATGAGTTCTAGTTTTCTAGATTTAATCATCACACTGGGCTAACAGAAATACTAGGAGAGAAAAATCCAACTGTAGTTCTGATATTGAAAGTTCACTACAGTAAATTAGAGTAATTTCTGATTTGCCATCCAGGCAATCAGTGAGGAAAAATTCTAGGGGGAAATAGTAGGCTATCCCATCAGGTCAAGAAAGTAAAATGGGATAGATGTAGGGCATGAAGCTGGAAGTAGGGCTGGGTTGGGGGAAGACGTTCCAAATGGAAAGAATAGTGTGACACTTAGGACTCTTTCCTTGCCAGCAACTCTGGCCAACTTAGGTAAACAAAAGAACTTGTTAGAAAGTTTCTGGGTAGCTCACAAAATCAGAAAGAAAGCCAACCCAGCAAGCTTAAGTAAGGATAGGTAAGGGTAGCCCAAGAGAGCTCAGTAGCAGTAACATGTCTCTTCTGGATGCTTCCTCTAGAACAAGTCAGTTTTAACCCCCTTTAGCCTAAGTTGTTACTCTGTTCAAAGTTAAAGACCTGGCAAAGATTATCCAGATGTGCCAGGGTTACATACACTCCCTTCCCGCACTTACCGAGCAGGGGAAGAAGAGTAGGCCACTGTGGTTGACAGCTCTCCTGGACCCAAGGAGTGAGCGGGATGGATATGTATAAAGTAAAGGGGAAGTGTTTCAGGACAGGCAAAAACAATACATGTCTACTAGAAACATGAACAGCAAGTGAGCAAGAGCTCTAGTTTATATGAGACGGTAAAGGGGAATAAACCACCTACCTTAGACTGCATTCCAGCTGAGATGGGAAATGGTCCACATGCACCAAGGGATAGATGTCTCCAGAAAGGTCTCTCCATCTTAGCGAGGGCTGCTCCTCTCTTACCCTAAAGGAGCTTAGCAGCTGGGAGGTCTGTCTTGCCATGAAAATGTGATTGCTTCCCAGCATGGCTCTCACTGGCCCACAGGATACTGGAAAATAACCCAGTAAAAATAGCAAAGCATATGCATCAGAGCAAAGGCAATGGGGACCATGTGACTGACTCCAATGGGTGAAATGAATATGACCATAATTCCTAAAGAGAAATTCCCTATGCCCCATTATATTTTTCTACACCAAGTAAACTGAATTATTATACGAAAAATTAAATTTAAGGATTTCAATTGGGAAAATTTTTACATCACAAGGTATGCCAAAGTGAATCTTGTGCCACGCAAAGTTCTGCTGAATTTATCCAGAAATGATCCAACAGGGACAAGTAGTCAGCTAAAGCCCCCACATTTGCAGGGCTCAGGGCAAGAGTACAAACAGAGGCCCCTAGTCCATCTATCTTTAAAAGATTTTTAAAGAGTTAAATCAAGTTAATACACTGTTAAATAAGTCCTACACTTCTGCCTTGACAAATCCTCCTGCTTGACAACCTGGGAGCCCAGGTTCAAATTTAGAATTCTCCAACATTTTGGGGTAATTTGCCAGAACATGAAGTGAGGGAAGAGCCAGCCCTCAGCCTCTGGCCTGAGGCCTGCTCCATTCCTTCCTACCCCAGATCCATGTCACACCTCAAAGGCCTTCACAAACTCACATGTAGAAATCCCAGCTCAACAACTGAAGCTTAACCCCAAGGCCCCATACCCCACAATCAGCCTCCCCTTGGCCACACTTGGGAGCAGGGTATGTGTGCCAGTGCAGTTATCTCCTCTTTTGATAACAGACTAGATATCAATTACAGGAAAAAATCTGTAAAAAATACAAACACATGGAGGCTAAACAGTACACTACTTAATAACCAAGAGATCACTAAAGAAATCAAAGAAGAAAAAAAAAATACCTAAAAACAAATGACAATGAAAACACGATGACCCAAAACCTTTGGGATGAAGCAAAAGCAGTTCTAAGAGGGAAGTTTATAGCAATACAATCCTACCTTAAGAAACAAGAAACATCTCAAATAAACAACCTAACCTTACACCTAAAGCAAATAGAGAAAGAAGAACAAAAAACCCCCAAAGTTAGCAGAAGGAAAGAAATCATAAAGATCAGATCAGAAAAAAATGAAAAAGAAATGAAGGAAATGATAGCAAAGATCAATAAAATTAAAAGCTGGTTCTTGGAGAAGATAAACAAAATTGATAAACCATTAGCCAGACTCATCAAGAAAAAAAGGGAGAAGACTCAAATCAATAGAATTAGAAATGAAAAAGGAGAAGCAACAACTGACACTTCAGAAATACAAAGGATCATGAGAGATTACTACAAGCAACTTTATACCAATAAAATGGACAACCTGGAAGAAATGAACAAATTCTTAGAAATGCACAACCTTCCGAGACTGAACCAGGAAGAAATAGAAAATATGAACAGACCAATCACAAGCACTGAAATTGAAACTGTGATTAAAAATCTTCCAACAAAGAAAAGCCCAGGACCAGATGGCTTCACAGGCGAATTCTATCAAACATTTAGAAAAGAGCAAACACCTATCTTTCTCAAAATCTTCCAAAATATAGCAGAGGGGGGAACACTCCAAACTCATTCTATGAGGCCACCATCACCCGGATACCAAAACCAGACAAAGATGTTACAAAGAAAGAAAACTACAGGCCAATATCTCTGATGAACATAGATGCAAAAATCCTCAACCAAGTACTAGCAAACAGAATGCAACAGCACATTAAAAGCATCATACACCATGATCAAGTGGGGTTTATCCTAGGAATGCAAGGATTCTTCAATATATGTAAATCAATCAATGTGATACATCATATTAACAAACTGAAGGATAAAAACCATATGATCATCTCAATAGATGCAGAAAAAGCTTTCAACAAAATTCAACACCCATTTACAATAAAAACCCTCCAGAAAGTAGGCATAGAGGGAACTTTCCTCAACATAACAAAGGCCACATATGACAAACCCACAGCCAACATTGTTCTCAATGGTGAAAAACTGAAACCATTTCCACTAAAATCAGGAACAAGACAAGGTTGCCCACCCTCACCAGTATTATTCAACATAGTTTTAGAAGTTTTAGCCACAGCAATCAGAGAAGAAAAAGAAATAAGAGGAATCTAAATTGGAAAAGAAGAAGTAAAGCTGTCACTGTTTGCAGATGGTATGATATTATACATAGAGAATCCTAAAGATGCTACCAGAAAACTACTAGAGCTAATCAATGAACTTGGTAAAGTAGCAGGATACAAAATTAATGCACAGAAATCTGCATTCCTATACACTAATGATGAAAAATCTGAAAGTGAAATCAATAAAACACTCCCATTTACCATTGCAACAAAAAGAATAAAATACCTAGGAATAAACTTATGTAAGGAGACAAAAGACCTGTATGCAGAAAATTATAAGACACTAATGAAAGAAATTAAAGATGATACAAATAGATGGAGAGATATACCATGTTCTTGGATTGGAAGAAACAACATTGTGAAAATGACTCTACTACCCAAAGCAATCTACAGATTCAATGTAATCCCTATGAAACTACCACTGGCATTTTTCATAGAACTAGAACAAAAAATTTCACAATTTGTATGGAAACACAAAAGACCCCAAATAGCCAAAGCAATCTTTTTCTTTTTTCTTTTCTTTTTTTTTTTTTTTTTTTTTTTTGCAGTACACGGGCCTCTCACTGCCGTGGCCTCTCCCGTTGTGGAGCACAGTCTTCAGAAGCGTAGGCTCAGAGGCCATGGCTCACGAGCCAAGCCGCTCCATGGCATGTGGGATCTTCCCAGACTGGGACATGAACCTGAGTCCCCTGCATTGACAGGCGGACTCTCAACCACTGCGCCACCAGGGAAGCCCCAAAGCAATCTTGAGAAAGAAAAACAGAGCTTCAGGAATCAGGCTCCCTGACTTCAGACTATACTACAAAGCTACAGTAATCAAGACAGTATGGTACTGGCATAAAAACAGAAATATAGATCAATGGAACAGGATAGAAAGCACAGAGATAAACCCACGCACATATGGTCACCTTATCTTTGATAAAGGAGGCAAGAATATACAGTGGAGAAAAGACAGCCTCTTCAATAAGCAGTGCTGGGAAAACTGGACAGGTACATGTAAAAGTATGAAATTAGAACAGTCCCTAACACCATACACAAAAATAAACTCAAAATTGATTAAAGACCTAAATGTAAGGCCAGACACTATCAAACTCTTAGAGGAAAACATAGGCAGAACACTCTATGACATAAATCACAGCAAGATCCTTTTTGACCCACCTCCTAGAGAAATGGAAATAAAAACAAAAATAAACAGATAGGACCTAATGAAACTTAGAAGCTTTTGCACAGCAAAGGAAACCATAAAAAAGACGAAAAGACAACCCTCAGAATGGCAGAAATTATTTGCAAATGAAGCAACTGACAAAGGATTAATCCCTAGAATTTACAAACAGCTCATGCAGCTCAATATCAAAAAAACAAAAAACCTAATCCAAAAATGGGCAGAAGACCTAAATAGACAGTTCTCCAAAGAAGATATATAGATTGCCAACAAACAGATGAAAGGATGCTCAACATCATTAATCATTAGAGAAATGCAAATCAAAACTACAATGAGATATCATCTCACACTGATCAGGATGGCCATTATCAAAAAATCTACAAACAGTAAATGCTGGAGACGGTGTGGAGAAAAGGGAACCCTCTTGCACTGTTGGTGGGAATGTAAATTGATACAGCCACTATGGAGAACAGTATGGAGGTTCCTTAAAAACTACAAATAGAACTACCATGCGACCCAGCAATCCCACTACTGGGCATATACCCTGAGAAAACCATAATTCAAAAGGAGTCATGTCCCACAATGTTCATTGCAGCTCTATTTACAATAGCCAGGACATGGAAGCAACCTAAGTGTCCATCGACAGATGAATGGATAAAGAAGATGTGGCACATATATACAATGGAATATTACTCAGCCATGAAAAGAAACGAAATTGAGTTATTTGTAGTGAGGTGGATGGACCTAGAGTCTGTCATACAGAATGAAGTAAATCAGAAAGAGAAAAACAAATACCGTATGCTAACACATATATATGTAATCTAAGAGAAAAAAAAAATGTTCATGAAGAACCTGGGGGCAAGATGGGAATAAAGACACAGGCCTACTAGAGAATGGACCTGAGGATATGGGGAGGGGGAAGGGTAAGCTGGGACAAAGTGAGAGAGTGGCATGGACACATATACACTACCAAATGTAAAATAGATAGCTAGTGGGAAGCAGCCGCATAGCACAGGGAGATCAGCTTGGTGCTTTGTGACCACCTAGAGGGGTGGGATAGGGAGGGTGGGAGGGAGGGATACGCAAGAGGGAAGAGATATGGGAACATTTGTATATGTATAACTGATTCTCTTTGTTATAAAGCAGAAACTAACACACCATTGTAAAGCAATTATACTCCAATAAAGATGTTAAAAAAAAAACTGAATGACTTAAGACAACACAAATTTTATTATCTTACAGTTACAGAGGTCAGAATTTCAAAATTGGGTCTTATGGTGCTAAATCAATTTGTCGGCAGGGCCGCACTCCTTCTGGAAGCTCTAGAGGAGCATCTCTTTCTTGCCTTTTCTGGCTTCTGTAGGTGTTGCCTTCCTTGGCTTGTGGTCCCTCCCTCCAACTTCAAAACCAGCAGTGTAGGATCTTCAAATTGCTCCTCCCTCTCTCTTATAAGGATATTTGTGATTACTTTTAGGGCCCTCCCAAATAATCCAGGATAATCTTTCTATTTCAAGATCCTTAATTTTTTTTCTTTTTTTTTCTTTTAAAAAAATTTTTTTTTACATTGGACATAGTTGATTTATAATGTTATGTTAGTTTGAGGTGTACAGCAAAGTGATTCAGTCATACATACACATATATCTATTCTTTCCCATTTAGGTTATTACAGAATATGGAGCAGAGTTCCCTGTGCTATACAGTAGGTCTTTGTTGGTTATCTATTTTAAGTATAGTAGTGTGTATATGTTAATCCCGAACTCCCAATTTATCCCTCCCCCTTAACTTTTCCGCTTTGGTAACCATAAGTTTGTTTTCTATGTCTGTGAGTCTTTTTCTGCTTTGTAAATAAGTTTATTTGTCTCATTTTTTTTTAGATTCCGCCTATAAGTGACATCATATGGCAACTGTCTTTCTCTGCCTGACTTACTTCACTTGGTATGATAATCTCCAGGTCCATCCATGTTGCTGCAAATGGCATCAAGATCCTTGATCACAACTGCAAACTCCCTTTGGCCATGGAATATAACATAGTCAGAGGGTTGGGGGATGAAAACATGGACATTTTGGGAAGGATATTATTCTGCCTACCATACCATCTTAGAGTGGGAAGTCTACATTTTAGCTAAGTTTGTGAAGTTTACTCCTCCTTCAACTTGCTTCAGCCCCACTGGGCTTCCTAATATTCCTACATGCTCCAGGCATGCTCCCATCTTAGGGTCCATGTATGTGCTGTTTCCTCAGATGGAATATTTTTACTACAGATATTGACATGGTTCACTTCCTCACTTTCTTCCAATCTTTATTCAAAGGAGACCTTCTCAGTAAGGTCTTCCCTAGAAATACTATCTAAAGTGACAACTCACCCCTTCCCCCAGACATTTCCTATCTCCCTTACTTTTTTCTCCTTGGAATTTATGAAGTCTCATGAAGACAACTTATTTGTTGTGTCACTTTCGGCCTGCCCCACTAGAATGTCGCTCCATGACGGCAGCATCTGAGTCTGCATCCACATCCCTCACGACAGTACTGTCTGGCACATGGTCAGTACTCAGTATGTAATGGCTGAGTTAGTTAACTGAATGTTCTACAGGGGAAGGGGGGAAAGTCCAGCATTGCTGGGGAAGAAGGCAAAAGGATGATGCTTTAGTTAGAGTTCCCCTAAGAGAAGAGCCTAGAATAAGGACTTGGTTACAGTTAAGTTATTTTGGAAGCTGATCTTAGGAAGCAGAAGTGAGGAAAGAAAGAGAGTCAGGCAGTGAAGGAGGAAAACCACTAGAGAGATGGTGCTTTAATGAAGTCTCTGTTATAGGCGTCAAGAGTGGGATTCTGCTAGAACTGCTGAGAAAGCACTCATGAAATGCCTCCCAGAACTGATCATCTGAATGATGAGCGAGTGGAACATTTTCCCACTGGCTCCCATCTCCCATTGGACATGAATCCCTCCGCCATCCCTACACCTCTGGGTTTCCCAATGTGAGCCAGCTGGGGGGCCCGTGCATTGAAGAAGGGTCTGGGGAAGACTACAGAGAGACAGATGCAAGTGCTTGCAGCAAGATCCTGTCAGGAAGAGAAGAGTCTGAGCTTCCACAGTCTGTCCACCACAGCTGTGGTTAAAATCAGAAGACAGCTGAGTAAATGCAACATGGGCACCAAGGGCCTCTGTTTCAGATGAGGACAACAAAGCATGAAGCATGTTCTTTACAACTCACTCTCACTTAATGAAGATTTCTCATTCTTTCCATGTGGCTTAAAAACAATAGTAATTCCTAATATTTATATAACATGTTCATACATATTTAGATGTCCCAATTTCCCCACAAGGCAACTATTACCATTGTTTTTCAAGGTTAAAATAAAAGAAAGGAAAATTAATATGTCTTATGGAGCTACCAATGTGGCAATCAGAGATAAAAAAGATAAAAATAATTAAAACAATTAGAGACCATTTTGCCCAGCAAATTGGCAAAGTTCTTCTTAGCATTATACTGCCCAGTGTCAGTGAGAATACAATGAGATTGCACCCTTGTACACTATGAAGGGAGAAACTGATATATCCCTTCCAGAGGGAAACCTGAAAATATGCACCAAACATTATTTTAAAATAGTCATTCATATGGAATACTACTCAGCCATAAAAAGGAAGGAAATTTTGCCATTTGCAGCAACATGGATGGACTTGGAAGGCATTATGCCAAACGAAATAAGTCAGACAGAGAAAGACAAATACTGCATGATATCACTTATATGTGGAATCTAAAACAATACAACAAACCAGTGAATATAACAAAAAAGAAGCAGACTTACAGATATAGAGAAGAAACTAGTGGTCACCTGTAGGAAGAGTGAAGTGGGGAGGGGCAATATAGGGTGGGTGATTAAGAAGCACAAACTATTAGGTATAAAATAAGCTATGGGAAAAATAAAATAAAATAAGCTGCGGGGATATATTGTACAACACAAGGAATATAGCCAATATTTTTACAATAACTGTAAGTGAAGTACAATCTTTAAAAATTGTGCACCACTATATTGTACACATGTAACATATAATATTGTATATCAACTATACTTCAATTTAAAAAATAAAGTAAAAATAGTCATTCATGACACTTGATCCAGTAATTCCCTCAAAAGTGAGTAGAAAATTTATGAACAAAAATATTCATTGTAGGGCTTCCCTGGTGGTGCAGTGGTTGAGAGTCTGCCTGCAGATGCAAGGGACACGGGTTTGTGCCCTGGTCCAGGAAGATCCCACATGCCACGGAGCGGCTGGGCCCATGAGCCACGGCCGCTGAGCCTGAGTGTCCGGAGCCTGTGCTCCGCGACGGAAGAGGCCACAACAGTGAGAGGCCCGCGTACCACAAAAAACAAAAACAAAAACAAAAAATATTCATTGTAGTCTCATTTCTAATAACAAATAATTGGAAACAACTGAAATGCTCCAAAACATAGGGTAGTAAAATAAAATGTGGTGTATCCGTATGTTCTTACCCTCTGCATGCCTCAAAATTCATGTTTTTGAAGAACACTCAATGACATATTGTTAGGTGACAAAGTATCATTTAAAACTATCCAGCATATGACAAATTTGGTTTAGGTATAAACATATACACATATACCATATATAAGTACAGCAGTGTATAACCGTATATGCATTAATATGCCTGAAGAGAAAAACACTAGAAGGAAGTAGAACAATATATTAATAATTGATAATTCTGAGTAGTTATCAGTGTAGTTACCTGAGTAGTGGTAGATAATTCAAGGCACTTTTTATTTTGTTTTTATACTGTTCAGTATGTTTTAAATTTTTAGATGTAAATTCAGAAATGATTGTTTCTCTTTAAATAAATAAAAGAATCAGTACTAGCTTTCCCCAAATTTATGACTTAATGGGAAAATCAAAACAGAATTACCATAACTTTAAAAATATTAAAATCAGGGGCTTCCCTGGTGGCGCCGTGGTTGAGAGTCTGCCTGCCGATACAGGGGACGAGGGTTCGTTCCCCGGTCCGGGAAGATCCCACATGCCGCAGAGCGGCTGGACCCGTGAGCCATGGTCGCTGAGCCTGCGTGTCTGGAGCCTGAGCTCTGCAACGCGAGAGGCCACAACAGTGAGAGGCCTGCGTACCGCAAAAAAAGAAAAAAAAAATCCTAAAATCAGTATCAGAGATTTATACATAAGTTACTTCTTAATCTCAACGATTCTTTGTTTAAAGGAAGAGAATTGCTAAATGTTCTAAAAATAAATAAGATACCAAATAATCTGTATTCTTTTAATTTGGATCCCTTACATTTTTCACTAATGGTTTTTGCTGTATTTGGGAAAACTAAGAACTAACCTCCCTCTTTTAAAACTAGAATTTTAAGTAAATCAATATCAAAGAGGTAAAGTGATCTACTGAGTCCTTTTGGAGGGAAAAACTATAGATTATATTGATTGTGAAAATTTTTAAGGGCAAATGAAAAGCAAGGCAGCAAACTTATATTTAGATTCTTGCCCCTAGCTATAATAGAGTTAACCAAGCTACTTCACTTCATCAAGATCACAGGGGAGCCTGTCTGCAAAATACCTCTAAGGTCAGGCAGGGCCACTGATTCAGTCTGAGTTATAGAATAAGAGCCAGCCTTGAATAAAATTGGAAAGCCAACAGATTTTGTCTTCTGCACTATATGTGCCACACACATGAGTGGAAATCTATCCTTCTATGGAATTCCTCCTTCTACTCTATGCCTGCAAAGCTCCTGTCCTGTACCTGAACACACCCTCACTCTTGCCCCAGCTATCAAGGTTGACTCATAATAGATCATGCTGCCTTCCTAGAAGTAGCTTGACTATGCGACTCTCCCACTCCTCTACTTATCTGTCCCCAGTCTCCAACCAATACGGAGAACTACTTTGCACTTAAAAAAAAAAAAAAATTAACGGCTGATGAGGCAGGAAAATCGGTTATGAGGTTTCCTTCTTTCAGGAGACAGACTCAGACGAAAAAGGCCCTTCCAGCGGTCAGGAATAAGACAAAAGAATGGCTGTGATTGTGAGGACTGCAGATACTCTTGTCTGACAGATGATAGAAATACCCTGGGGTAGGCAAGCCTTCTGAGTCACAGCATCCCAATAGCCACCCATCCTGGTAATGCCAAGTCCTGACTGACAGCAATGTTAGCAAACATTTTTACATCATTTTGTTGGAGTTGGGCAGTAAAAAGGGAAGAAGAGAAGAGAGACAAGAAACGGGGTAAAACCTTAGAATCTGAGTTGATGGAAATGCCCAAGAGACTCCACAGAAACAGAAAGTTGGATATTCAACTCAACAGATCTATAGCTGAGGTGTAACATGCCTTTCCATTACCTGTGGCTTCAGTAAAGTTGGTGACACACAAATGCCTGTGTGCTTAATGGTCCTCACTGGAACAACTAGATGAGGAAAAGGATGAGAATTCTCAAAATGACTAAATGAGCCATTTCCTGAATTTCTTCAGCAAAATAAGTCTCTGAGACAAAAAAAGTTTAGGAAAAGTATTTAGCCACATTTCTCCCTGGAAGCCTGCTGTGCTGCTTAGTCTCCTGGTCTTCAGCCACCACTGGGAGGGGGCATCTAGCCAATTTCATCTGACTCTCAGAGGTCAAGCTGTCTCAAATGACATGTGAGCTACAGAAGCTAAACTGAAACATAAATAACATCAGTGCTAACATGGCCAAAATAATGAGTCCTCACTGCACCAGGCATTTCCTATGAAAGTTACTGAACAAAAGCTATCAGGTCATGAGTTTCTTTTCTGTCATTTCACTTAAGTTTTCCTGGACTAGAAATTCTACCAAGAGGTATCTGAGCGACAGTCTCTCAGGAAAGATGAACCCAGGGCAAGCCAATTAGTACTTGTTGCCATGGATACCTGTAGATAATCTGAATGTATGACTGGTCATTATGTTGCTTCTTCAGGGTCTTAATGAAGATAACAGAAGACAGTTACTCAACCTGCCTGCTAGCTGGCTGGTTCAAACAAACAGAATCAGCTGGTAGCACACCAATATTTTTAACTCTTTCCTAGCTAGCTGCCTTTCCTCTTTCTCCCTTCTCCCCTCAACCCAAATAAAATGTAGCATTTTCCTGAATCTCTCAATCCAAACGTTACCCCCTTAACTCACCAGTGACTCACTTGCTTACATATGTGTCTCCCTACTTCTCTAAAATACCTTGTTAGATCAAGGACATGAATTTTACATTTGACATTGAGCTTGGCATTTAGGAAATGTTTATAATACCTGTTGAATAAATGAAAAGCCCTTTTGCCCTTCGGGGGTATTGCCCTTTCCTTGGAATTCTTCTTCCATGGCTTTTTAGATGTCTAGCACAATCTCATCCTTAGGTCTTTGATTCAACTGGAACTTTTTATTGACTCTTCTTATTTCTTTCTCTAAAGCAGCCTCTCCCTGATTACTTTCTTAGGCATCACTTTATTGATCTTCTTCACAGCAATTGTCACAATCTGTAATTACCTTATTTCTTTCTGTACTTTTTCATTAATGTTTCTTTTATAAATTATCTGAGAGAAGAATCCTTGTTTGTCCTGTTTACAGCTTTCTCCTCAACACCCAAAACACAGAAGCCCTCAAATTGTTGTTGAAAGAACGATTACCATGTCTGAGTTGACAGGGGAGTTCTGTAATGGAGCTTTCTGCCCAGGACACAAACTAAGAAATACCAGCTACCCAAGAAGTAGTTTCTGAGTGTGATTGTTGTCTCTTATGTGCTAGGTTTGCACTTACTTGCTAGGTCTGTGAGGTGTGACACTGGATGCAACAGTATGAATCTTACCTATCTGTGTAGGTGTCTAGACACAGAGCACCCTTGCCAATGGCAAGCCCATTGGCAGATGTCCAAATTCATGTTAGAGCTCTTTAGGGCTGCAGAAGGATTCTGAAGGTTTTCCTTTTACACACGTATAAATCTTTGTGATCTTTGACTTTATTTTGTTCTGACAAATCCAACTTTTTTCTCCCCACACCCCTTTTCTTTAAGGGAGAGAGGATTTGGTTGTTCAGTCAAAAATGTTTCTAAGTCTTAAGTTAAATTATTTAATCTTGTTCCAAACTTCCCCCAAAACAGTGATATTTTTGGAATGAAATATACTTACATGTGAGCATTACTTACCATCTTAAGTACTTGAATAAATTTCCCTTTAAAGCTCTGTATGTATACACAAAGGCCTTCAAATATCTACTGAAGCACATTAATATTTTTCTTTGTGGAAACTTCAATTTATCTTGTTCTAAATGCTTTGATTATTTGATTTGTTTCCTAATTATGGCAAATCTTCCTTTAATGAGGGAATTAAAATTCTGGATAACGTCATCATGGGAAAACTAGCATTCTTAAAATTTTCTTTAGGACAAAGTTATGGTTTTGGAACATATGTTCATTTCCCTTAAGAGTTTAATGTTTCTTGATAAAGAGAATTTTTTTTCCTTGAAATTATGTTGCTGTCTCAACTTTGTATATAGTGGTTGAATAATCCATGTCAATTTCCTGTCAAAAGCTAATGTGGAAAAAATATTTTGTTGTGGCCAAATATTTTATTTCATTTCATGTGCAAATGTCACAAAACTGGTCAGTCAAGAAAAGTAAACTTGTAATTTTTAAATAAACCTTTATCTGCTTGAAAGTAGAAAGTGAATTATTGTGTGTGTGCAGGGGGTGGTAATGAAAAGCCATGTAGTCCAAAATAAAATAAAATTTGATGTAAACTTTTGTCAGTAAACATTCCACATCATGTAGGTATTTTTGATATATTTTTGTTACTCAAGTTCAGTATTTTTAACAAAACCAATTTTTACATCTCAGCCACCCTTCTTTCTCAGCCACCTCATCCTTTCCAATAAAGCAAGGTCCCTTCAGCCTGGCAACCAGGGTCTTCACAATCCATTGCTTGGGTTTTCTTTCACCTCTCTTTCCCAGACTCTATTTTTCAGGCACACTGAGGATGATTCTCCAACCTCAGATCATTGACATAAACATTCAGACTTCTGTGCTTTTCTTTATGATGTTTCCTCTTTATCCTTCCCAGCTATCCAGCCTGCATAACCAATTAATTCCTCTGTGCTTTCATTCAACTTGATGTATCTACAGTTATCAAATTAATTGTTCATACATCTGTCTCCCCATCACCACACCTTCTCAACCTCTCCAGAACAGAAATCACTCCTAATTCATCTTTGTGTTCCTAGTACAGAGCATCATGTGGGCATACTCTGGCCTACGTAAACACATAACATTGTCTCAGCTTTGTCAATTTTAAAAATCTGCATGTATATTTTTCTGCTTTGTTCTGATTTTTCCAACTATTGCCAGCAAAGAAGTTATTTTATATATATATATATACACATATATATGCATAAAACATATCTATAATTAAAATGCTGTCAGTTAATATTTGCTGATTTAAATAATGGTCAAAGGAAATGATAGAATTTGTACTCCTTCGTATTTTTTGAAGGTCCTTATTGACTGACTGTCATGTAGTATTATCCGGGTGAGTTGTTCAACTGAATATCCACATCTTCCATATTTTCTTTAAAACAGAGGGGAAATAACGTGCATTATTCTGAGGACTAGGGGGAAATATCAAGATTGCTTACTCATTAATAATTCTTACTAATTTAAATAACTCATATTATGTAAGTCACTGAACCAGGAGTATACTGGGAAATCAAGTGAAGAAGAGCATATTTGCTGAAAGCCCTGATGAAAACATTAGAAAGAGAATAAATCTACACCAAGAAATGATGTGTCTATTATTAGCAATCTATAATTTATATTAAAACAAAATCACAGATCAGATTAGCTGTCTCTCTCAATCTCCTAACATAAATTACTTTTCCACCTTTGTCTCTCCGGTACAATAGAAAATTGCACGAAATCCAGCTCTTTTTGTTGAAGTCAGATCTATTAATATACATAGGTGTGATTTTTTTTATGGCCATAACTTCATCTTTGATTTCACTGGATTGTAATAACACCATTGAAAACACTGGAGTTCAGGGTTTAGCAGTGGTGTGGTAAGTGAGGTTCTTCGAGGCCATGTAAACAGACTGTCTTTGCAGCCAGTGTAGCTGTCTTTGCAGCCAGTGTAGCTATAATGGAAGGTCAGTCTAACTGGGACTACCATTGCTATGCATTTTCCAGCATTATCATATTTTTAGAGCACATAAAATATGAGAACTCTTATTTGTGTACATAAGAATCTGTACCAAGATTTCATTTTCTAAATGCCTATTAAAATAATAAGTTGCATAACTCTACCAACCTCTGGAAACTCTCCTTCCATGGCATTGGGTACACCCTTAAATTAAAGCCAATTTTTAAAATTCCAACAAAGAATACACTAAAATAATTAAGGGAGAGTTAGAGGAATAATAGGTAGAAAATAAAAAATGAAATGTTAATAAATCATTATTTAAATGCTACAAAGAGACTAGCTATCATTTTTTGTTTTGTCGATATCTAGAAAGAGACAAGAATTCTATAAGGAATGGTTGAAGAAAATCTACCTTCTGTTGTCACAAAGCACACAAAACATTTTCCCATGCAAAGTTTGCACTCCTCATTAAGACATTCCACATCATGTATGAAGTTTTAAATTATTTAAAGATTAGCTAACATATTTCATTTTTTTTCTACTGCAGAATAAGAAAAGCATACTTCTATAATGAGAAATACCTTTTGCACATTCTATAATCAGCAAAGCTGATTTTGATTTTCAGAACATCGCAACATTCGATAATTTGATTTTTCGAACCTTGTTTTCAGACCAGTTTTACAGAAAACAACATTTGAAGAGTGGGAAAGAAATAAGGCATAAAAGAATAAAATAACAATTTTGATTACTGGTGTACAGTAGTTCTTAAGCTCAAAAAAATAGAATATTGCACAAGGAAATATCCACTTTACAAAGGGATCATAATGATATGCAAAATGTTGCCAGTTTAGACCGTGCTCATTAAAGTTGTAAGACTGTAATCTTGTGACCTTTCTCAGAGGTGGCATTCAGCACTTGACGGTTGTCTCATGCTATTTGTATATGCATCTATGTGTAAAGAGATCAAAGTGAAGCCTGAAAGTAAACATCAAAGTGTTAGAATGTACTAATGCCTAATAGGATGTTTTTCCCATTATGGAACCAATAAAAAAATCCTTAACCTAATTTGGGAGTTATTGTGAGCAAAAATTATACACATATGTGCATACATATATACACACACACACACCCCACATAATATATTGGCCTTCTTTTTTACAATAGTTTTATATTCTAAAAATTCTCAAGATAATACTATGATACTACTGCCCTCTCCTCTAGAGACCAGATGATATGGCAGTTCAGACTGTGGTTCTGAAGTCAAAATACTCAGGTTTAAATCTGCCTCTTCCATTCAAAGTGTACGAACTTGAAACAAATGGGACCTAATGAAACTTAAAAGCTTTTGCACAGCAAGGGAAACCATAAACAAGACGAAAAGACAACCCTCAGAATGGGAGAAAATATTTGCAAACGAATCAACGGACAAAGGATTAATCTCCAAAATTTACAAGCAACTCATGCAGCTCAACATTAAAAAAACAAACAACCCAATCCAAAAATGGGCAGAAGACCTAAATAGACATTTCTCCAAAGAAGGCATACAGATGGCCAAGAAGCACATGAAAAGCTGCTCAACATCACTAATTATTAGAGAAATGCAAATCAAAACTACAATGAGGTATCACCTCACACCAGTTAGAATGGGCTTCATCAGAAAATCTACAAACAACAAATGCTGGAGAGGGTGTGGAGAAAAGGGAACCCTCTTGCACTGTTGGTGGGAATGTAAACTGATACCGCCACTATGGAGAACAGTATGGAGGTTCCTTAAAATACTAAAAATAGAATTACCATACGACCCAGCAATCCCACTACTGGGCATATACCCTGAGAAAACCATAAATCAAAAAGAGTCATTAAAATTAAAAAAAAAAAGAGTCATGTACCAAAATGTTCATTGCAGCTCTATTTACAATAGCCCAGACATGGAAGCAACCAAAGTGTCCATCAACAGATGAATAAAGAAGATATGGCACATATATACAATGGAATATTACTCAGCCATAAAACGGAACAAAACTGAGTTATCTGTGGTGAGGTGGATGGACCTAGAGACTGTTATACAGAGTGAAGTAAGTCGGAAAGAGAAAAGCAAATACCGTATGCTAACACATATATATGGAATCTAAAGAAAAAAGAAAAAATGGTCATGAAGAACGTAGAGGCAAGATGGGAATAAAGATGCAGACCTACTAGAGAATGGACTTGAGGATACGGGGAGGGGGAAAGGTAAGCTGGGACAAAGTGAGAGAATGGCATGGACATATATACACTATCAAACGTAAAATAGATAGCTAGTGGGAAGCAGCCGTATAGCACAGGGAGATCAGCTCGGTGCTTTGTGACCACCTAGAGTGGTGGGATAGGGAGGGTGGGAGGGAGGGAGATGCAAGAGCGAAGAGATATGGTGACATATGTATATGTATAACTGATTCACTTTGTTATAAAGCAGAAACTAACACACTTTTGTAAAGAAATTATACTCCAATAAAGATGCTAAAAAAACTGTATGAATTGAAAAACTTACTTAACTTCATATTTTGGTTTTCTCATGTTTAAAATGAAAATCTACTTCATACAGTTGTCTAGAAGTAGCACTTAAAATATGAAAAAAGTAGAATATGAATATTACCTGGTACTGTTGTAATAAAAGTAACCCTTTCATTCCTGCTCTAAAATACTGTTAGAAATTAAGAGGTAGACAACATTTTTGTTCATTAATTATGTAGAAAAAACAATGATTGGGTGATTTTCTTTTTCCAGAAACTAATTATAAGTAGCATCACAAGTAATAGGTTTTCTGTGAACAAGTTTTGATTTGTCACTTATTTTCTATGTTCAGTGTTTGCTAATTCACTCATTTATTTAGTCATTTGGAGGGGAAAAAGAAACCTGAAAATAAAAATTTAATTTAATTTTATCCACATAAATATGTTCAATATTAATAAATCTCTACTCTTCACACATCAAATTATTTAAAATATAATTCATCACTTCTAAAATAGCTACATTATAATTATTTTAGACTTTAGAATAAAATATGTTATCATTACTTTATAACTTATTAGATATTTATATATTGGGTAATGTCTTTCTAAGAAATAAGAAGAGTTATAAGGATGGGTCTGCAATACATAGTTAATCAATGATCCACCTTTTTTTTAAGGAATTTTTTCAGACCTATATGGTAGTAAGTTGTCTCAATTCCGTTTGAGGTAGAAAATATTAGTTCTAAATAGACTATGAAAAGTTAAGTATGTGTGTTGTAATCCCTAGAGCACTAAACAAACTATAAACCATATAAAGAAACATAGTAAAAAATACAATAGACAAACTAAAACAAAATATTAAAAACATTAAAAAAAACAAAAGGAGGCAGGAAAAGAAAAACAGAGGAATAAAAAGGAAGAAATAAAATAAATAATAAATAGTAGAGTTAAACCCAAATATATAAACAATCATATTAAATATAAATGATTAAGCAGACCAATGAAGAGACAAAAATTGTCAGAATGGATTTGTTTTAATGACCTAACTATATTGTTTATAAGACACTCATTCAAATGTAATGAACTATGCACTTTAAAAAGTAAAAATATAAACACTAATCACATGTAACACTAGTGTCACATGTAAACATGTAAACACTAATCACAATAAAGCAGGAGTGGTAGACTTAATACCAAAGTAGACTTCAGAGCAAAGAAAATAACCAAGGATAGAGAGGAAACCACATAATAATAAAAGAGTCAGTTTGCCAAAAAGCCAAAACAACCCTAAATCTGTATGTACATAAGAACAGAGCTTCAAAATACAGAAAAACTGACAAAACTAAAAGAAGAAATAGAGAAATCTATAGGTATATTTAGAAACTTCAAAACTCCTCTCATAAGTAGAATGTGGTTGCCAGGGGCTGCGGGGTGGGAGAAATGGGGAGGTATTGGTCAAAGGGTACAAACTTCCAGTTATAAGATGAATAAGTTCTAGAGATCTAAGGTATAGCATGGTAACTACAGTTAACAATACTGTATTATATACTTGAAAACTGCTAAGAGAATAAGTCTTAAATATTCTTATCACCAAAAGGAAAAAATAATAACAGGTAATTATGTGAGGTGATGGAGATGTTAACTAACCCTACTGTGGTAATCATTTCACAATATAAGTGTATCAAATTATCACTTTACACATCTTAAAGTTACACAGTGCTATATGTCAGATATACCACAATAAAGATAGGAAAAACAAAAACTCCTCTCCCATCAAGCAATAGAAATAGCAGAAAGTCAAAAAGTCAAAGTAGAAAGTCAAAAGTAGAAAGGTTACAAAAGGACTGTCCAACATCAACCAACTGTAATTAAGTGACATTTGTAAAACATTCCACCCAACAAAATCAGAATACACATTCTTTCAAGTGCACCTGGAACTGATACAAAAATAGACTATATCCTGGGTTAGAAAACAAGCCTGAACAAATTTAAAGCAGTTAAATCATACAAAATATGTTCTCTGAAAATAATGGAATTAAACTAGAAATCAATAACATAACTATAACACGAAAAACTCTAAACACTTAGAAATTAAATAACAAACTCCTACATAATCCATAGGCCAAAGAGGAAATCTCAAGGAAAATTATAAAGCAATTTAAAGTGAACAAAAATAAAAATAAAACGTACCAAAATTTGTGGAATGCAGCTAAAACAGTGCTCAGAGGGAAACTTATAGCAATAAATGCTTATATAGGCAGCCCTCGCTTTGGACAGTTTCAGTATATATGAATTTCTGTTACCACAGTTTAACTAAATAATATCAGCCTCCCAACAACACTGTTCAAATTTTAGTTACTAAAAATTACATTTTTAGTATATATTTACTGTGAATAATTGGATAAAGTACAAGCTTTGTTTCTAGCTCTTTAGTCCACAAATCACTGTGTAAGTAACAGAAAAGCATCATGATCAGTGACCGATTACTTCTTTCAACGTCTATCAATAATTGGCCACTATAAGCTTATTACTTAGTTCATGCACAGACAGCAAAAAGTGTAGTTGTGTTGAATCCTTTATTCCCAGTGATAAACCCATCTGACTTTTTCTAAAATGTATAATCAAAAGAGGAAACTGGCCAACAAAGAAGAATGTGCAGCTAAGAAGTGAAATGAAATTTGAATCCAACATAAATGGAGTTATAGAAGAAACAGCTGGCTGCGGAAATGTTGACAGTGTAGCCGTTCAGGAGGTTCTGGAGGAGCCTGAGGAACTCTGTGCAGATGAACTTTTTGACAAACAAGGAAAGTGGTAGCAACCAAAAGGACAAAGAAGTCTCAAAGGAAATGACATTGACAAAACATCACATTAAAGAAACTATGGAAATAGTTCACAACATTAGGAACCCAAAGGATAAACTATTGGAAAATAATCCAAACTTAGAAAGCAATAAGACAAATTGTCAAAGCATAGACAAGATGTTTGCTCCACACAAAGAGAAGTTCAAAATACTTTGATTAAGTTTTGATAAAACATTTCATTTCTCAAAATTTATAACATTTTAAATTGCAGTATATTAAATAAGTATTAGTTTCATTGGTTATTTTCTTTAATTTGCCAAACACTTGTAACCAAGAGGAAGAAAGTAATGTATTTACGAAAATTGTTAACAGTCATGGAAAAAAATTAAAACTTTTCTATGATTATTAAGACTATTTTGTACCATTTCAGCTTACATGGTCATTTTTGCAGCCCAGCACTAGCAGGCAAAGCAAGGACTGCTTGTATTAGAAAATAAGAAAGGTCGCAACTCAGTAATATAAACTTCCAACTTAAAAAATTAGAAAAAGAGGGCTTCCATGGTGGCACGGTGGTTGAGAGTCCGCCTGCCGATGCAGGGGACACGGGTTTGTACACCGGTCCAGGAAGATCCCACATGCCACAGAGTGGCTGGGCCCGTGAGCCATGGCCACTGAGCCTGCACGTCCGGAGCCTGTGCTCCACAACGGGAGAGGCCACAACAGTAAGAGGCCCGTGTACCGCAAAAAAAAAAAAAAAAAAATTAGAAAAAGAAAAGTGAAACAAATTCAAAACAAGCAGAGGAAGAAAAATAATAAAGTAATTAAGGTGAGAGCAGAAATTGATGAAACACAAAAAAAGAAAAAAATCCAATGAAACCAAAAGTTGATATTTTAAAAAGACCTCTAGCAAGACTGACAAAGAAAGAGAGAGAAATTACTGATACAAGGAATGGGAGAGAACATATCATTACTGACCCTGCAGATATTAAAATTATCCTAAGACTATACTACAAACAACTATGCACATAAATGCAACAACTAAAATGAAATAAACCAATTCCTCAGAAAATAATCCAAGATGAAATAGACAACCTGAATAATCCTGTTATCTGTATCTCATAAAGAACTGAATTTCTAGGTAAAACCCTTTTGAAAATAAAATCTACAAGCCCAGATGGCTTCACTAGTAAATTATGTCAAATACTTCAAGAAGAAATAATACCAACTTAACACGGTCTCTTCCAGAAAACTGGAGAGGATGGGACACCTCTCATTTTAGAGGCCAGTATTACCCTGATAACAAAATCAAACAAAGACAGGGAGAAAAGAAAACCTCAGACCAATACCCCTCATGAAACAGACACAAAGAGATCCTCAATAAAATTTTAGCAAATCAAATCCAGTAATATATAAAACGAAGAATATACCCTGACCAAATGGAGTTTATCCCAGGAAAGAAAGACTGGTTCAAGATTTGAAAATCGATTAATGTAATCTATCATATTAACAGCTTAAAGAAAAAAAATCACATGATTATATCAACTGATGCAAAATAAAGCACTTGACAAAATTCAAAATTCATTCATTATAAAATCCTTCAGCAAACTAGGAATAGAGTGAAATTTCCTCTATCTGATAAAGGGCATTAATTAATGAAAAACCTACCTCCACATTACATTTAATGATGAAAGACTGACTGCTTTCATCCTAATAGGAAGAAGGCAAGGTTGCCCACTCTCACCACTCCTATTCAATATTATACTGGAAGTCCTAACCATAACAATAAGGGGGAAAAATCATATAGATTATAAGGAAAAAAATAAAACTGTCTCTACTAACAGACAACATGATTTTCTACATAGACAATCTCAAGGAATCAACAAAAAACAAAAAACAACCCCCCCACACAAAAAAACAAAACACTTCCTAGAACTAATAAGTGAATTTAGCAAGGTCACATGGTACAAGGTCAACATACAAAACTCAATCATATATTCCCATCTACTAACAATAAACAATAAGCAATCCAAAACAATATTTAAATACACACATTTACAATAACTGCAAAAAAAATTAAAATCTATGTTCATGGAACTCAAGGCCCAACAAATAAGAGAACCCAACTCTCCCCAAGTGGATCTACAGATAAAACACAACAGCAATCAAAATCCCAGCAAGATTTTTTGGTAGATATAGACAACCTGATTCTAAAATTCATGTGGGCAAACAAAGTCAAAGCAATTTTGAGAAAGAATAAAACTGGAAGTATGAATTTTAGGCCTACTGTAAAGCTATAGTATGGTAATGGTAGAGGGATAGACACATAAACCAATAAAACAGAATTGAATCCAGAAATAGACCTCCACAGAAATGGCCAATTGATTTTTTCTTTTTTTTTTCCCCTAAAAATCCTGTGCTCCACATATTCATTGCTCCCTCTTCATAACCCCTGGTAACCACTGATATTTTTACTGTCTCTATAGTTTTGCCTTTTTCTAGAATGTCATATAATTAGGCTCATAAGGTAGATACATCTTCAGATCACCTCTTTCACTTAGTAATATGCATTTGAGATTCTTTCATGTCTTTTCATGGTTTGATAGCTCATTCCATTTTATCACTGAATAACTTTCCATTTTCTGGATGTACCATAGTTTATGTATCCATTCACCTACTGAAGGACATCTTAGTTGCTTCCAAGTTTTTGGCGATTATGAATAAAGCTGCTATAAACATCTGCATACATGTTTTTGTGTGGACATAAGTTTTCAACTCATCTGGTAAACATCAAAAAGCACAACTGCTAGATCGTACGGTAAGAGTATATTTAGTTTTGTAAGAAACTACCAACTGTCTTTCAAAGTGGGTATATCATTTTGCATTCCCATCAGCAATGAATGAGAGTTCCTATTGCTCTACATCCTTGCCAACATTTAGCGTTTCCAGTGTTTTGGATTTTGGTGTGTAATGGCATCTCACTATTGGTTGAATTTGCAATTTCCTAATGACATATGATGTTGAGTATCTTTTCATAGGCCTATTTGCCATCTGTACATCTTCTTTTTTTATCTTTTTGGGGTACGTGGGCCTCTCACTGTTGTGGCCTCTCCTGCTGTGGAGCACAGGCTCCAGACATGCAGGCTCAGCAGCCATGGCTCACGGGCCCAGCTGCTTCATGGCATGTGGGATCTTCCCGAACTGGGGCACGAACCCGTGTCCCCTGTATCAGCAGGTGGACTCTCAACCACCGCGCCACCAGGGAAGCCCTGTACATCTTCTTTGACAAGTTGTCTGTCCAGGCCTTTTGCCATTTTTAAACCAGATTCTTCACTTTCTTACTGTTGACTTTCAAGAGTTCTTTGTATACTTTGGATAACAGTCCTTTATCAGATATATCTTTTGCAAATATTCTCTCCCACTCTGTGGGTTTTCTTCTTATTCTCTTGAACAAATTGATTTTTTTTTACACAAGTGTAAAGGTAATTAAATGGGGAAAAGACAGTCTTTTCCAAAACGTTAAGACAATTGAACATACATAAGCAAAAACAGTGAACCACTACTTAAACCTCATACCTCACACAAAAATTAACTCAAAATGAATCACAGATATATATATAAATGTAATACTATAAAACTTTTTAAATAGTTTTTCTTCATTACCTCAATTAAGTGAAGAAATTTTAGATATTACACCAAAAGCATGAATGCAACAAAAATAATCATAAATCAGACTTCATCAAAATTAAAATTTTTCACTCTGTGAAAGACACTATTAAGAGAATGAAAAGATAAGCTATAGACCAGAAGAAGATATTTGCAAATCATGTACCTGACAAAGCTTTGTATCTAAATAGAATATGTAAAGTACTCTCTAAACTCACCAGTAAGCAAACAAATAATCTGATTTTAGAAAAAGTCAAAAGACTTAAATAAATATTTCACTAAGGAGGATATACAGATGGCTAGTAAGCACATGAAAAGATGTTCAATAGTGATCATTAGCCATTAGGGAAATGTAAATTAAAACCACTAGAAGATATTGCCATATACTTGTTAGAATGGCTAAAATAAGCAATACTGACAATACCAAGTGCTGACGAGGACACAGAGCATCAGTAACGCTTGTACATTGTTGATGGGAATGCAAAATGGTAAAGCCACCCTGAAAAACTGCTTGGCAGTTTCTTATAAAGTTATATATACTTACCATATGATCAAGCAATCTCATTCCTGGGAGTTTGCACCAGAGAAATAAAAACTTACATTAACACAAAAATCTGTACATGAGTATTTATAGCAGTTCTATTGGTAATCACCAAAAAACTGGAAACAATCTAAATGTCCTTCAACATGTAAATGAATAAACAAACTGTGATAGATCCTTAGAATGGAATATAACTCAGCAATAAAAAGTATCAATGCACATATATCAAACAACTTTAATGAATCTCAAGTACAGTACGCCTCGTGAAAGAAGTCAGTTCCAAAAGTTTATATACTGTATAATTCTATTTATATGACATTCTTTAAAAATACATAAACTATAGTGCCATAAAACTGATCAAAATTTGCTAAGGACTGGGTGGAGGAGGGTAGTGGAACTGTTCTTATTCTGCTTATGGTGTGATAATACAAACCTATCATGTGTTAAAATTTATATACCTGTACTCCAAAAATTGTTTTATTGTATGTTAATGTTACTTTATTTTTTTTTTTTGGCGGTACGCGGGCCTCTCACCGTTGTGGCCTCTTCCGTCGTGGAGCACAGGCTCCGGACGCACAGGCTCAGCGGCCATGGCTCATGGGCCTAGCCGCTCCGCGGCATGTGGGATCTTCCCAGACTGGGGCATGAACCCCTGTCCCCTGCATCGGCAGGCGGACTCTCAACCACTGCGCCACCAGGGAAGCCCCTAATGTTACATTTTAAATTTAAAAATTATATTTTAGAAATAGCAATATATCTAGGTGACTCATTCTAAGATGATTTTATCTTGAGATGCTTCTTTGAAAATATTTTTTTGTATTCTTATATATTTCTTTTATCCTGTACTATCCCTTTTGCCTTATTGCTTTTTCATGTTATTAGTACTTGTGGTGTCATTCATTCTTGTGTTCTTTAGAACTCTTTATGCTTTTATTTAAAGGAAAGTAGATATATGGCACCAGAGTAGCATTCTTCAACTTTTTTTTTTTTTTTTTTTTTTGTGGTATGCGGGCCTCTCACTGTTGTGGCCTCTCCCGTTGGGGAGCACAGGCTCCGGACGCGCAGGCTCAGCAGCCATGGCTCACGGGCCCAGCCTCTCCGCGGCATGTGGGATCTTCCCAGACCGGGGCACGAACCCGTGTCCCCTGCATCGGCAGGCGGACTCTCAACCACTGCACCACCAGGGAAGCCCGCATTCTTCAACTTTTACGCACTTGGGAATCTGATGAGATGTGTGTCAAAAAGCAGATTTCTTACGCTTCTCCCTCAGAAATCATTTAGAGGGCTAGATTAGTCCCTTGAAAATCACCATGTGATATCAATGTGGGGTGTTCCACTGACCACCCTTTGAAAAGCACTGTTAGGGCACATGAGGCAAAAAAAATGAGAACTTCCTTAGTTTGTTAAGCATCTCTTCATGAAAACACTCAATCATCTTGGAAACTGGTAGAACATAAGATCAATTTGAAGAACTTCAGTCATTGTTACCTAGAAGATACTCTTAGCTTTGCCTATGGGGGTATAAACACCATGACCAGTATTTTAGTAATGCACCCAGCTATTTGCTGAAGGTTTGATGTCTGACATAAACACCTCCCACAACTTTCACAAAAAATGGATCAAGTTTTTTCATAAGAAAAATATAATCACAGGTTGTATTTTCTCCAAGGATGTAAACTCAGATAAATTACAGAAGTGCTTAGCAATATGTCAAAAAACAGAGCTACAACTATTAACAATGTATTTGTTTAAATATTTAAATAATACCCTGAGCCCTATAAAATGGATATAGTTCTTTGTTTATGTACATATTGGCATATATATACATACATACACATGGCATATATACATGCAATATATATGTATATATATACATATATGTATATCTATATCTAAGTGATATTGATAATAATACTAGATTCCAGGTATTAAGTACCTGCTATGTACTAGACAATGAGCTAACAGCTTTGTACTCTTTTTTTTTTTTGCTGCACCTCTCGGCTTGTGGGATCTTAATTCCCTGACCAGGGATTGAACCCAGCAGTGAAAGCGTCGAGTCCTAACCACTGGACCACCAGGGAATTCCCTGTACCCATTTTACTGTTTCATCTTGAAAGGAACATATTATTGTATTACCACTTTACAGATGATAAAATCCAGGAGCCAAGAGAAGCTAATTGTCCTGTCCAAGGTCACACAGCTAGAAAGTTCTATGATAAATATGTAGAAACCAAATAAATATAACCATATTACGTCATGCATTTAACCTACTAAAATGAATATGCCAGCTATAATAACAATTAATAAACCATTTAGTTACCAATAATTCAGCTTTCTTTTAACTTGTAAGAATTTTCTTATAATGATTTGGATGGTGCATCTCAACAAAGTTATCCAGTAAAATTTCAGACAATATGTTATTTGAGTTTTCCAGAAAAATTCTCTGAGGCAAGAGAACTTCAAAGCTTATTCCAAAGAAAACAAATAAATAAACACTGCTCAGTGTCATATTAAATTATGTCAATTTTCTTGTTTTGATATTGAACTAAAGTTATATAAGTTATCACTCACTGTAGGAAGCTGGGTGAAAGATTCAAGGGATTCTATGTACTGTTTTTGCAACTTCTTATAAGTCCATAATCATTTCAAAATAAAAAGTTAAAATAACTCTGCAGTAGGGGCTTCCCTGGTGGCGCAGTGGTTGAGAGTCCGCCTGCCGATGCAGGGGACACGGGTTCGTGCCCCGGTCCAGGAAGATCCCACATGCCACAGAGCGGCTAGGCCCGTGAGCCATGGCCACTGAGCCTGCGTGTCCGGAGCCTGTGCTCTGCAATGGGAGAGGCCACAACAGTGAGAGGCCCGCGTAATGCAAAAAATAAAAAATAAAAATAAATAAAATAAAATAACTCTGCAGCATCCAAATATTTGAAGGCTTTCCAAAGCTAATAAGGTATGTAAGTATGGAGAACTTACCCTTACATTAAGCCTGTCTAAATCCCGAACCACAACTTAGAAACAGCTTTGGAAGAGAAAAGGAGTCTCTTATGGGTGTTTGTGTGTGGGGAAGAGTAGAACCAAGACTAATAAGAGTCCTTGGCCTTGGTGCTATTGCATTGTTGGATCTCTTGGGATAACTGCATTTGCAAGTAACAGAGAAGCCAACATAAACTGGCTTAAACTGAAATTCACTGGCTCATGCAGTCCAGAGGACCTTTAGGCTTCTGGTAGCTTTGATAAGGACATACCTCGCTTTATGGCACTTTGCAGATACTGTGTTTTTTTGCAAATTGAGGGTTTATGGCAACCGTGCATTGAACAAGTCTATCAGCACCATTTTGCGAACAGCATTTTCTCACCTCGTGTCTCTGTCACATTTTGGTAATCCTCACTATAATTCCAACTTTTCCATTGTTGTATTTGTTATGGTAATCTGTGGTCAGTAATCTTTGATCACTATTGCAAAAAGATTACAACTCACTGAAGGCTTTATTTTTTAGCAATAAAATATTTTCTTAATTGAGGCATGTTCATTGTTTTTTAGACATAATGTTATTACTCATTTAATAGACTACAGTATAGTGTAAACATAACTTTTATATGCACTGGGGAACCAAAAACTTGTGTGCCTTGCTTTATCATGATATTCGCCTCATTGTGGTGGTCTGAAACTGAACTCACAATATCTCCAAGGTATGCCTGTAGTTCTCTGTCATTCACTGAGATTTACCATCCTGGTGTGCCAGCTTTATCCTGAGAGTGGCTTTCCTCATAGTAGCAAAGTATGTATAGCAGTTCCAGCCCTCACACCAAGACACTACACCATCCAGAAGGAGAGAGAACTTCTGTTCTCCCAAGCTTTGAATAAATGCCAATCAGGGCTTCACTCTGATAGGAACAACTCATATCATGTGAACCAATCTGAACCTATCACCGTGAGCAGGGAGATGGGATTGAACTATGGGCTAAGACAATTAGAGTCTAGTTCTAAAGCTAGAGCTCATGCCAATTATCTGGATTAGTGGCTCCTCTATTGTAAAGGAGGGATGGAATTGATTCTGGAGAAGCAACAATAATGTCCACTACAGACAAAGTCACCTTTAAACAGAGGCTGTACCTGCCTAACAATCATTTAGATAGTATTAACCAGAAAAGTCTGTTCCTTCATTCAAACAACAGATCTTTGTAATCAAGTATGCAGGACGAAAGATATTTTTTGCTTATATGGTCAACCAATCATTTTTAAAAAGTGATTAAAACATTGAATCATTATTTCACTATTTTAACAAGACACCTTGAGAGAGTGGGCATCCAAATATCAGTTAAATTTTATAAGTGTGTATTCAGACTGTGTTTATATAGGTCTATCATTTTTCAAGAATTTTACTGGCAGTTTTAAAAATCAATGAATTAAAGCAACAAGTAACTTACTCTTTTTAACAGGATTAATCAATAATCAAGTACTAATACCATCACGTTTTCTCTGCACAATGTAAATTCAACCAACTGCAAAGTTGAGGAGCGCTGAGGAGTAGGCAAATAGTTTCTTTCTTCTGCAAGTTGACATATAACAGATTTATTACTACTTTCTCCTCCACCCAGAAATCTACTTATAATTTTATCAGATCAACTGGTTGTTTTGGCACTGTAAAGCCACAATATATATTCAAGCTGTTCGACCAGTAAATGAACTACAATATTATGGAAGCATTTTTCATATGCAAATGAAGTGCACCAAACAGAAAACCAACAGCAGTTTCCTCTAAAATCTGAAAATCAACTCTTAAAATTGATCTCTTTAACCATCTAGTCATAGTGCTAAATGACTTAGTAGAAAAACAGTCTCACATTTTTATTGGCTTGAGAGAGGGTAAATGTTTGTTTTTAATACGTTCTATTAACTTTGCATTCAAAGCAACCAATAGAGAGCCACTGATATTAGTATACGTACTACAGAAAGCTCAGATAACTACTATGTATGTAGACTATTTTTGATCTAGAATTGTTCTTTTCCACATACTCCCACTTAAATGTTTCACTGTTATTCTCTTCCAGTCACATGGTTATTTTTTAAAAAGGGTTTTATACGTACAAAAAGATCTTTTCATTTCTTTATTCTTTTGATTTATCTTCTTATCCTGACTGACTCATGGTTATTCCCCTCCTATATTTTAATTATACTGTGTCATTCTCTACCTGATTTTCCTTAGCTAATTTAGAGCAAAGGACCATGCAAATCCACTAAGTCACTTTTATTTTTAAAATACAATATAAACCTTATTTCTTTTGTGATTTCTAGATCAGTATATTTTTAAATAATTGAATATTCTTTACAAATTCACAAATAGAAATTTTGCTCCTCTATTTCTCTCAAGATTTAGTCCTCAGGGATAGCTTGAGACTTCCTGGAACAGAAAAAACATTGCAAGCCATTTTATTTATAGAAAAAGGAAGTATGTTAACTGAGCAACTATAAGAAGAACTATTCAAATGTAAGATTTTAGAAATTTCAAAACCCCATATTTATCTTTCTCTCTGATCTAAATGTAGTTCTATTCCAAATTATAGTTTTTTAAATGCAAAGTTAATTTCCTAAATCAACATAACATTCTATAGTAGAAAAGATTAGAAACAGGCCCTCAAGAAGACAATTTTCACAATCAAAGCTATTTCCTTTAGCTATTTGCTCTTCTTTCTCCAAATATCCATGATGCAACTGCAATACAAGTTGTCTTGAAACAAAAATATATTGATTCCCAGTGACCTCTGGCAAACATTAATACCTTTTCTTACTTGTATAACTTAATTTTTAACCAGCAAGAGAAGGAAGGAAGGAAGAAAGGAAGGAAGGAAGGAAGGAAAGAAGGGAGAGAGAGGGAGGAGAGAAGGGGAGGGGAGGGGAGGGGAAGGGAGAGGAGAAGAGAGGAGAGAAGAGAAGAGAAAAGAAAAGAAAAGAAAAGAAAAGAAAAAAGAAAAGAAAAGAAAAAAGAGAAGAAAAGAAAAGCCACTGTTTTGCAAGGATACCTTTGTCTTATACTCCTGGGGAGACATGCCAAGTAATTTAGTAATTATATGACCAAAGGGGTTTTCATGCTTTTTGCTCTACTAAAATAACTAAGTAACCCAAAGGCAAATGGTTTCAGAGAAGGCAAAGCTAATGGTTCTGCTATTATGAGCTCACTTTTGCAGCTGGTCACAGTGAGGAAAGGACGCTGGCCATCCATATTCTGCACAAATGCCATCCAACCTCAATTGCACCTCAGGGGGACACCACCCCCACTCCAGCACTGCAATGACGTCACACTGACTTGTTTTCAGATCCCAAACTCTACTCCAGTCTCTTCTCATAACCTCTTGTGTTGTTTTCCTCCATATGTAGAAAGGAGAAATTTACAGCACCAGTCTCAGGATTGGTATGAAGATTCAGTGAGATAATATACCAAAAATGTAAGACACATAGATTTTTCTTAAAAATAAATTTTCAATCTAACCCTCTTTAAAAGATCTAGAATAAGATTTTTTAAATACATCTTTATTGGAGTAAAATTGCTTCACTTGCTGTATTAGTTTCTGGTGTACAACAAAGTGAGTCAGCCATATGCATACATATATCCTCATATCCCCTCCCTCTTGAGCCTCCCTCCCACCCTCCCTATCCCACCCCTCTTCACATGTCAATCACAAGGTCATTCAAAGATTCTGACTCATTACAACCAACATTATTTGGCTTTTTCCAACAGCAAAGGTACACCACCAGCATCAAAAAAATGGTGCAATAATTTAATATAGAGAAAGCTGGTTCCCTCATATTTTTCCTCAAAAAAAACACAACTGAATATTATAATAACAAACATCCATAAAGTGCTTACTATTTGCCGTACACACATATTAGTCATTCAATCTTTAAAACCCTAGTACTGTATTATTTATTATACCCACTTTAGAGATGAGAAAATTGAGTAACCGAGAACTTAATTTTCCCAAGAGCACCAAGCAAAAGAGTGGTAGAGCTGTGCTCTGAACCAAGTAGCATCTATACTTTTTAACTTTAACTACTATATACTGTCTCCCTATGGATGATATTCTATAATTGGGCCATTCTGTCATTAATGCCTAGCATTTGGTTCCTACTGGATGTGAACCAGTTCTTTCCTAGGAGACGTCTGCGATGCCCCTCTTGATATGGCAAGTTGCAATTTTCTATCCGGAGGGAGAATAGTACATTTACAACACAGTTGTTTAGCTCTAGCCTCTAGCAATTTGGCCTTGAGAAGCAGGACGAAGGGCCTTGAAAACAAACATGTTTGACGATTTAAACTACCTTTATGATTATTAATAAAAATCATCCAGAATGCATTCATTCTCCTCTTGTATTCACAATTAAGTATGAGAATTATTGCAAATTTGCAGAAACTTGAAGCACCTTACACAGAAACTTCTGGAAATGATACAAATCTAACATTTCACTGCCATGTAATTAATCAGTATCACCAGGTGATGAGAACTAGTATGATGGATCTTGGGCTCGATTATGATGGGTTTTGAATGGCAATTTATTCCCTGAAATAAAGCTTCCTTCATCACCTACATTTGACAATCTAGGTTTTATGGTGCTTATGGTGTATCCTTCAGTAGCTCAAAAAAAACCCTTTTATGATAGATGCTGTGATGCACCTGCTCCAGAACTGAGACACGTTCTAGCTGCTGCAATTACTGATTGCTCAGAGTTTTCAGCTGAGCCTCTCTCCAGGCATTGCTTGTGTATAAAAAGAGTCACTTCACCCAAATTTCTGCCCCCTCTTCTGGGTCAGCCCACGTCCAATGATGGTTGGTATTGGGATCTAAGGCCCTGGCCCCTTTGCCTCTATTCAGAACACTCTAGAACCTTCTCAGCTCCTCCACATCCCATGGGATCAACTGAGGCCTTTGTTGGAACCACATTCAAGTTCAACTTCACTGTCTGCCCAATCCTACTTCCTTCATTCTCCCAGAGCTACTGATCCCAAGAGCACTCCCCAATAAACCTCCTGCCACAAACCTCTGCTTCAGAATCTGTTTTCTGGGAACGTGACCTGCAAGAGTTACTTAACAAAATTAGTCTGCATATCGTCTGGGGCACATATTTCCTGCCTTCTGCAGACCACACTGGCCTCATCCTTTGCTTTCCCACGATGAACAATATTTGTATTCTGTGATAAACTGGCGGTGTCTCTGGCAAGCACATTTTCTCAGGTCAATATAATTATGAAAATTTCTTCAGTCAAGCACTGTCATTGAAGGACTTTATTATAAACTCAACACAAGAGTCAATCCCATAACATCATCTAAGAAATCCCCAAAATTTCATGTTGAAGAAGATAGTACAGTCTGCAAAATAAACAGCAATAACTTTACTGGACTATTGGCTCACCCTGTGAAATTCAAATCTCTTAAGAGTGGCCAATAATTCAATGGAAAATTATTATTTCAATGATCATAAAAACTCATAAACCACTGATCTCAGGTAAAATAGGGAGAATATTCTGCTAGAATATGTTGATTTCCCTCCAGTTCTTCAGGAGTATACATGCATCTCTTCAGAGCTCTCCATTTTGTTTGCTCAAGATTAAGACATTTTCATTCTAATAAATGGAGAGAGATGACATCAAAGCAAGGTGTGCTCCACAGCCCAGAGCTTTGTTCAATTACCAACCAATACCAGAGTGTCTTCTTTATATACACTGAACTTGTGCAGATTTTTTTCTCAACAGAAACAGACTTTTATAACCAGAAAAAAAAAAAAAGTTCTGTTGGACAACAGCTTCAAAACAGGCAGACACACACACACGCACACACACACACACACACACAGACAAGAAATATCATCTCTCTAACAACAAAACCTTTTGTTTTTACAAAACTACTCTAGTCTTAGAGCACCCTAATGGCAACTATGAGACCTTAGATGCACCTATACGTTTGGGGCCTACGTGAACCTAAACAATCTTCCAAAGAATCTAAAATCCGAACCTAAGACTAAGATTAATAAATTATTATTGTATTCACCAGCCAAGCTTCCTAGAATCTGTAACTTTTCACTTGCTGATTATTTTTTTATTGATTTAACATTATATTTAGAGATATCTTTATGTGATCTCTGTATTTCTTTAGAGTTTTATCTCTGGTTCAAAAAAGAGAAGATATTTAAACCCAAATTTGTACTGACTTGCTCTTGTTTTACTTACAGCCAACTGTATTTTCCAAAGATGGCTGTAGCAATATCTCCCATCTTTCTTGCTTTTCTTACAATATGATCATGGCACCTCTCACATGAAGCTGTAGTGTCTTTCTTTGAAACAGTTGTATCCTTGTGACTGCCTTATCCAAGAGTATGAAAGAAGTGACACAATGTGAATTTCAAGGCTAGATCATAAATTGCATGTACTTCAGCCTTGGTCTCTTGGGGTTTGCTCTTGAAACCCAGCTGCCATGCTATAAGGAAGCCCAAGCAACCTGAGCAAGGGCATCCCTTCATCAGGGAAAATTCTTTCTGAAGGCCAAAACTGGGTTAGGATCTCCCTTATATACTTTCATAGTACTGTGTATTTTTCCCATAGATCCATTAAAACAATAGTAATTAATTATTTGAATATTTATTCATTTCAGTCAACTTCTTCCACTAGAATTTAATTTCAGGAAGACTGCAACTGAGTCTGTCTTATTTTAATCTCCCTTATGTCTAGAATGCCTGCAGTGTAACAGACAGTCAACACATGTTGACTGAATTTAAAAAGGAATAAAACTGCCAAGCAATTGGCAATACCTCACACATCTGGTACTTGTGACCTTAAGCATAAGGTACAGTTCTTTCAAAGGATCTGAAAGCTTACAAAGGCACCATGACTATGGAGATATTTATATGTATTGCATCTTTTCCCAGATCACAGTTATCTGGCTTCACACCCCTCGTTTTCGGCAGAAGCACCTTCCCTTTGCAGCCCTCTCACAAGGCTTGGAGTCCCCACCAGGATGTTTGAGACGTGCCTGTGGAACAGATCCTCTCATTTACCCAGAGATGCCTCCATATTTGTCCTTTCTTGCTCAAAACCACTACAGTAATACAGTCATAGGTGCAAGTTAGTCATAGGCATTGGTGCTACTGACATTTTGAACTGGATAATTATTTGTTTTGGAGGGGAGGTGGGGACTGTCCTGAGTATTGTGGGATGTATAGCAATATCCCTGGCCTCCACTCACCAGACAGCAGTAGCAACACGCCTTCACCCTCCCACCACATCCCCCCAAGTTGTGTTAACTAAAAAATGTCTCTGGACATTGCCAGATGTCCCCGGCAGGAAAAACTTGCCACTAGTTGAGAATCTCTGGTCACAGATAAAACACAGAACAGCTGCCAGGCAGCCATCAAGCCTCTGTCTAAGGAGCACAGTGCTGTCCATGTGGACACCAAGGGTGTCAGTGCCCACACAGTATGGCTCGTGGCCTTCCCAGCTTCCCCTTACAGCCAAGTCCAGGCAGGTCTGGCCTGATGCTACATGGCCTCGTTTTCTTCTATGCTGGGTCCATGTGCCTACTGATCCTCCACCTTCCTCTAAGGCTATACTCTGCAATAAAAGCCTCAGAGCAATGCTTTTGTGCATTCAATATCTTTTGGAGGTTTTAGACAGTTCTTTTATACATATTCTTTTTTATTGTAATCCCTCTTCATAGGGTCTGGGATGAGGCCAATTGGCCCATCCAGAGTACAAGTGATAGACTCATGCTACTCTTAGGATCCCCACTACCCACCAAAGCCTCCTTCAGGACTCAAGATATACCCAAATATATAGGAATCCGAGGGTGAGCATGGCTTTGATTCAGCCTGAGACCTTTACTGTAATCATGTATGAAACAAGTAGTGCTCATAGCAGGACAGAGCAATAAATAACTATATTGAGCTTCTGTTCACATTTCTATTCCCAAATCTTGCTGGAAACATTGGTTAAAAACCATTAGCTAACATTTCTCATAGGGATACCAGGCAAGTAAGTGTCATGAAATGAGTGTCTCTCCACATTCCTTAAAGTAGCCCAGGCTTCTCCAACAGTCATAATCCAAATGGCATTCCCTCAGAGTCAGTTCCACATTTCAACGCAGTAAAATTGATGTTTCCCAAGCCCCAGGTAGTAGAGATTCAATAGTTCACACGCCTTTCTGCTTTCCTGCTGGTCTGTTTATAGAGTAGGCAGCCTGCTTACAAATTATTGAAACAGAAAAGCCAGATAATGATGTGTTTTGAGAACAGCCTCAGAAACATTGCCTATGCTCACTCCCTCTTTGTGTTTGAGGGATGCCTATATCATCTGGTTGTGAGAGTTCTGGTTTAATGGGGGTGAGGCAGTTAAGGCCCAGCCCTCACATAGCTCTATTTAAAAAATAGGGATTCCTGTGCAGAAGACAGATACTCCCAGGAAACATGTGGTGGCCACTGTCTGATTTTAAAGCTCATGATTGCAAATAGCCTCACCTAGGATTCAAAAGTTAGAATGAGGAGAATCTGTCTTCCTTCTCAGTATTGCTCTGGAGATGAATTTAAGGATGTCTTCCAAAGACTAATTGAATCACCATCCCTTGCTTCAGTTGCTCTGTGGAATGTTTTAAAATTATTTTATGTTGTTTAAAAGTTCAGATAACTCTTTACCTTCTGTGCAGTGATCTGACATTGGAAATCAGTTTTCGGCAACAAGAACATTGAGAGTGAGATTTGAGGTTATTTTCCACCACAGCAAGATAGGTGTATGTGTCGCTCTTATTGCATACATGAAGAGGAAGGCTCTAGAATCTCAAATAGGACATGAATATTCAGGTTATTTATGAGGAAACAGAACTCATCATTTACACAGATGCCAGTGACTCTGACCTGCCTGCCCTGTATAATAGGGAACCTGTTGGTGACACATTTGGGATGCAGAGCATGTGCTCTGGAGGATGATACAGCTGAGCAGAGCAAAGCCCCAAGTAAGGAGAGCACCCTATTCCTTCCCAAAGGGGACAAGTGAATGAGGAGTCACAGGTCACCAGCCAATAGTGTTTAACAATTACCTGTATCATAAACAGTATTGGGCTCATCTACCGCAAGCAAGAAAAAAATGTTCTTTCACCTTAAGCAATTACTTCTATCAGCCAGTTAAAGTCCCAATCCAATGGAGAACGATTTCAGGCAATTGTGTTCTTTGACTCGTAAGAAGAAAAAAAATAGATTATTAAAAATAAAACTTCATGAGAGACCATGACCTTAGCATGATTTTGAAGGGAAAACAAAACAATGAAATATCAAAATTGCATAGCCAATCTGCAAAGCAGATTCCAAGTCAGCTCAACTAAAGCTTTCATTTGGGGTGAAGCTGAGCAGCTTCTCTGTCTTTATTAGACTTTCCACGTGCTTGACAGTAGATATCAGTTTTTGTTTCAAGACTCTCTAGGACAAGAATTGCTGAAATTTTTCCACGTAGACTCTTTCCTGAGAACCAAAGCAGGTAAGCATCATTAGGAATAAAAGGGAAAGAAAATGTAATGCAGAAGCCATGGTATTTGAAATTACTAACCATGCTTGGGGTAGCATTTGGGGTAGATTTCTGAGCTCTTCTGCTTCTATTTATACTGTCAGCTAACTGCAGGAAAGTCAATGTGGTGGAACAAATGAAGTAAAAATGGCAGAGAAAGGAAATTAAATAAGCATATTCTGAGATACTCTCAGGAACAACAGAAGCTGTGCCAAGTAACAAGCATAAACACAATGTTAAGCTAGATGTAGCTAAAACTGTCAAAACTTTTTAATATTTATTTACGTGTCCAATTTTACCATTGCTGTGACCGCTGTCGGAATGTCTTTGTTGTTACATTGGAAATATCTAGCCTGTCAACAGAAAATTGATATGCAAGAGAATAAAATGTGTTCAAATTCTAGTGTTCAGATGTGTCCATTCTAGTTCATATTGTGCAGTCTCAGGAGGACGTTAGTATCTGGACTGTGATTTGGCTACAGCGTAGTAGTGCTCTGTCCAGAGCCTCTTTTGCGAGTGGCCCACCCAACTCCCAGTGGCTGAGGGCTCACAGCTGCATCCCACACTGGGAATTGCCTCTGTCACAGGAACTGCTTTGCCCGAGGTCACATCTCCTGGAGAAGGTGGTCCCACAGCTAATGACGAGCTGCTATGGGGATTGAAGGCCAAGCTCCCTTTCCTCTATTTAGGAGAACCTGAAGGACCATCCCAGCTCTAAAATTCCCCTTGGTATTAGCTGAAGCCTCCCTTGAAAGTGTATTGGAGGTCAGCTTCTTGGTCTTCTCAATCCTATCACCCTGACTTCCTTACCAGTGTATTTCCCAAGAACACTCCCCAACAAACCTTCTAGTGCTGTCTGTAGCTCCTTATCTCAGAATCTTTGCAAGGAACCTAGTTTAAGTGGGTTGATGCCAGGAGTGGTTCCAGGAAGAAGACACTAAATTGGGATTTGGGAGCTGGATCACCTGCCAGCTGGCTGGCAATGAGGTCAGTAGGTAGCGGAAGGTAGTAAATAGGATCTGGCATGCTATAGCGGTGCAATTGTTCAAACTTTCACTTGTACAGTGGATGTGATAGCACTGGAAGGCAAAGCACTAGCCAATGCAGTGTATCTAGTGCTTGAGAGAGAGGAGGAAAAAGGCAACTATAAGAATAGAATTGGGTGGCTGTTGAGGTCCATTGATTCATAAAAAGAAGCAATGACTAACTAAGGGTGATTTGAGCACCGATTCAAAGCAGAAGTGGATGTACCTATGGCTCTGCAGGAGCTGGTTAAAACATACGACCAGAAACTTGGAAAGTACAGCTGTGAATATGGATTCTAAAAGAATGTTGGATCAAGGGATAAAGGAGAGGGATGTGAAGTTGGATTAGGAAAAGTTTATTAATCCTCTTTCAGAATACAGATTTAATGATCTGGCAAGGACCCTGGAAAACAATGCTTCTACACAGCTAGGCTGGCTCCTGGAAACTTAGACAAAGCAATAGCCCACACTCAGTGAAGTAGAAATGCCAGAATCGATATAGCAGTGGGTAGGATAAGGAATCAAAGTGCTCAGAAAGGTGGGCACGGTAAAGTAGATATACTACATAAAGCCTATTATTTTCTGCAAGTAGGCACACAGAAGACTCCCTTTGCTGATGCAGTAAGAATGCACTGGTGAGAAAGTTTTCAGCATTACCAGGAAGCTCAGTAGCGGCCATATTCTGAAGAGTAGGGCCAGGATTGGCAACCTAATTTGCAGGACCTGGTGCAAAATGAAAATGTGGAGTCCCTTGCTTAAAAAGAATTTCAAGCCTGCAACAGCTGAGCGTTAAACGAAGTGTGGGACCTTTCCAAGTGTAGGGCTATGTGCAACTGCACAGGACACATGTTCATGAAGCCGGTCATGAATAGGGTTAATGGGAAAACTTGTTCTTAACAGAACCAGGCTCCCTCATGGCAATGGAGATAACAGAATCCTGAAATAACAGAGACCAAGTGGCAGCACCTAATCCTGGGAAGCAAGTGAGCACAATTATCACAATAAGAAGCAAGGGTGGAATAACAGCCAGGAAGCCTGACTCTCAGAGCACAATGGAAATGTTCCTAAAGGCAAAATGGGTAGCAGATGAGAGTCCTTCTGAACTTACATAATCAAGATGATCAGGAAGCTGAGAGCAGCCATCTCAATAAAAACTGGGTATCTCTTGCTCAATTTCCAGACATGAGCCTGTTCTCAGACCCTACAACCCACTGACTGTAGAAAGACCAGTTACCCTTTGAACAAAGAGTCTGAAACACCATAGTAAGTATATTCAGTAGTAAGTTCCCAAGTCCTTCTTAAGGGGCTAATGCCATTTACTTAAGTAACCGTGAATTGAGGACAAAGGAATGCCCAGACTTTTCAAGAGTTGAAAGATTCTAAATTGGATTGATACCCAGGGATCCAAAGCATCACCACGGTCCCCTTGTTGGGGCACATAAAGACCAGTAATGAATGAAGTCCTAGCCTAGGTCCCTCTCATAGTTTATTCACTCGGTCCGTGAACCCATCCAGTGGTCATTTCTACCAGACTCCAAATATATCACATCAGTGCCTTAATATGTGGTGTAAGCTATCATAGTGAAAGGTCTGAAACTGCTCCCTCCTTGCCCAAGATAGTAAATCAAAACAAAAGCACAGTGGTGGGGAGGCACTGCCACCTTCACAGTTTAAAGAAGGCAGGGATAGGTGCTTCCCTGGTGGCGCAGTGGTTGACAGTCCGCCTGCCGATGCAGGGGACACGGGTTTGTGCCCCAGTCCGGGAAGATCCCACAGGCCGCGGAGCGGCTGGGCCCGTGAGCCATGGCCGCTGAGCCTGCGCGTCCGGAGCCTGTGCTCCGCAACGGCAGAGGCCACAACAGTGAGAGGCCTGCGTACTGCAAAAAAAAAAAAAAAAAAAAAGAAGACAGGGATGGTGGTCTTCGTGAGTTCTTAATTTAATCACTAGTCAGGTTCCTCAAACACCAAATTAATTATGGTGGAGGATAACAAGCTGCTACTGAATTAAACAAGCATGAGCCCAACGGCAGCTGCTGTGCTAGATTGGATACCTTTGCTATCACAGATTAACACACAGGGTATGCTACGTTTCAGCTGACAATTTTGCATTCTTTTCTCTCCCTAACATGAAGAGGATTAGAAGCATTTTGTATTCACATAGAACAGAAAATGGTATACATCTATGGTAGACATCTAATAATAATATACATCCTCTCACTCTTGTTATAATGTGGTCCGAAGAGGCCTGGACAGTCTTTTTGCACAACATCACATTGGTCCACTATATAAATGACATGATATTAATCAAACCAGATGAACAGGAAGTGGCACATACAGTGGAGCCCTTGGTTAAGACACATGTGACAGAGTATAGAACATAAATCCTATGGCAGTCGCAGGAGGCCACCACATCAATGATGTGTCCAGGAGTCCAGGAGCCGGGGGTTTACCAGAACATCACTTCTGAAGTTAAGGGCAAATTATTGCTCATTGAACCCCTAAGACAGAGGCATATTGCCTTATAAACGTTTTCAGGTTCTAGAGGCAGCACATTTCCTCAATTGGGAGTACTATTTTGATCTATTTGGCAGTTGACAAGGAAGGCTGGTAGCTTTCAGAGAAGCCAAGAGCACGTCCAGTCTGTGATCATTCAGCCCTGTCTCTTGGGTCATATAACCTGGCAGACCCTATGGTCCCAGAGGCCTGTGTGATGGAAAAGGAACCATGTGGAGTTTATGACTGTTTCAAATAGCAGAATCACAATGCAGGCCCACAGCATTCTAGAGCAAGCCATACAGTCTCCAGTAAAAACTATACACCATTCCGAAAGCAGCTTCTAGCATTGCCCTTTTATTATCTGCCTGTGGGACCCCAAGTGATCACGTGACTGGAGCATCAAGACCTGGGTTCTGTCACATCCACTAAGGTAAAAGGTTGGGCAGGGGGAATTCCCTGGTGGTCCAGTGGTTAGGAATCCACGCTTTCACTGCCGAGGGTGTGGGTTCTATCCCTGGTCGGGGAACTAAGATCCTGCAAGTCAAGCAACGCGGCCAAAAAAAAAATTTTTTTTAATAAAAAAAATATTGTTTGAATTATAAAAAAAATAAAGGTTGAGCAGGTCCAGCAGTCCACTGTAAAATGGATTAGACGCACACTCAGCCAGCAAACACAAGTAAGCTGCCTAATCAGGTGACCTAGACTATTATGTAATCCACAATTGTCACTTCATCACCTCTCCCTCAGTTCACACCTTTGGCCACATGGAAGGGTCCTTTATGACCAGCTGACAGAGGAGGAAAAAGGCCAAGCTTGTTTCTCGGATGGGTTAACTCAGTAAGCAGGTGCCAGGCTTAACACTATTTCATGTGATCTCACTCAATCCTCATGAGTTGAAAAAACGCTTCATTAGGTCAGAAAGTTTGTCTGTCTGGTTCACCATTTAATCACCAGGACCCAGTATAGTGTCTATATGGTAAGTATTCTTTCAACAAATATTTATTGATCCCATAGCGTATGCCTAGGGCTACTGCAGTAAACACAACAGAATTTACTGAGTTATCATAGACTCAATAAATATTTGTTGAAGAATGAAAGAATAATAACCTTTTATCATCTGTGGTCCCATCAGGAATCAGAATCCAATTCAAATGGCTAAAAAGTCTTTCTCATGATATGGTCAGAGACCGGAAATAGTGAGAAGACGTTACCACCCCTAGGCCTCAAGACACGAGAGGTGAGGATGGTATGAGAGGGCTAGATTTGGAAATATGAAGCCAGGACCATCGGCAGAACAGTAGCCAAGGGACTCAGCTATTGCATAAAATATGGCCCAGAGCAGGATGAGAGCCAGGAAGAGAAAGCCCACCTCTCTCTTTCTTCACCCTCTGATCTCCACTGGTGCCTCTCTTTGGCAACAAATGGAAGCCAACCAACTGGTATGGAAACCTTGATAATATGGTCTGCAGGCATCTCCTTCCCAAAGAATTGACCGGAGCAGAGAAGATGAAACAATGGTTGTGGGAGTCGGGGAAGAGGACAGATGGAGAAAAGAGAATAAGCACTTTGGGAAAGGTATCCTTTTCTCCATTTTAACAGATGAGAAAACTGAAGCTATCCCTGATCACACAGGTAAAATTGCAGAGACACTATTCAAACCCAGGGCAAATGATTCCAGAGTCATCACTTTTAACCAGTACCTTATTTTGACTATAGACATTCTGATTTCTGGAGAACCAGAAATTGCATAGATTGCATAAATTATATTTTATATTCCCACAAGCACCTGCAAATTAGTCTCAGTAAATGTTAGCTGATAAGGTGACAATATCCTGATAACACACCTGGAAATTTGATCATAGAAAGTCTTGTAATGGACAACTCATTTCAAAGGGGAGTATGCACCAGGTCTGAGGATTGCTGACCCTCACAAAGGACAGTATTTGCAATATTGGCCCGACTGATAAGCTGGTGTGAAATAACAATGGAAAGTGTCATACTTCCTACCCCTCCTCTGTGCATCTGGGCTTTATGCTCCTTGGCAGGGGGACATGAAGACTTCCCAGCAGATATGCATCATGGTGGTTTTACGTGAATCCATTTCCAGATCCTCAACTTCCACATGGATCCTTTCTACAATAAATTTGCCCAATAATGTGCCTGCCGGCTGCTAGTTTTCCTTTTCTGCCTCTCATCTCAAAATCACTGTTCTCTGACTTTACAAAAGAAAGGCATACCTCTCACTCATCCTGAGACCTACCATGATATCTTGCCCCGAAGCTTACTAGCCAACCTGACACCAAGCAAAAGAACACTGGGAGACCATATTGCTCTTGAAGGTCCGTCTTTAAAGTACAAATTACGAAATACTCATGGCAAGGCTTCCTGCATTAGCTAGCTAGCTAACTAGTTTTTTGAGTATCGAATTATTTATTTAATAATCCTAGAATTTGTATTCTAAAATGAGATGGCTGTCACCAGGTTGCATGTTAACAAATGTATTTGAATGAAAAAAATAAACTCAGACTTTTCTAATGAAAACTAAGTCTGACTTGGCTGAATGATTTGACAATAAGAACTGGCTTTACTAATTAGATGATGTGGCAGCATGTACCATACATAAGCCGGATAAGCTCAATCTACAGGTCTGCAGTTTTGATTAAAATACATTAAAAACCCTTATGCAACATACAGTATGTTAGAAACTACATCCTTTGTAACTAAACTTATGACATGTGGACTTAAAAATATGGGGGGGTACACACCTTTTAAAAATTATTTTAGGAAGTACAAGAGCCAAACAGTTGGAGGATACTATCCTAGATCTTATAGTAGAACAAAATTTAAATCTAGAAGGGATATGGCTATTTGGTACGACTTTATTTATAGAGAAGCAAACAAACACAGAGATATTAAACAACCTGCAACCAATCTGTGACAGAGCTGAGATTAGATCCTGAGTTTCCTGGTCCCTAAAGAATAATTCCACTGGATACCCTTCTCTCCTAGGATTCTGCCCTCTATTCCCACTCACACCGAGCCATGAAGGAGTCCCCCTCGTGCAGAAAGCAGACATTAGTTAAATAAATGAACAATTCTCTTCAGAATAGAAGTGCCAAAGTAGGCAGAATCTGCTTAATTGCTTATCCTTAATGGCCTTTAACTGTGACACCAGTGGGAAGAAGTGGGATGTGCAATCCTTGGAGTCTGAAGTATTAGCATGAGTCACAAAAATATCTTGATGGGCCACAGGTTATTTCACAGTCCCGGGCCAGCCACTGAACTGGAAGATCAATTTCCCCCAGCCTCACACAGTGATCACATCTGTCTTCTGAAATGTGTTCCTTGAGCTCACCCAGCTTCTCTTACTCCACTGCCAGACTTCAGGCTGACACCTGGTTGCTTCTCGGAGTGTCTCTCTTTCAGATTTAATTAGCATGATGCTCTAGGGGAGCCCCTCACAGAGGTACAACAGCCTGTGTCCCTAAGCACGTTTGGTCATGATTTTGCCTCACAGGCGATGAAATTATATCCCCCGTTGATTCAGTCATAACTTCCCTATGACATAGTTCATGTTCTCTGCTTTATTTTCCTGGTTTGGGTTTTCTGTTCTGTTTTCTTGCTATTCCAGAGAATTTCTATTTTTCTGTTCAGCTTAACTGAAGATGTTTACCTGCTTTAAGCTCAGAGGAATGAGGGCATAAAAATTATCTCTGAAGGCAGGCAAGGGAAGGCATTTGGGTTTGTAAGAGTCCACTGGCTTTCATTTGCAATGACTAACAATGCTAACTAGACTAAAATCCGAAAGCTGTATATTAATAGTGAAGGAATCGTCCATATTAATTGGGCATACGATTACAGTGGAACATTTAATAAGCAAAGTATAAGGGCCAAGAGGGCTCACAATAAAAATCATTGGAAGAAGTTCAGAGACCATTGATTTTGAATGGATGGCATGAATTTATGAGCAATCGATACTCTTTTAATTGGAATTCTGCTGTCTTTGGGTACATACAGAGCAAAGTCTATTAAAGCAAATGATAAGCCCTCTTTGTTTTAGAGCTTACGGCAGGGAACTGGAGATGAGATCTTGGATTAGGACATTTATAACACTCATTAGTATCATGGATCTATGAAATAAAATCAAAGAAGCAGCTCTATTTACACCAGAGACCCTGAATCTAAAGAAGTATTCTCTCTCCTTCTGTGTATACAAATACTGTCACCAATCACCCCCATCCTGCTTCCTTACTATCCACTATTACAGAGAAAGCAAGGCCATGTACTTTAGAGAAGGATTTTTTTTTTCTTGCTAGGGAGATTCCATACTAGAAAAACCTATAGACAACAGTGAGAGCTCCAGATTTCCTTCAGACGCCATTACTTATCACTTATCACACGTGTGACTTCTCTGAGCTTTGGTTGAATCACCTAAGAAATAAAGATAATACTATTTACTTCCTCGGGTGGTAAGGATTAAATGTTAGAAGCACTGTACAATGTAAGTCAGTATGATGGCCTCTGCTAATGGACCCTTCTGGGTGAAGATTTCACTTGCTAGCCTTGAATGCTCACCCACTTTTCAAAACAAAACGTCCCCAAAATTCTAGGAGACCAGGTAGTTCCATGGACAGTACATCACGATCACATCCACATCACATTTTTCCTTGCCTTTCTACACCTTCAAACTTCATGTGATTCCACAGGCCATTTCCAGAAAAAGCCAAGTGCCCTCTGAGCTTGACCCAAGCCTGCTGAACAACGCCAAACCCTCTTCCAACTTCAGACAATCTGAACAACAGGAGGGATGCGGCCCTCAGAATGAAGGAGGGGAGTGAGGGAAGACGCTACAGGGGCTGGCTGTCCTGACTGGCCTGATTCTAAGAAAATCAGTCCTGAGTGGACATTTTAAACATAATCTCTCCCCTTTCAGGACTAACATTCAATGGAGAAATGTGTGAGAGGAAAAGCCTCTTAAAAGGATAAGTTGCAGCAAAATTCCGAAAGCCTTGAGATGTGGGAGAAAAGTGCCAGAAGAAGATACTTGGAGCTTGTTATACCCAAATGCATCATCTGTTCTGGGCAAATTTCATGAAACAAACCATGACGATTCTCCTCCCCTGTTTTTCAAAAACTGCTTCCCTAGCAACCCCTCACTAAGCGGTGCAGTCTGCAGGTGTGCAGATGTGCTCTTTGCTGGCCCCTCCCTCTCCATGAGGCTAATTTATTCAGATGGGTGGTGCAGGTGGAGAGTGAGGAAGTGAGAAAAGTTGGGGGCAGCGCATCTCAGCTGTCCCCCACGATGAGTCCCTGGCACATTTTTCCCTTATGCTCAGCTCTTGTCATGAATACATTTTCCATCTTGTAAATGTTATTGAGGGGGTTAGATTATTTGCTTGGGGGGACATTTGTTTCATTTCTTTGATAATAAGTAGGATAGCAAAACAATGCCAATTCACTATAGAGTATTGACATATTCTACAAATATCGTAGAAGAGCTGGCAACATAATGGGCATATCTTGCACAGTAAGAGTTTTGTATATTTTAATTGTGATAGTGGAAGGGAATTAAAGAGGAAGGTAAAACATAAACAAAAACTACATTAAAAGTGTTACTGAGGGAATTGCCTGGCGGTCCAGTGATCAGGACTCCGCGCTTTGACTGCCAAGGGCCCGGGTTCGATCCCAGGTCAGGGAATTAAGATCCCACAAGCCGCAAGGCGAAGCCAGAAAAAAGAAAGAGTTGTTGAGATGACTCTATGGGATGTGGAGTGCGCATGCGCACACACACAGACACACACAAAACTAAGTTTAGCGAATATTAGATCCCAATATAAATGGGAAAGAATTTGTAAAAGAATAGATACATGTATATGTATAACTGAGTCACTCTGCTGTACACCTGATTAACATTGTTAATCAACTATACTCCAATATCAAATAAAAAGTTAAAAAAAGGGACCCTATCCTGAAAATCTACCATATTAACAGATGAAAAGGTAGTGCTCTGAGCTATTTTAATAAATATTTATGTAATATGGCTATCCCAGGTCAAAAGAGGTTAAGACAACAGAAAGTTTACCTTTAGGCATGGGGGGCGTGAAATACTACAGGCAGATGCTAATTCCATTTTCCTGTACATTTTGCCACAATACAAGAAGATCTACCTCTCCACTGACCTATGTGTTTCTATTTTAAGCTCTAAACTATCTCCACTGCCTTGACCCAGAGGTGATTTGAAAGTCAAACCAGAATATCCCACAGAAATGTATCAGCCGTTGAATTTTTTAAAGAGCTTGCTATTTGTCTCAAATGGTAACTCCTTTCTTAAAAGGACAAATGCTAGATTGATGCTGCTTTCCTGAGAAATTAAAATAAGTTATATCTTTGGTCCAAATCCCATTTCCTCTCCCCATTATGGCTCACTTAGTCAACAGACGTTTATTTACTACTCCAGACCCAGATGGTGACATAGGAGGCTCCTGAATTTCCCTCCTCCCACGGACGCACCAAATGTACAGCTACACACACAAAGCAAATCCCTCTGAGAGATTCAGGCACTAGCCAAGTGACTGCTACACATCAGACAACTAAGAAAAGACATCGAGGGACTTCCCTGGTGGCACAGTGGTTAAGAATCCGCCTGCCAGTGCAGGGGACACGGGTTCGAGTCCTGGTCCGGGAAGACCCCACATGCCGCGGAGCAACTAAGCCCATGCACCACAACTACTGAGCCTGCGCTCTAGAGCCAGCACGCCACAACTACTGAGCCCACGTGCCGCAGCTACTGAAGCCTGCGTGCCTAGAGCCTGTGATCCGCAATAAGAGAAGCCACCGCAATGAGAAACCCGCGCACCGCAACGAAGGGTAGCCCCCGCTCGCCGCAACTAGAGAAAGCCTGCGCGCAGGAACAAAGACCCAACACAGCCAAAAATAAATGAATAAATAAATTTAAAAAAGAAAAAAGAAAATATATCGAAATAGGTAGGAAAGGCTGAGACACACTCTTGCCATAAATTCACCTGGCACAGCAACATACAATTGGGAGGGAATCCCAAACTCTCAGCTTCTCCTGAGGAGACAAGGGTTTGGACCCCATATCTGGCTCCCTAACTTTTAAGCCTCCCACTGAGGGATGACACCCAAGTCCCCTACTTCTGATAGCCAGTGAGGTTTTGTTCAACCAAGTCCCACAGGACTGTAGCAAACCAAGAAAGAGTTGTTAACAGGACACAGGAGAACTCACCGCAGCGCAGAGAGAACAGACAAAAAGGCCCGCCACCCGCCCGACCTTTCCCGAGAAGGGTTTGACTGCGTATTTTACAAGCCACTGCCTGAGAGTCTAGCTTCTAATGAGTAGGCATCTGGGTGATGACTGTGATCCTCCCCAGAGACTGAGCGGGCTGGTGGGCACTTCCCCTCTCCCCGTTCTGGTTTGCCCCAACAATAAAACCAAGTGTCCAGTATCTCCCTGGAAGATGCTTGTCCACATACCTAGTGCTCCTAGTTTTATAGCAGCCACCTGAGGGCCTGGCCTCCAAACATCCCAGGTGATAGCCAACAGGACTCGCATGCACAAGTCCCACAGGACTACAGCAAACAAGGAAGCAGTTCTTAAACAGGTGCCGGAGTAACCAAGTACACACACACACACACACACACACACACACACACACACACACTGCAGCTCGACACCTGGACTCAGTGCACAGGGAGCAGGCAAAAGTGCCCATAGCCCAGTTTCTCCCCGGAAGGAGACTGACTGCTTACTTTCCCAGTTACTGCCTGAGGGTCCAGCCTCTAATCAGCCTGCACCATCAGGGAAACACAAAACACAACCACAATAAGGTATCACCTCACATCTGTTAGGATCTCTGTTATCAAAAAGACAAGAATTAACAAGTATTGGTAAGGACTTGGAGAAAGTGGAACCCTTGAGCACTGTTGGTGGGAATGTAAATTGGTGCAGGCACTGTAGAAAACAGCATGGAGGTTTCTCAACAAATTAAAAAAAGAACTACCATATGATCCAGGAATCCCACTCCTGGGTATACAGGCAGATCTCGTTTCACTGCCCTTCTCTTTATTATGCTTCACAGATACTGTGTTTTTCACAAATTGAAGGTGTGTGGCAACCCTGCATCCAGCAAGTCTATTGGCGCTATTTTTCCAACAGCACTTGCTCATCTCATGTCTCTGTGTCACATTTTGGTAATTCTTTGGATATTTCAAACTTTTTTGTTATTATTTTATTTGTTATACTGATCTGTGATCAGTGATCTTTGCCATTACTCCTATGACTTGCTGAAGGCTCAGATGATGGTTAGCATTTTTTAGTAATAAAGTATTTTTTAATTAAGGTATATACATTTTTTTAGACACAATGCTATTGTACACTTAACAGACTACAGTACAATGTAAACATAACTTTTAAATACACTGGGAAATGAAAAAATTCATATGACTCTCTTTATTGCGATATTCACTTTACTTTGGAGGTCTAGAACCAAACCCACAATATTTTCAAGAAATTTCTGTACATGCAAAGGAAACAAATTCACTATCTCAAAGAGCTGGCTGTTTTCCCATGTTCATTGTGGCATTATTCACAAGAGCTAAGGTATGGAAACAACCTAAGCATCCTTCAACAGATGAATAGATAGAGAAAATGTGACAGATATAGACGCAATGGAATACTATTTGGCCTAAAAATGAAGGAAATCCTGCCATTTGTGACAACATGAATGAACCTAGAGGGCATTGTGCTAAGTGAAATAAGCCAGACAGGGAAAGATAAATAATACATGTTGTCATTTGTATTTGTAATCTAAAAAAAAAAAAAAAAGTTTAACTCATAGAAACAGAGAGTAGAATGGTCGTTGCCAGGGGCTGGGATGTGGGGGAATAAGGAGAGGCTGGTAAAAGGCTATCAAACAGTTATATGGTAAGGTCTGAGTATATACAACATGGTGACTATCATTGATAATTCTGTACTGTATAATTGAAATGAGCTAAGAGAGTAAAACCTAGGTATTTAAGTGTTCTAACACAACAAAAAAGGTAAGAATGAAAGGTGATGGACGTGTTAATTAACTCATTGGTGGGAATCCTTTCACACTCTATATGTGTATGTTGCTTCCCAAATTTAGGAGCTTCCCCCTCCTCCCCACCAGTACACAGAGGGCAAGGAGAGACCAAAGAAAGAGGTATACCACTCGAAGATTAGTATGCGGCAGTTTTAATAAGCAAGGGATTGAGGACACAGGGAGGGGGAAGGGTAAGCTGGGACGAAGTGAGAGAGTAGCATGGACATATATACACTACCAAATGTAAAACAGATAGCTAGTGGGAAGCAGCCGTATAGCACAGGGAGATCAGCTCAGTGCTTTGTGACCACCTAGAGGGGTGGGATAGGGAGGGTGGGTGGGAGACACAAGAGGGAGGGGATATGGGGCTATATGTATACATATAGTTGATTCACTTTGTTATACAGCAGAAACACACAACATTGTAAAGCAATTCTACTCCAATAAAGATGTTTAAAAAAAATAAGCAACGAGCCTTAACCAAGATGGCGGAGTAGAAGGACATGCTCTCACTCCCTCTTGTGAGAACACCAGAATCACAACTAGCTGCTGGACAATCATCGACAGGAAGACACTGGAACTCACCAAAAAAGATACCCCACATCCAAAGACAAAGGAGAAGCCACAGTGAGACGGTAAGGGGGTTCAATCACAGCAAAATCAAATCCCATAACTGCTGCGTTCATGACTCATAGACTGGAGAACACTTATACCACAGAAGTCCACCCACTGGAGTGAAGGTTCTGAGACCCATGTCAGGCTTCCCAACCTGGGAAGGAAGAATTCCTAGAGAATCAGACTTTGAAGGAGAGTGGAATTTGATTGCACGACTTTGACAGGACTGGGGGAAACAGAGACTCCACTCTTGGAGGGCACACACAAAGTAGTATGCACATCAGAACCCAGGGGGAAGGAGCAGTGACACCGGGGAGACTGAACCACACCTACCTGATAGTGTTGGAGGGTCTCCTGCAGAGGCTGGGGGTGGCTGTGGCTCACCGTGGGGACAAGAACACAGGCAGCAGAAGTTCTGGGAAGTACTCCTTGGTGTGAGCCCTCCCAGAGTCTGCCATTAGCCCTACCAAAGAGCCCAGGTAGGATCCAGTGTTGGGTTGCCTCAGGTCAAACAACCAACAGGGAGGGAACCCAGCCCCACCCATCAGCAGTCAAGCGGATTAAAGTTTTACTGAGAAAAAAAAAAAAAAAAGTTTTACTGAGCTCTGCCCACCAGAGCAACACCCAGCTCTACCCAACATCAGTCCCTCCTATTAGGAAACCTGCACAAGCCTCTTAGATACCCTCATCCACCAGAGGGCAGACAGCAGAAACAAGAGAAACTACAATTCTGCAGCCTGTGGAACAAAAACCACACACAGAAAGATAGACAAGATGAAAAGGCAGAGGGCTATGTACCAGATAAATGAACAAGATAAAACCCCAGAAAAACAACTAAATGAGGTAGAGATAGGCAAACTTCCAGAAAAAGAATTCAGAATAATGATAGTGAAGATGATCCAGGACCTCGGAATAACAATGGAGTCAAAGATCGAGAGGATGAAAGAAATGTGTAACATAGACCTAGAAAAATTAAAGAACAAACAAACAGACATGACCAATACAATAACTGAAATGAAAACTACACTAGAAGGAATCAATAGCAGAATAACTGAGGCAGAAGAAGGGATAAGTGACCTGGAAGACAGAATGGTGGAATTCACTGCTGCAAAAAAGAATAAAGAAAAAAGAATGAAAAGAAATGAAGACAGCCTAAGAGACCTCTGGGACAACATTAAACGCAACAACATTCGCATTATAGGGGTCCCAGAAGGAGAAGAGAGAGAGAAAGGACCCAAGAAAATATTTGAAGAGATTATAGTCAAAACTTCCCTAACACAGGAAAGGAAATAGCCACTCAAGTACAGGAAGTGCAGCAAGTCCCAACAGTATAAACCCAAGGAGAAACATGCTGAGACACATAGTATCAAATTGGCAAAAATTAAAGACAAAGAAAAATTATTGAAAGCAGCAAGGCAAAAATGACAAATAATATACAAGGGAGCTCTCATAAGATTAACAGCTGATTTCTCAGCAGAATCTCTACAAGCCAGAAGGGAGTGGCATGATATACTTAAAGTGATGAAAGGGAAGAACCCACAACCAAGATTACTCTACCCGGCAAGGATCTCATTCAGATTCGATGGAGAATTCGAAGGATGTTTACAGACAAGCAAAGGCTAAGAGAATTCAGCACCACCAAACCAGCTCTACAACAAATGCTAAAGAAACTTCTCTAAGTGGAAAACACAAGAGAAGAAAAGGACCTACAAAAACAAGCCCAAAACAATTAAGAAAATGGTAATAGGGACATACATATCGATAATTACCTTAAACGTGAATGGATTAAATGCTCCAACCAAAAGACACAGGCTTGCTGAATGGATAAAAAAATAAGACCCATCTATATGCTGTCTACAATAGACCCACTTCAGACCTAGGGACACATACAGACTGAAAGTGAGGAGATGGAAAAAGATATTCCACGCAAACAGAAATCAAAAGAAAGCTGGGGTAGCAATACTCATATCAGATAAAATAGACTTTAAAATAAAAAATGTTACAAGAGACAAGGAAGGACACTACATAACGATCAAGGGATCAATCCAAGAAGAAGATATAACAATTATAAATATCTATGCACCCAACATAGGAGCACCTCAATACAAAAGGCAACTGCTAACAGCTATAAAAGAGGAAATCGACAGTAACACAATAATAGTGAGGGACTTTAACACCTCACTTACAGTAATGGACAGATCATCCAAAATGAAAATAAATAAGGAAACAGAAGCTTTAAATGACACAATAGACCAGATAGATCCAATAGCTATTTATAGGACATTCCACCCAAAAACAGCAGATTACACTTTCTTCTCAAGTGCACATGGAACATTCTTCAGGATAGGTCACATCTTGGGTCACAAATCAAGCCTCAGTAAATTTAAGAAAATTGAAATCATATCAAGCATCTCTTCTGACCACAACGCTATGAGATTAGAAATGATTTACAGGGAAAAGAACGTAAAAAACACAAACACATGGAGGCTAAACACTACGCTACTAAATAACCAAGAGATCACTGAAGTAATCAAAGAGGAAATCAAAAAATACCTAGAGACAAAGGAAAACATGACAATCCAAAACCTATGGGATGCGGCAAAAGCAGTTCTAAGAGGGAAGTTTATAGCTATACAAGCCTACCTCAAGAAACAAGAAAAATCTCAAATAAACAATCTAACCTTACACCTAAAGGAACTAGAGGAAGAAGAACAAACAAAACCTAAAGTTAGCAGAAGGAAAGAAATCATAAAGATCAGAGCAGAAATAAATGAAATAGAAACAAAGAAAACAATAGCAAATATCAGTAAAACTAAAAGCTGGTTCTTTGAGAAGATACACAACATGGATAAACCATTAGTCAGACTCATCAAGAAAAAGAGGGAGAGGACTCAAATCAATAAAATTAGAAATGAAAAAGGAGAAGTTACAACAGACACCACAGAAATACAAAGCATCCTAAGAGACTACTACAAGCAACTCTATGCCAATAAAATGGACAACCTGGAAGAAATGGACAAATTCTTAGAAAGGTATAACCTTCCAAGGCTGAACCAGGAAGAAATAGAAAATATGAACAGACCAATCACAAGTAATGAAATTGAAATTGTGATTAAAAATCTTCCAACAAACAAAAGTCCAGGACCAGATGGCTTCACAGGTGAATTCTATTAAACATTTATAGAATAGCTAACACCCATACTTCTCAGACTCTTCCAGAAAATTGCAGAGGAAGTAACACTCCCAAACTCATTCTATGAGGCCAGCATCACCCTGATACCAAAACCAGACAAAGATACTATAAAAAAAGAAAATTACAGACCAATATCACTGATGACTGGAGATGCAAAATCCTCAAGAAAATACTAGCAAACAGAAGCCAACAACACATTAAAAGGATCATACACCATGATCAAGTGGGGTTTATCCCAGGGATGCAAGGATTCTTCAATATATGCAAATCAATCAATGTGATACACCATATTAACAAATTGAAGAATAAAAACCATATGATCATTTCAATAGATGCAGAAAAAGCTTTTGACAAAATTCAACACCCATTTATGATAAAAACTCTCCAGAAAGTGGGCATAGAGGGAACCTACCTCAACATAATAAAGGCCATATATGACAAGCCCACAGCAAACATCATTCTCAATGGTGAAAAACTGAAAGCATTTCCTTTAAGATCAGGAACAAGACAAGGATGTCCACTCTCACCGCTATTATTCAACAAAGTTTTGGAAGTCCTAGCCTCAGCAATCAGAGAGGAAAAAGAAATAAAAGGGATACAATTTGGAAAAGAAGAAGTAAAACTGTCACTGTTTGCAGATGACATGATACTATACATAGAGAATCCTAAAAATGCCACCAGAAGACTACTAGAGCTAATCAATGAATTTGTAAAGTTGCAGGATACAAAATTAATGCATAGGGAAACTCTAGCATTCCTATACACTAATGATGAAAAATCTGAAAGAGAAATTAAGGAAACACTCCGATTTACCATTGCAACAAAAAGAATAGAACACCTAGGAAAAAATCTACCTAGGGACACAAAAGACCTGTATGCAGAAAACTATAAGACACTGATGAAAGAAATTAAAGATGATACCAAGAGATGGAGAGATATACCATATTCTTAGATTGGAAGAATCAATATTGTAAAAATGACTATACTCCCCAAAGCAATCTACAGATTCAATGCAATCCCTATCAAATTGCCAATGGCATTTTTTATGGAACTAGAACAAAAAATCTTAAAATTTGTATGGAGACACAAAAGACCCCGAATAGCCAAAGCAGTCTTGAGGGAAAACAACGGAGCTGCAGGAATCAGACTCCCTGACTTCAGACTATACTACAAAGCTACAGTAATCAAGACAATATGGCACTGGCACAAAAACAGAAACACAGATCAATGGAACAGGATAGAAAGCCCAGAGGTAAACCCATGCTCCTATGGTCAACTAATCTATGAAAAAGGAGGCAAGGATATACAATGGAGAAAAGACACTCTCTTGAATAAGTGGTGCTGGGAAAACTGGACAGCTACATGTAAAAGAATGAAATTAGAACACTCCCTAACACCATGCACAAAAATAAACTCAAAATGGATTAGAGACCGAAATGTAAGACTGGACACTATAAAACTCTTAGAGGAAAACATAGGAAGAACACTCTTTGACATAAATCACAGAAAGATCTTTTTTGATCCACCTCCTAGAGTAACGGAAATAAAAACAAAAATAAAAAAATGGGACCTAATGAAACTTAAAAGCTTTTGCACAGCAAAGGAAACCATAAACAAGATGAAAAGACAACCCTCGGAATGGGAGAAAATATATGCAAACGAATCAATGGACAAAGGATTAAACTCCAAAATATATAAACAGCTCATGCAGCTCCATATTAAAGAAAGAAACAACCCAATCCAAAAATGGGCAGAAGACCTAAATAGACATTTCTGCAAAGAAGATATACAAATGGCCAAGAAGCACATGAAAAGCTGCTCAACATCACTAATTATTAGAGAAATGCAAATCAAAACTATAATGAGGTATCACCTCACACCAGTTAGAAGGGGCATCATCAGAAAATCTACAAACAACAAATGCTGGAGAGGGTGTGGAGAAAAGGAAACCCTCTTGCACTGTTGGTGGGAATGTAAATTGATACAGCCACCATGGATAACAGTATGGAGGTTCCTTAAAACACTAAAAATAGAATTACCATATGATTCAGCAATCCCACTACTGGGCATATACCCAGAGAAAACCATAATTCAAAAAGACACATGCACCCCAATGTTCACTGCAGCACTATTTACAATAGCCAGGTCATGGAAGCAAGCTAAATGCCCATCGACAGACGAATGGATTAAAAGATGTGGCACATATATACAACGGAATATTACTCAGCCACGAAAAGGAACAAAATTGGGTCCTTTGTTGAGACGTGGATGGATCTAGAGACTGTCATACAGAGTGAAGTAAGTCAGAAAGAGAAAAACAAATATCGTATATTAACACACGTATGTGGAACCTAGAAAAATGGTACAGATGAACCGGTTTGCAGGGCAGAAGTTGAGACACAGATGTAGAGAACAAACATATGGACACCAAGGGGGGAAAGCCGCGGGGGGTGGGAATGGTGGTGTGATTAATTGGGCGATTGGGTTTGACATGTATACACTGATGTGTATAAAATTGATGACTAATAAGAACCTGCGGTATAAAAAAATTAAATTTAATTAAATTTAAAAAGAACTGCCCTACTCCCATCATAACCAATTTTCAGATGAAGAATCTGAGATTGAGGACATGTAAACTGCTTAAAGTCAGAGTGCTAATATAATCTGGAGCAAGGATTTAGATGCAAGTCTGTGTGACTTTCAACCACTGAACTCAAGAATACAATTCAGGTGGTGATTATAATTCATGCTTCATTTTCATTTACTATTCAAACATTCCTTAATGCAGCCAGTATGTTGTGTACAGCACTGTGTTGGGGACAGAGTTGTGGAAAAATATGTAACATAAACGTAAATTATTATCTGATAGAAGATTTAGATTTCTGGTTCTAAATAGGGAGATATCTTCCATGAGGTGGCATCTGGGAAGGTTTTAGGGAGAGATTTTGGTGATCATGATGATGACATGATTTAATAGGGAAGCCTGTTTAAATTTAGGGAGTGGGGAAGACCCTGGGGAAGGTTTTAAATATTGCAATGTGTGGGATAATGATGCAAGATGAAGATGTGTCCCTTGCCCTGAAAGATTGTCGTGGAAACAAGAAAGCTGTTTGTAATTATCTAAGGCTAGAATCCATGTTTCATGTATTAAATGTTTTTTTGTGTGTGATTAAAATATACAATGAACTTTAAAAAATAATAATAATAAGCAAGAGAATTTACATACAAGACTTGCCTTAGCCGGATACAAGATGAGTAGATCTTCACACCCACTCGCCAGAACGTTAAAAGTTTATATAGAGGCCTTAATGGGGTTCAGTCACACACACAGTCCAGACGGTCTCAACAACACCTTGCTTTCTCAAGGCTGTGTCCTTGAAAATGATTTCTACTGTGGGAAGAGTGGGTGAATGTACATTCCAAGGACACGGGGAGGAGGTGAGGAACCTCTGATTGTCCTGGTCCGGCTCACAGCTAAATCAGCTGTAATACCCTCTTGATGACCTCTTCCAACAGCATATCAAATTATCACATTGTATACCTTAAATATATTACAATTTTATTTGTCCATTATACCACAACAAAGCTGGAAAAGAAAACATTTATTTACTGAGCTTCTGCTATTGTGCACTGAAAACATACATGAACATTTTAAAACCTGGAACTTGCCCTTAAGGAAGTTTCTGTCTAAACAAAAAAGTTAAGACAGTCAATGAATTGTTATAATTCCAGACTGAAAATAATACACAAAACAAAAATGTAATAATAATGTACTATGATGAGAAAGGAGAGAGACTATTTTGCTGGGGTTAACAGGGGAGATTTTGTGAAAGAAGTGACATTTAAACTGGATTTTGAAGGAAAGATAAAATTTGGACATTTAAATCATGGAGGAACAAAAAGCACTCCAGAAAAGGCACGTACTTGAATAAAGCAGAGAACAATCAAAAATTGTGTTAAATATGAGGATAACAAGCAGTTTGGCTGGAATACAGATTTCATGAAAAAGATAGAAGCTGGGCTTCCCTGGTGGTGCAGTGGCTGACAGTCCGCCAGCCGATGCAGGGGACACGGGTTCGTGCCCCGGTCCGGGAAGATCCCACATGCCGCCGAGCGGCTGGGCCCGTGAGCCATGGCCGCTGAGCCTGCGCGTCCGTAGCCTGTGCTCTGCAACGGGAGAGGCCACAACAGTGAGAGGCCCGCGTACCGCAAAAAAAAAAAAAAAAAAAGATAGAAGTCAAGTTGGAAGACTGTGGAAGACCTGAAATGCCAGGATACGGACTTTGAGTGGAGACTCTTGAAGATATTTTGAGCAGCAGTGTGGCATAATCAAACGCTTTGGGATGGTTGATCTGGCAGCCATGACCCAGACAGATTTGTCAGGGAGAAAGGAATCAACTGAAATTGTTTAAGCAAGTGGTCCTGAAAGGCTAAAATAAGTCATTGAGAATGGAAATGGAAAGAGGGGAAGAGCTAGGAAAGCAAAATGGACAGGAGTTGGCATCAACTGGAGCAAGAGAAGTTAACCAGGGCTCATGAGTTTAGAGCCCATGCAATTAGAAACACAGTGTCTGTTCGAAAGAAGACAGAGAAGATCTGAGACATGATTCCATCAGGAAGACACTGGCACAAATAAGTGGTACCACTGATAACCACTGCCAGGCTGCAGAGATGGTTGCCTGTGCGGAGAGTGTTATAAGCCCACTGGAAGCAGAAATAGCAATTTTTTATACATGTATATGCACACATAGCCATGGTCGGATGGAAGTGGGTATTGTCATGACAGAGTCACAATGTGTTTTCAGGAAGAAAAGGTGGAGCTCTCCTGCTGGGGGCTAGTCAAAATGTGTCAAGGGGGTCACAGAGAAAGGGCTGAATAATGCTGGCACTCTCCACTGCCTGGTGGGAATGGGCATGGACCCACCCTTTGGAAGCATTTGGGTAAAATGTCCATCAAAAATTTCATAAAATGAGCCCACATCATTTTGCTTCTAGGAGCATAGCCTAATAATCTAAATATACGGAAGCTTCTTATAGGTATTCATCACTGCATTATTAAAATGAGTCAAGTAAATATTCTGTATCTGGTTGGGGTTATGGTTACTTGAATGTAAACGTTTATCAAAACTCGTCAAATTATTCATTTAGGATTGGTACATTTCACTATAAATTTTATCTCAAAAATTAAATAATATATATAAATCAAATTTATTTCTTAAAAATAAAGAGTCAAATACCAAATTAACCCAAATGGCCCAACACAGGGAAGTATCACCCTTGGAGGATCCATTTGATTATATCCCATGATATTATTAAAGTAAGGATTTAATCATGAATGTTTCTAATAATATAGAAGACATGTGCTAAGACATAAGTTGAAAATAAATACAAAATGCTATAGAGAATATAATCACAAGAATGTTAAAATATGCATAAGGCACAGACTGAAGGTTAACATGTCTAAATATTAACAGTAATTGTCATGATAGGATTATGCATTATTCTTTCTTCCTTTTATTTTTCTGCATTTCTATATGCTATACACTGAAACTTATTACAGCCAAAAAAAAAAAAGCTGTTTAATTATTTTAAATATTGAATAAGATGCCGTTCCCAGTCACTCCCCAACACATCTCCACTAAGTTCTTGAGCAAATTAGCAGGCCTGGACAGCGCTATTCCTAATCAAGGATAAGAATTAACCCAAAGGATCTAACATAAATACAATTCAAAAAGGAAATTCCCTCCAAAAAAGAAGATAGCAAATTCATGACAACATTGGAAATAAGGTTGCCAGCAGACTAGAAAAATGAGGGATCTCCAGCAGTGATAGAGCAACAGCAAAAAGCTTGGCAACATAACCCAAAAGAGCTGAGGAACCCCTCTCAGAAGACAAACAACACATCCCCAAATAGTGTCCTTTCCCTGGAAAACTCTAGAATAACACCACTGTCAGAGGCAGTGGAGGCAGGAAGGAGAGTATGATAGTGTTTTAGGTAATTAACTAATGAGTGACACAGATAAGACAGCAACTCCCCACTCACCCATTTACTGTATTTGTCCCCAGGTTAGAGCTATGAGTAGCCCCTCCTAAGAAATCTGAGGTGTGAGACAACCAGGGTGGCTATTGAGCAAAAGAAAGGGAGAGAGTTTCTGTCTACCAGGAGGTATGAGCAGTCTCATTCCCAAAGGTCAAGCCTCCTTCACACTTTCCTCTCCTCCCTTTGGTCTTCTTCTCCTGTAGACTCACCAGAGGTCATCAGAGTTGCGTCAACTGCCAGACAAACAAGGATTCTCATTTGGGCTGAGAAAATACACCCCAAAAGCAATGAAATGTTCAATCTAGAACCTTAACCACAAATAAGAGAAAACAAGAAACACTAAATAGTTAAGGAATTTAACACTGTAAAAGAGATACTCTGGACTCAATAAATACCTATTACAGGAAAAATGTTTTTTACTGAAAAAACGTTATTATAATAAAAAAGTTAAGTGTAAATATTGGAAAGAATAAGAACTATTATTACTATCAAACAATGTGAGTGTCCATCTAGAATACCCAAAAGACTCTGCTAATAAACTTTTAGAACAGAGGGTTTAGTTAGGTGGATACAAGGTCAACATATGAGAATTAATAGTAGCTTTTATACCTCTGAAATAACCAGTTAGAATGCATTTAAAGATTCCATCATAATAGCAAAGAAAAATATTACATATTATAATTGAGTCCAACAAGAGATGTACAACACATTTATGAAGACCGCTGTAAATTTTTACTGAAGAAAGAAAAAGAAGCTCTAAATTAATAGAAGGGCAAACTGGTTCTGGATGGGAAGACTCAATAATGTATAAGATCTCTCCAAATTTATAGATAAATTTGATACAATTCCCAGTCAAAATTCTAAAGGGATGTCTTATGAAATAAATGAAATGAAGTGAAATAGCCAGTAAAGCTTGGATAAAAGGAATAATGAGGAGGGACTTTCACGATCATTCTAAATATGAAAAATAGTGTGGCACTGGTCCAAAATTAGATAAAGAGATCAATATGAAAAGATAAAAGCACATGATATTTCAAATCGGGGAGAAAATAATTCATAAGTGATGTTGGAATAACAGGCTAGCTATGTACAGACATTAAAAACTAAGCTCAATAAAACATTAAAAGCATTAAAAATGATATAAGTATTAGTAAAAATATATAAGAGTTTTATGTCTTAATCTTAAAATGGGGAATGTTTTCATAACCAAAAACAACAAAAGTCAAAGTTAAAAGATTTGGCTATATAAAAATTCAAATAGTTTGAATAATATAAAAATTATAAATAAAGTTCAAAGATGAGATACTGACTGTGGGACAATATCAACATTTGTAATAGGTAAGTATTAATAACCAATGTGAAGGGCCCCTAGGAATCAGTAAAGAAGTGAAAAAAGGCCTTCGAAAAATAGGCAAAGGAATTCACAAAGAAAAATGTGTCTAATGAGTATTTTTTTAAAATATGCTAAGGGATTCCCTGGTGGTGCAATGGTTGGGAGTCCGCCTGCCGATGTGGGGGACGCGGGTTCGTGCCCCGGTCCGGGAGGATCCTGCGTGCCGTGGAGTGGCTGGGCCCGTGGGCCATGGCCGCTGGGCCTGTGCGTCCAGAGCCTGTGCTCTGCGGCAGGAGAGGCCGCAGCGGTGAGAGGCCCGCGTACTGTTAAAAAAAAAAAAAATCTGAAATTCCACTGTAATTTGTAATATGCATTTTTTAGAACAATGAGTTAATATTTTTAACTTATTGGACAAAAGTGAAAAAGCAGAATAATACTGCATTTTGACAAGGGTGTGTGCAGGGAAACAGACTCTCATTAAGAAGACATCGGAATGGACTTGTTGAAAATTTTACTTGTGCCTTTTCTTACACCTACAAAGTCCACTTCTAGGATTATATGTGATAAGCGCACTTGCAGTATCCATGTAGAAGACTGTTCATTGCAGCATTTTAGGGTAAATACGTGGCCAAGAACAGTAGATGGTTAAATAAACAATATTACAACCACAGCATGCAATAAGTCATTTGGTAGTAGAAAAATAGGTACTGGCATGAAAAGGTCACCAAGATACACTAGTAAAGCAGAAAATTCTTAAGTATAAGCATGCACAGGAAAAAGTCAAGAAGTAGACATAGAAAACCATTAAACAGTAGTTACTTTTTAGATAGGGATGGGGTGAAGGATTGGGACTAACTGTCACTTACTATCTATACTTTTTATGTTTGACCTTTTTTTTTTTTTTTGCGGTACGCTGGCCTCTCACTGTTGTGGCCTCTCCCGTTGCGGAGCACAGGCTCCGGACGCGCAGGCTCAGCGGCCATGGCTCACAGGCCCAGCCGCTCCACGGCATGTGGGATCTTCCCGGACCGGGACACGAACCCGTGTCCCCTGCACCGGCAGGCGGACTCTCAACCACTGAGCCAGTGTCTTATAAAGACACTGTTAAGAAAATAAAAAGACAAACTGTAGACCAGGATAAAATATTTACAAAGCATATAGCTGATAAAGGATTTGCTTCAAGAATATATAAATAACTCTTACAACTCAATAAGACAAACAATCTAAATTTAAAATTGGGGAATTTTTTTGAAAAGACACTTCATCAAATAAGATAGATAAATGGTAAGTGAACATATACAAAGATGCTCAACATTATTAGTCATTAGGAAAATGCAAGTTAAAACCACACTGATATACCACAAAACACTCACTAGAATTAAAAACAAAAAACCCCGACTTAACTTAAAATATCAAATGCTGGTGAGAATGTAGACCTCCTGGATCACTCATACATTGCTGATGGAAATACAGAATGGTACATCCACACGAAAAAAACAGTTTAGTGGTTTCTTATTAAGTGAAATATACTCTTACCATACAACTCAGCAATCTCACTCCTAAGTATTTACCCAGGAGAAATAACATATGCCCAAACAAAAATATGTATTTGAATGTTCATAGTCACGGTGTTCAATAACCAAAAATTTGCAAACAACCCAAATGTCCATCAACTATTGAGTATAAATAAATTGCTGTATATCCATGCAATGGAATACAAAGTGAAAATATCCAGACACACAAAAAAACTGCATGTTGTGTGACTCCATTCACACAAAATTCTAGGAAGGGCAAAATTACAATGACAATAAGCCATTTAGTGGTTGCCAGCAGGCAGGCAGAGGGAGAGGCCATTGACTAGAAAGGACCAGGAGGGAACTTTCAGGAGTGAAAGATATGCTCCAGATCATGATTGTGGTTGTTACTGCGCAACTGTCGTAAACTTTATTTTTGTGTAACTACACAAAATACAACTGTATACATTTGTCAAAACTCAGAATTGCAAACTTAAAATTGGCAAATTTTGTTGTATGTATATTTACTTCATTAAAGGTGATTTTTTTAAATGCAAGATAATATATAATTAAGGGAAAGTCATTAGCATACCAAGACAATAACTGCAATGACACTTTAATGTTCTGAGTACTGTCAATGAATTATGTTACATACTAGATGTTAAATGTCAGTAAGGCATTGTCCCCTCTGGGAAATCGTAGTTTATTTCTAGAATGTTAGCTTCATGGGGAGCAGGGATCAGATCCTTGTTTCCTACTATATCTGTTGGACCTAGTATGGTACCTGATACCTAATAGATGCTTAATACGCTTTTTTTTTTGATTGGCTGACTGAGTCCCTATACCCACATTTTTGAAATGTGGATATAGGGACTTCCCTGGTGGTCCAGTGGGCAAAACTCCGTGCTCTCAATGCAGGGGGCCCGGGCTCCATCGCTGCGGGGGAACCAGATCCTGCACACATGCCACAACTAAGTGTTCGCACGTCACAACCAAGAAGTTCATCCGCATGCCGCAACTAAAAGAAAGATCCGCCACGCCGCAGCCAAGATCCCTCGTGCTGCAACCAAGACCCAGTGCAGCCAAAACAAACAAACAAACGCTGGGAATTATCATTTAAAAAACTAAAACGTGAATATAAAAAATGAAAGGAAGGAAACAATTTAAAGTTGAGGGAGAGCACTAGGAACTAGAACGCTCTAAACCATACCTTTGGATTAGGTCTTCAAGCTGAACCTTGATGGATGAGTATGATGTAGAGGGATTTAGTCACGGAAAGGAGCATGGACATGACCTTTTGCTTTACAGTGGATCTGCTGGAGCAGAGGTTTCATCCTGCGGAGAAGGATACCAGGTTACACCCAGATGGAGGAGGGCTTTTAAAGCTGAATAAAGATGTTCAAATCTTTCAGAAGGTTAACATAAAGCCCACAAAAATGTTTGAACAGGAAAGTAAAAGATGAAAGTAATTTATGAAGTATTAATTTCTTGGCAGAATAAAGGCAATTGTAAGGCTATCACAGATTTGCTGTAACAAGCATCCTTAACATCTCAGTGGCTTAATACAAGCAATGTTTCACTTAGATATAATATGATTATATGCTTGCTAAGTGGCCTTCCATGTAGTGATTTAAGATGTGGTTCCTTCCCTGTTTTGGTGCCAACATCCACAGCTTCCTTGGGGGTCCCTAATGGACACTTTGCCTTCAGCTCCCCAAGGAGTGAAGCAAGTAAGGAAAATGAGGTGGGACATCTGATGGTCAGACATGGAAATGGTACATATCACTCTGACCATGTTCTGTTGGATGGAACCAGTCACATGGCCCCAACCTTAATAATAAAGCATCAGGAAAATGTGGCAATCCTATGTGTCTAGGTATAGAAAAGAGAAGTGGACAGCAATTAGCCAGTCTCTGCTGCGGAACTCTAAAAGCTCAGAGAAATCTTGCAATAAAAAGTCTGTTTAACTACGTTTGGCTTCATGCTTTCTAAACTTACTTGATTATGATTTTTAGTTTTTAGAATAATAAAAGGTGATATTTTTAAAAGCAGGAAATTAGAAAGGTCATATTCTCCTTTAAAACACACTTTATAATAAAAGTCTAATCTCATAGATAGGATACTTTATATTATTTGTAGGTGATTATTGCCACCTTGAAGAGCCCATAGGAATCCTTCAAACACTAACATATGAGAATTCAATAAGATGGCTGGCTATGAAATTAATACACAAAGATATTGATTGTGCTTTCCTACATGCAAATAATTAGTAAAATCTATAATGGGGGAAACATCACATTTAGGAATTCACAAATATATTTAAAAAAATATGCAACACCTATATAAAGAAAGTTTTAAATCACTCCTGAGGAAAAAAGAAAAAATGAGTAACTATAAAAGTGTACTCTGTTCTTGGTTAACAAAACTTTGTATTAAAATTAAAAGTCTTTCTTTTCCCTAAATTGAACTATAAATTAATTTCAATCTCAATAGAACAGGCTCTAGAAATAATCCCAAATATACTTTCTGATTTTGAATATGATTAATAAGCTACTTCAAATCATTGGAGAGAAGACAAATTATTTAATAAATGAAATTGGGATAACTTTTAAGCTTTAGGAAAATATGTTTACGTGTATACTTCAATCCTTAAGTAATAATAAATCTGTTCACATCAAAGACTTATGTGCTAAAAATAAAACCATATAGTTTACAGGAAAATATGAGTATTTTTTAAATTATCCTAGGGTTGGGAAGACCTATCTAAGCTTACATAAAATTCAAAATTCAGAAAGATAAAAACTATTAAATTTGACTTCACGAAAAATTTAACTATCTGTGATGCAAAAATTTACTGTAACTAAATTCAAATGATAAATGACAAACTGGGTTAAAAATAATTGGCAACACAAATGTCAAAGAGCTAATTTCTTTAAACTTAAAATTGTTCTCACAAGGAATAAGGAAGAGACAACCAACCAATAGAAAATACGGCAAAGAACATAAAGAGGTAATAGTAAAGGGGGAAAAAAGTGCAAATGGCCTATAAAATGAGATGATGCTTATTTCACTTCACTTACAATTAAAGAAATTAATATTAAATAGGGATGAGGTGCCATTTTTCACATAGATGAGAAGCCAAAATTTTGTTAATATTTGGCCATGTCCACTGCATGCCTCCTATTGCAGTAAGAAATAGGACATAGAACTTTATGGCTAAGGGCAGCAGGAATTGCCATTTATGGGAGTAATTACTCCATTGAGTGGCACCGTGGCCCCTGACTCACCCAAATGGTATGCGATGAAGAGAATATGCAGTCCTGGACACCTTCAATCTGAACCAGAGGTTCCCAGCTTCACCTCCAAGAGGCATAAAGAAAGCTTTGGGCAAGCTCTACTGCAGTCATTCTCAAACTTTGGTGAGCATCAGAATCGCATGGGGGGGCTTGTTAAAACTCAGATTGCTGGGTCCTGGTGTGGGAATGTATGATTCAGGAGGTCTAGGGTGGCACCTGAGAACTTGCATTTATAACAAGTTCCTAGGAGGTATTGATGCTCCCCGTCCAGGGACCACACTTTCAGAGGCTCTGGTCTAGTGAATACCTTTTGCCCTGCTTGCTTGCCATTTCAGTGGTAAACCGAAATAAAGGCAACATTAATCAGAGTCCCATTCTTCCTTGCCAGTCTTCAAAGCCAGACCAGCCCTCTGTGGTTTGGCTCAGTTTACCAGTTGGTAAAGACTCAGATAATAAAATATTTTCCCTCAGTATTAGTGAAAAAATAAACTCATGCAGCCCTTTCCAATTTAGCAATATTTCTCAAAATTCATATGCATATATTCTTGGCCCAGAAATTCCATTTCTAGATATTTATCCTGCACATATGCTCCCCCCAAAATGCAAAGATTATATGTATGAATATGTTTATTGCAGCATATTGACAATAGTTAAAAACTGGAAACAACTTAAATGTTATTCAGTTGGGAATTGTTTAAATAAATTAGGGTACATCTCAAGGGAATACTTTGCAGCCATTAGGATGAATGTGGTAGATTGATCATACTGAAATGGAAATATGCCCACAATGTATAATTAAGCGCAAGAGAGAAACCACAGAATGGTACATGGAATGAGATCCATTTTTTGTCAAAATTAAAAAGATATATCTTACATAGAATATATGACATATATATGATATATATGATACATATAATGTAATATAATTACATATAATGTAATATAATTATATTATATGTAATATAATTACATATAATGTAATTATAAATTACAAAAAATATATGTAATATAATTACATATAATGTAATATATATAAAGATATGATTGATACATATGCACAGAGTATGCACGCATGTGTGTGTATGCAAAGCTTTCTGAAAAGCTTCTAACAGACTTAGCCCAGGGAAAGGGGGCTGGAGCCTCAAAGGCAGTGATACTGCATGGCTAGGGGGAGAGCAGGTATGACACTGAAGGACAATTACTTCAAAAATTTCCTGTTTGAATTATTTTACAACAAGCACATATACCACGTCCTATCTCATTTATTTTTAAAGTACTTTTTAAAAGTCAAATCAAGAGCAACAACTTAATACCACTAGTGTCTTGGCCTTAAGCAAGTTTTATCTATTGATTATAGATGGTTCTCCAGGGCCTCTAATTGGGAACAATTTCTTTGCCTAGTTTTTAATCACCGGGTATAAATGAGATTAATAAAACAATGACATAAGAAAGATAAAAATAAGATAGGAAATAAATAAGGGAGCCACCACAAATAGAGAGGGACCCAGTGGGCCTGTGCTCCTGCCACACTCTGTCCTCTGTTCCATTTTAATTCTCTCTCCAACATCTTGAAGAAAATTTAGCATCATATAATTGAAAATGTAAATGTTTATCTTGTGCCCGCAGTTTCTCTGTTGACTCAATGGTTGCTTCGATAACTGTAAACTGAGTTGGTATGACACCTGCCTACTTCACGTGGCTACCATTTCTATGGGTTCTGGAAAAGCAAGGACAGTATATGATGATAATACACATGCCAGGTGATGCTAAAAATACTGGGGATCTAGAATCCCCTCATGGCAAATCCCCTCATGTACCTGAAATTAGCAACATTTAGGAGAATAACAGGAAATTACCAACTTGTGAAGAGAAATTAATGAATTCTGCTGCAAGTCTGACATTAAGGACTTTCAGGCAGCTAGGTCAAGCTGGCATTTCGATATGCAAACCTACTGCTCCAAGGTATAAGGCCATCTCTCAGGGGAGAGAGAGCAGGGCTAAAGGTACAATCCAATTTTAAACTTCTCTTTAGAGTCATGAAAGCTTAAGCCACGAGATAAATATTTATATGCTCTGGATTTTTTTAAATAAAAAAAAAAATTCCAAAAAGCCATAATGAAACAAAAGCCTATATCACTCCTCAACCTGAAAGAATAAAATAAGACTGAAAATTTCAAAGAATCACGCATTTTCTCATTCTCCCAAAAGCATATGGAAGAGGCCCTGGTACAATCTCTTAGTTACTCCATAAAGAGACACTGATATTATCCGTAATGTTTGTATCCTTTGGTGGAAAATTCTGTAAAACTGGATCACCAACATCCAAACAGACTCAAAAGTTTATGTGTCAAACAATATAAACTAAGAAGTTTCTTTCATCCTGGAACCAGTTGTTCTTTTGCCTTAGCAGGCCCAAAACATCATGTGTTATATGTCATATGTCATTTGCCATGGACTTAACACTTCAGTTATGTAACTGATTGATTTTGGCCACTCATGGATAATCTTTCTTCACTCAAACCACCTTAAGTGTTTTCCTTAGTCACCTTAAGGCAGGCTAAAAATCCTCAAACTTTTCTAATTTTTTTTTACATCTACCCAACAGGTTAATTTGATTATAGCACCATCATTTGGGATACAGGACAGGACATCATTGCACACTTGCAATTGTATAAAGGGAAATTGACTGGAATTGGGAAAGCCACAGAAAAGCAGTTGAACTACAAAGGAATCAGAGACTCGACTAATGCCAAAAGACTTTCCAATTAATAATACCAGATAAATCTTGTGATCCTGGCTTTCTCTAAGGGACTCAAAGTGCTTTACAACAATTATTGAATGAGTAACCCAAACATCCTTGCACATCGGCAGGGAGAATATACTATAATAGTCACTTAATGGACTGGGAAAACTGGCACTGCAGAAAGATTAAGTGATATACCAAATATTACAAAATAAGTCAGGATGAGAACAGAAAATAGTCCTCAATGACCCCGATCTGGTCACTGGCTCTAGCTGCATAAGCACCTTTGCTGTCTCTTTTAACTTTCTCCAGGTAATAGTGACTAACAAAGGATTTAATCTTCTCCCCATGGACTGCTCTTTGTTGGTTCTCTTTTGTTCCTCCTTATTTTTACTCCATAATAATGAAAATGATGCTAGTAATATTTGAATAGCATCATATGTCACAAAGTGCCTTCTATAGTCACTATCTCCTCTAATTAAGCAAACCCAATATCTGCATTCTGCATTTCTCTACTCCCTGACTCAAGCTGATTTGAAATAGTCAAAAGACACCATATATGAAACGTAGTGGCAAGAGTGGGATTTCCTTTCAGCCACTATTTTCACAAAGACACCCAGTATGGGAGTGCCCGCCATCTTTTCCTCCTTTACTCAGCAAACATTCATTGGGCACCACTCTGTAAGACAAAGCTAAATACGAAGGATATGAAGATAATTAAGATAGAGACTTTAGCTTCAAGATGGCGGAGGAGTGAGGCATGATCACCTTCCTCCCAACAAATACATCAGAAATACATCTACATGTGGAACACCTCCTACAGAACACCTACTGAACGCTGGCAGAAGACCTCAGACTTCCCAAAAGGCAAAAAAGCACACGAACCTGGGTAGGGCAAAAGAGAAAAGAAAAAAACAGAGACAAAAGAATAGGGACGGGACCTGCACCTCGGGGAGGGAGGAAACGTTTCCACACACTAGGAAGCCCCTTCACTGGCGGAGACGGGGGTGGCAGGGGCGAAGCATCGGAGCCATGGAGGAGGGTGCAGCAACAGGAGGGTGCAGAGGGCAAAGCGGAGAGATTCCTGCACAGAGAAGCAGTACCGACCAGCACTCACCAGCCCGCAAGGCTTGTCTGCTCACCCAATGGGACGGGTGGGGGCTGGGAGCTGAGGCTGGGCATTCGGAAGTCAGATACAAGGGAGAGGACTGGGGTTGGCTGCATGAACACAGCCTGAAGGGGGCGAGTGAGCCACAGCTAGCCGGGAGGGAGCCCAGGAAAAAGTCTGGAACTGCCTAAGAGGCAAGAGTCCATTGTTTTGGGGTGCGCAAGGAGAGGATATTCAGAGCACTGCCTAAACGAGCTCCAGAGACGGGCGCGAGCCGCAGCTATCAGCGCAGACACCAGAGACCAACATGAAAGGCTAAGGCTGCTGCTTCCACCACCAAGAAGCCTGTGTGCAAGCACAGGTCACTATCCACACCTCCCCTCCCAGGAACCTATGCAGCCCACCACTGCCAGGGTCCCGTGATCCAGGGACAACTTCCCCAGGAGAACACACGGCGCACCTCAGGCTGCTGCAATATCACGCCGGCCATCTACCACCACAGGCTCGCCCCACATCCGTACCCCTCCCTCCCCCTGGCCTGAGTGACCCAGAGCCCCCTAATCAGCTGCTCCTTTAACCCTCCTGTCTGGGTGGGAAACAGACACCCTCAGGCGAACTACATGCAGAGGCGGGGCCAAATCCAAAGCTGAGCCCCTGTGAGCTGTGAGAACAAAGAAGAGAAGGGGAAATTTCTCCCAGCAGCCTCAGGAGCAGCGGATTAAATCTCCACAGTCAACCTGATGTACCCTGCATCTGTGGAATACCTGAATAGACAACGAATCATCCCAAATTGAGGAGGTGGACTTTGGGAGCAGCTGTAGACTTGGGGTTTGCTTTCTGCATCTAATTTTTTTCTGTTTTTACTTTTATTTTAATTTACTACTTAGAGTTTATTATCATTGGTAGATTTGTTTATTGATTTGGTTGCTCTCTTCCTTTTTTTTTCTATATATATATACTTTTTTCCTTTTTCTCGTTTTGTGAGTGTGTATGTGTATGCTTCTTTGTGTGATTTTGTCTGTATAGCTTTACTTTTACAATTTACCCTAGGGCTCTGTCAGTCTGTATTTTTGTTTGTTTGTTTTTTACTATAGTTTTTAGCGCTTGTTTTGGTTGCTCTCTTTGTTCTTTTTTTCATTACTTTTTAAGCTTTTTATTTTTAATAATTCTTTTTTTTTTTTTTTTGCAGTACATGGGCCTCTCACTGTTGTGGCCTCTCCTGTTGCAGAGCATAGGCTCCAGACGCACACACTCAGCGGCCATGGCTCACGGGCCTAGCCACTCTGTGGCATGTGGGATCTTCCTGGACCGGGGCATGAACCCATGTCCCCTGCATCGGCAGGAGGACTCTCAACCACTGCGCCACCAGAGAAGCCCCTATTTTTTATTTTAATAACTTTATTTTATATTATTTTCTTTTATTCCTTCTTTCTTTTTTCCCCCTTTTCTTCTGAGCTGTGTGGCTGACAGGGTATTGGTGCTCTGGCTGGGTGTGAGGCCTGTGCCTCTGAGGTGGGACAGCTGAGATTGGGGCATTAGTCCACCAGAGACGTCCCAGCTCCACATAATAGCAAACAGCGAAAGCTCTCCCACCGATCTCCATCTCAAAGCTAAGACCCAGCTCCACTCAACGACCAGCAAGCTATAGTGCTGGACACCTTATGGCACACAACTAGCAAGACAGGAACACAACCCCACCCATTAGCAAAGAGGCTGCCTAAAATTATAATAAGGTCACAGGCACCCCAAAACACACCACAGCATGCAGTTCTGCCCACCAGAAAGATAAGATGCAGCCTCAGCCACCAGAACACAAGCACCAGTCCCGTCCACCAGGAAGCCTACACTACCCACTGAACCAACCTTACCCACAGGGGGCAGACACCAAAAACATCGGGAACAACGAACCTGCAGCCTGTAAAAAGAAGACCCCAAACATAGTAAGTTAAGCAAAATGAGAAGACAGAGAAACACACAGCAGATGAAGGAGCAAGGTAAAAACCCACCAGACCAAACAAATGCAGAGGAAACAGGCAGTCTACCAGAAAAATAATTCAGAGTAATGACGGTAAAGATGACCCAAAATCCTGGAAATAGAATGGAGAAAATACAAGAAACGTTTAACAAGGACCTAGAAGAACTAAAGAGTAAACAAATAATGATGAACAACACAATAAATGAAATTTAAAATTCTCTATAAGGAAGCAATAGCAGAATAACTGATACAGAAAAATGGATAAGTGACTTCAAAGATAAAATGATGGAAATAACTACCACAGAGCAGAATAAAGAAAAAATAATGAAAAGAGTTGAGGATAGTCTCAGAGAACTCTGGGACAACATTAAACACACCAACATTCAAATTATAGGGGTTCCAGAAGAAAAAGAGAAAAAGAAAGGGACTGAGAAAATATTTGAAGATATTATAGTTGAAAACTTCCCTAATATGGGAAAGGAAATAGTCAAGTCCAGGAAGCACAGAGAGTACCATATAGGATAAATCCAAGGAGAAACATGCCAAGACACATATTAATCAAACTATCAAAAAATAAACACAAAGAAAAAATATTAAAAGCATCAAGGGACAAACAACAAATAACATACAAGGGGATTCCCATGAAGTTAACAGCTGATCTTTCAGCACAAACTCTGCAAGCCAGAAAGGACTGGCAGGACATATTGAAAGTGATGGAAGGGAAAAACCTACAACCAAGATTACACTACCCAGCAAGGATCTCATTCAGATTTCACAGAGAAAATAAAACCTTTACCGACAAGCAAAAGCTAAGAGAATTCAGTACCACTAAACCAGCTTTACAACAAATGCTAAAGGAACTTCTCTAGGCAGGAAACACAAGAGAAGGAAAACACCTATAATAACAAACCCAAAACAATTAAGAAAATGGTCATAGGAACATACATATCGATAATTACCTTAAATTACCTTAAATGCTCCTACCAAAAGACATAGACTGGCTGAATGGATACAAAAACAAGACCCGTATATATGCTGTCTACAAGAGACCCACTTCAGACCTAGAGACACATACAGACTGAAAGTGAGGGGATGGAAAAAGATATTCCATACAAATGGAAATCAAAAGAAAGCTGGAGTAGCAATTCTCATATTAGACAAAATAGACGTTAAAAAAAGACTATTACGAGAGACAAAGAAGGACATGACATAACGATCAAGGGATCAATCCAAGAAGATATAACAATTGTAAATATTTATGCACCCAACATAGGAGCACCTCAATACATACAGTAAATACTAACAGCCATAAAACGGGAAATCGACAGTCACACAATCATAGTAGGGGACTTTTAACACCCCACTTTTACCAATGGACAGATCATCCAAATTGAAAATAAATATGGGAACACAAGCTTTAAATGATGCATTAAACAAGATGGACTTAATTGATATTTATAGGACATTCCATCCAAAAACAACAGAATATACTTTCTTCTCAAGTGTTCATGGAACACTCTCCAGGATAGATCATATCTTGGGTCACAAATCAAGCCTTGGTAAATTTAAGAAAATTGAAATCGTATCTGGTATGTTTTCCGACCACAACGCTATGAGACTAGATATCAATTACATGAAAAAATCTGTAAAAAATACAAACACGTGGAGACTAAACAATACACTACTTAATAACTAAGAGATCACAGGGGAAATCAAAGAGGAAATAAGAAAATACCTAAAAACCAATGACAATGAAAACACGATGGCCCAAAACCTTTGGGATGCAGCAAAAGAAGTTCTAAGAGGGAAGTTTATAGCAATACAATCCTACCATAAGAAGCAAGAAACATCTCAAATAAACAACTTAACCTTACATCTAAAGCAATTAGAGAAAGAAGAACAAAAAAAATCCCAAAGTTAGCAGAAGGAAAGAAATCATAAAGATCAGATCACAAATAAATGAAAAAGAAATGAAGGAAACGATAACAAAGATCAATAAAACTAAAAGCTGTTTCTTTGAGAAGATAAATAAAATTAATAAACCATTAGCCAGACTCATCAAGAAAAAAAGGGAGAACACTCAAATCAATAGAATTAGAAATGAAAAAGGAGAAGTAACAACTCACACTGCAGAAATACAAAGGGTCATGAGAGATTACTACAAGCAACTGTATGCCAATAAAATGGACAATCTGGAAGAAATGGAAAAATTCCTAGAAAAGCACAACCTTCCAAGACTGAACCAGGAAGAAATAGAAAATATGAACAGACCAATCACAAGCAGTGAAATTGAAACTGTGATTAAAAATCTTCCAACAAACAAAAGCCCAGGACCAGATGGCTTTAGAGGAGAATTCTATCAAACATTTAGAGAAGAGCTAACACCCATCCTTCTCAAACTCTTCCAAAATAGAGCAGAGGGAGGAACACTCCCAAACTCATTCTCTGAGGTCACCATCACCCTGATACCAAAAGCAGACAAAGAGGTCACAATGAAAGAAAACTACTGGCCAATATCACTGATGAACATAGATGCAAAAATCCTCAACAAAATACTAGCAAACAGAATCCAACAACACATAAAAAGGATCAGACACCATGATCAAGTGGGGTTTATCCCAGGAATGCAAGGATTCTTCAAGATATGCAAATCAATCAATGTGATACACCACGTTAACAAATTGAAGAATAAAAACCATATGATCATCTCAATAGAGGCACAGAAAGCTTTTGAGAAAATTCAATGCCCATTTATGATAAAAACCCTCCAGAAAGTAGGCATAGAGGGAACGTTCCTCAACATAATAAAGGCCATATATGACAAACCCACAGCCAACATCGTCCTGGTGAAAACTGAAACCATTTCCAGTAAGATCAGGAACAAGACAAGGTTGCCCACCCTCACTACTCTTATTCAACATAGTTTTGGAAGTTTTAGCCACAGCAATCAGAGAAGAAGAAGAAATAAAAGGAAAACAAATTGGAAAAGAGGAAATAAAGCTCTCAATGTTTGCAGAAGACATGATACTATACATAGAGAATCCTAAAGATCCTACCAGGAAACTACTAGAGCTGATCAATGAATCTGGTAAAGTAGCAGGATGTACAAGTAATGCACAGAAATCTCTTGCATTCCTATACACTAATGATGAAAAATCTGAAAGTGCAATTAAGAAAACACTCCCATTTACCATTGCAACAAAAAGAATAAAATATCTAGGAATAAACCTACCTAAGGAGATAAAAGACCTGTATGCAGAAAATTATAAGACACTGGTGAAAGAAATTAAAGATGATATGAATAGATGGAGAGATATACCATGTTCTTGGATTGGAAGAATCAACATTGTGAAAATGACTCTACTACCCAAAGCAGTCTACAGTTTCATGCAATCCCTATCAAACTACCAGTGGCATTTTTCACAGAACTAGAACAAAAAATTTCACAATTTGTATGGAAACACAAAAGACCCTGAATAGCCAAAACAATTTTGAGAAAGAAAAATGGAGCTGGAGGAATCAGGCTCCCTGACTTCAGACTAAACTACAAAGCTATAGTAATCAAGACAGTATGGTACTGGCACGAAAACAGAAGTATAGAGCAATTGAACAGGACAGAAAGCCCAGAAATAAACCCACACACATATGGTCACCTTATCTTTGATAAAGGAGGCAAGAATATACAATGGAGAATAGACAGCCTCTTCATAAGTGGTGCTGGGAACACTGGACAGCTACATGTAAAAGAATGAAATGAGAACACTCCCTAACACCATACACACAAAAAAACCTCAAAATGGATTAAAGACCTCAATGTTAAAGGCCAAACACTTAAACCTATTAGAGGAAAACATAGACAGAACACTCTATGACATAAATCACAGCAAGATCATTTGAACACACCTCCTAGAGAAATGGAAATGAAAACAAAAATAAACAAATGGGACCTAATGAAACTTAAAAGCTTTTGCACAGCAAAAGAAAACATAAACAAATGAAAAGACAACCCTCAGAATGGGAGAAAATATTTGCAAATGAAGCAACTGACAAAGCATTTATCTCCAAAATTTACAAGAAGCTCCTGCAGCTCAATATCAAAAAAGCAAACAACGCAATCCAAAAATGGGCAGAAGACCTAAGTAGACATTTCTCCAAGGAAGATATACAGATTGCCAACAACACATAAAAGGATGGTCAACGTCACTAATCATTAGAGAAATGCAAATTGAAACTACAATGAGGTATCACTTCACACCAGTCAGAATGGCCATCATCAAAAAATCTACAAACAATAAATGCTGAAGAGGGTGTGGAGAAAAGGGAACCCTCTCGCACTGTTGGTGGGAATGTACATTGATACAGCCTCTATGGAGAACAGTATGGAGGCTCCTTGAAAAACTAAAAATAGAACTACCATAAGACACAGCAATCCCACTACTGGGCATATACCCTGAGAAAACCATAATTCAAAATGAGTCATGCATATACACACACTACCAAATGTAAAATAGATAGCTAGTGGGAAGCAGTCACATAGCACAGGGAGATCAGCTCGGTGCTTTGTGACCACCTAAAGGGATTGGATAGGGAGGGTAGGAGGGAGACACTAGGGGGAGATGATATGGAGATATACGTATATGTATGGCTGATTAACTTTGTTATAAAGCAGAAACTAACACACCATTGTAGAGCAATTATACTCCAAAAGAGATGTTTAAAAAAAAAAAAAAGTCATGTACCACAATGTTCATTGCAGCTCTATTTATAATAGCTAGGACATGGAAGCAACCTAAGTGTCCATCAACAGATGAATGGATAAAGAAGATGTGGCACATATATAATATTACTCAGCCATAAAAGAAACGAAATTATTTGTAGTGAGGCGGATGGACCTAGAGTCTGTCTTACAGAGTGAAGTAAGTCAGAAAGAGAAAAACAAATACCGTATGCTAACATATATATATGGAATCTAAAAAAAAAAAAAAAAAAGTGGTTCTGAGTAACATAGGGGCAGGACAGGAAAAAAGACGTAGACGTAGAGAATGGACTTGAGGACACGGGGAGTGGGAAGTATAATCTGGGACAATGTGAGAGAGTGGCATGGACATATATACAATACCAAATGTAAAATAGATAGCTAGTGGGAAGCCGCCACATAGCACAGGGAGATCAACTCGGTGCTTTGCCACTACCTAGAGGTGTGGGATAGGGAGTGTGAGAGGGAGACGCAAAAGGGAGGAGATATGGGGATATATGTGTATGTATAGCTGATTCACTTTGTTACAGAGCAGAAACTAGCACACCATTGTGAAGCAATTATACTCCAATAAAGATGTCAAAAAAAAAGATAGAGCCTTTAAATGAAGGAGTTTATCATCTAAACACGGAAATAATTTACAAATATAATATCACAGGTGCCTGAGTGAAGGAATGAATAAAATGTCCTTGGAAATTCAATGAGGGAGAAATGAGTTCAGCTTGGGGGAATCAGAAAAAGCTGCTCTGCTGAATTGCCTTCAGCAATTTGCCCTTTCCCCCCACATTCTATCTCCACCTGATCTGTACCCCAGGGAGCTAATATTTGTGGACAGCATCACCATGCTCCCTTGCTTGCCTTCTAGCTTTTGGCAGGGTTGGGCAATGGCTAGTTCCAGCAGGAGATCATAGAGCGTGCAGAGATAGGTGGGGTGTTTATTTCCCCAGTTCCCTCTCTGCCCAGTTACAGTTTGGCAGTGACCATATTCTTCTATCAAAAGGCAGCATGCCTGCCCTAAAGTCACAAGTTCACTCAGGGTCACTGTTTCCTTACTTACTTCCTCTGGTCCAGGGGTGGTAGGCTGCCATCCTTACTAGCCCCAGAGAACCTCACCATCTTTGTACTATCTTAACCCTTTGTAAATAATATATCCATGAAGATTTTCAAGTAGGAGAATGACTGAATGAGTTTACAGTGGGGAGTTATTAAATAAGGACGACCCTGGAAGCAGGGGTCCTAATTAGAAGCTGCTGGGATCTTGAATTCATAGTAGAACATAAATTAAGGCAATGGTAGCATAAGATGGAAAAAAAAAATAACTGACTTGCAAGATATTTTTGGAAGTTGAATTGCTATGCTCAACTGGACATTGAGGAGGGTGAGGAAATATGAGTGAAGCTGAAGGTAACTTCCAGGCTCTTTAAAAATATATATGTATATGTATGGCTGAGTCACTTTGCTGTGTACCTGAAACTATCACAACATTGTTAATGGGCTACACTCCAATATAAAATAAAAAGTTTTTAAAAAATGAAATAAACATTTGAAAAGTAATATATATATATATGTTTCTGAAAAAATTTTTAAAGCTATATTGGTATGAGTGATATATTTTTAATTAAAGATAATTCAGCAAAAAATGCTGCTGTTTATTAAGTGTTCTGCCCTTACATTTGGCAGGAAATCAATAGTCACCTTCAAGAAGGTTTGCATTACAAACTGTGCCACCTGAGCACAGGTACCCTCAGGTGTACCTCCCACCACGGCCACGTATCCAACTGTCAGGGCCTCTCGTGGAGGAGGTTCAGCCATCCAAAGCCATGTAGAACAGTAGAAAAAGATCACACACCTTTGGAGTCAATCTTGTGCATTGAAGTCAATATATTTTGAAATTATCTACCTGAATTTATATATCATTCAGTCTAAATATACTGGAACATGGTTGAAAACATACCACATTCTAGCATTTATATGAATGGTGGTAAACCTGGTGTTTTTATGCTAAGTGAAATAAGTCAGAGAGAGAAACACAAATACTGTATGATTGTTACTGAGTCCAAGCTCATACTGCTCACTGCAGGACAGGCCAATGAATCGAGAGACAAGGTGGTAGGGCAAGGAATGGCAACGTTATTCACAAAGCCAGTAGACCGAGGAAATGGTGAACTAGTGTCCCAAAGAATCATCTTTTCCATGTTTGGATGGTAATTTCTTTTATAAAGCAAAGAGGGGAAAGTGAGGAGGTAAAGTAAAAGAAAGGGGATAAATTGTTGCAAATATTTCCTGGTTCCCTCCAGACTCTGGAGGGGATTTGTTAATTTCTTCCTTCCTGCAGCCATTCATAGGTGGGCCTGGTCAGGATGTTTCCTGTGAGCTTAAACAAAGGTATTTTAGCTTAATGCTCAGACATGGGAGGCAGGGTTCCCAGAGATGGGCCATTATGTATACTTTAAGCTATAGGCAACATCCCTTTAGTGGTTAACTTGTAGCAAAAACAATAGAATATAAAGGTTAAAGTAAAAGAAACAGATCCAGTATGGAGTCAGATTTGTTCTTCCATGAGAGATTCCATGCTCTCACTTATATGTGGAATCTAAAAAGACCAAACTCATAGAAACAGAGATCAGATTTGTGGTTGCAGGTTGGGGTTAGGTGAAGGTGGTCAAAAGGTTCAAACTCCTAGTTATAAGATAAATAAGGTCTGGGGATGTAATGCACAGCATGGTGACTACAGCTAACAGGTAATACCGTATTGTGTATTAGAAAGTCACTAAGAGAGTAAATCTTATGAGTTCTTATGACAAGGAAACAAACTGTACCTTCGTGAGGTGATGGAACTAAACTTACGTGGTGATCATTTCACCATACATACATATAGCACATCATTATGTTTGTATATCTTAAACGTACACAATGTCAATTACATCTCAGTAAAACTGGGGTGGGTGAGAACTGCTATTTTTGCTTTCTCTCTAGGGCTCTGCTGCTTTGGGGGGAAGTCATCAAGAGGACATGGCTGCCACTTGACCCAAGAGCTGGACTTGGGCAATCAGAGGCTCCTCACTCACTCCCCTGTCCTTGGAATATACATTCTGCCCACCGTTGCTATAGCTGGAACCATTCCAAGGATTACCCTTGAGAGAGTAATGTGTTACTGAGACCATCTGGACTGAATACCTGACTGAACCCCATTAAGGCCTCTATATAAACTCTTAAGATTCTGGCAGGTGGGTGCAGTGATCTTCTTATCTTGCTGGCCACCCAAGCCTCAAATGTAAAACTGCCACCTGCCAATCTCAATTGGTCTGCCTCTTTCTTCGGCCTCTCCTTCTCCTCTGGGTATGGGGGCCAATTTCGGATTTCACCCAGGAAGCTCCCGAGGGTGCAGACCAACAGCTGCCCACTTTAAATTTCCATTAACCTCAAAAGCACAAAGTGCAAACAAAAGTTTCTTTAATTGTATCATCAGACTACTTCCACATGGCTGAAATTTCCAGAGAAATGCTTGTAAAATATATACTTATAAATAGATGTAGACCTGGGTGAGAATGAAATCTCAGAGGCCATAAAAAATACATCCTTCTTTCTGGAATATGAATAATTAGGTATTATAACCATATTACAAATGCATTCCACTTCCACCAAAAGTGGAAACTGAACCTTAACAAATATTCATACTCAAATAAAAACAGAGGCTCAAATAACCTTAATGTTTCTTCTATTTATGAAATAAGGGGGGAAAACATTTTTAGGTCTTTATAAAGAAATCCTTTCCTTTAAATAAAATCTCACTAAGTCCAAGGAGGCAGTAACTTTTCTGGAGGCACTCTGACACAAAGCAACACATAAAGTGTGAGGGTAAAAAAGAAAAACGTGCAAAAATGTATGTACAAGGATATTGATGACACTATTCGTAATAACTGAAAACCACACGTATTAGTGTTCAACAATAGAGAACTGGTTTGCTACATCTTCTTGGATGACAAGGAGATGTTTTTTTGTTCAGCCTCATGTAGCCAACCCTTATTCCAGCAGCATAAGTAGCACACTGGGTCACCGGTACAGTCTACTCTTTTCTCAAGGCGAACTTCTCTCTGGATTTCTTGGTGCTCTTTCTTGTCTGCAGCCCTTAATCACTGCAAAGGTTTTCCTTAACACTGAATTTTGAAAAGAGAGATTAGTATTTCTTCCAGAAGGCATGGGGCTTCTTATGCAAATTATTCCCCACCACTAGCATCTAATTCTGCATACCAAGAGAAAGGGCAAACTTGCTAAGTGACACAGCCCTTGAAATGTGGCTCAGATTGAAAACGTGTTTACATCTTCTGTTCTCTTTGCGGTACACGGGCCTCTCACTGTTGTGGCCTCTCCCGTTGCGGAGCACAGGCTCCGGACGCGCAGGCTCAGCGGCCATGGCTCACGGGCCCAGCCGCTCCGTGGCATGTGGGATCTTCCGGGACCGGGGCACGAACCCGCGTCCCCCGCATCGGCAGGCGGACTCTCAACCACTGCGCCACCAGGGAAGCCCTAAAATGATGATTTAAAAAAAAAAAAAAAATCACCTGCAAAAATAAGGAGATGAGGAGAGGAGCTTACAGCAATCAAGCTTGGATACCAAAAAGTAGACAGCAAAGCTGTGACTGAGAGACAAAAAAATAGGTCATACACACAGGTTAGGAATTAGAAGGGCATCTTCCTTCTTAACAGAAGCACTGGACACGAGAAGAAAATAAAGCAATACCTTCAAAACCCTGAAGGAAAATGACTTCCAACTGGGAACTCCATATTGAGCCACACTCTTACTAGAGTATGAGAGTAAAATAAAGATTTTTTTCAAGACATGCAAAATTCCCAGAAACATTTACCTCCTATTCAGCTTTACTCAGGAAGCTACCAGAATAGGTGCTCTTCCACATCAGAGAGTTTACTAAGAAAGCAAAAACAGAAACTCAGGGTCCATTTCAGAGCCAGCAACATAATTTGCAGGATGAGACCCAGTATAAAATGAAAACACAAGAACCCTTGTTCAAAATTTATTAAGAATTTCAAGATGATGACAACTGAGCACTAAGCCAAATGCAGACCCTTCTAAGTGTAATGGCACAGGACCCAGACCCCATGAAACCAGCCCTGGGTCCAATCCAGGAGAGGGAAGAGAGAATTCCCAGGATGATAGTGAAGGGAGATCCCAGGACAACAGCTATGAAGCTAGTCTAGACAATCACCAGTCCACACTGGAGCTAGAAAATGGAGTGCTTCAAGAAGGGTATCTTCAAGGAAAACAATGAATTACTCAATGTAATTGTAAGGGGTTGAGAGGACATTTCCACTTCTTGGGGGAAGCACATGGAAGAAGCACGTGGAAGAATTAAAAATGGACACAATTAAAGCAACTTTCCAGACAAATCCATGACTGGCAAGTGTCAATATTTTATGACAAGCCTGCTGTGAGAGCAAAGGCACTGTGCTCTGGAGCTGTGAAGACAGATAAACAAGAAACTGACCTCCAATCACTTACATATTCTTGGAAGACACAGGTGTTAAACAAAGCCTGTCTTGGTAGAACAGTGGGACGTTTTTAGGAATCTGAGATGGAGAGAGGCCTTCTGGTAGAATATAGAACAACATATACAAAGGCATGACAGAGCACAAACAATGCTGAACAAGCCTGGATGAACTGAACTCTTGGCTAATGATGGGTGCCAGAATGGGGAAATGTTCTAGATTTTTCCCTCATCATCCCTCACAAATTTCCATTCAAAGGCTGATGTGCTAGAAATATATGTGAGTGAATGGCTCCTACTTGGGATCCTATTAGGACCTGTAAAACAAGCACATTTTGTTTTGTGCATATTGATTCCAGTGTATTGATTTTAATTTATTTGCTGTAATTAAACTTGTGTAATTATTGCAAGGAAATTCAATGAAAACAGGCACAGGCATTTCTGTTCCACCAGCTCTCTACGTTGCTATAGTTCATTGAGATTCTCTTGCGGTTTGAAGGTAGGCATTCGAGGTCAAAGCAGAACGCTCCCCAATAGTAAGGGAGAGAGTAAGAGGCACAATTCACAGCAGAATTATTTTTCCTTTGAAAGTAGCTTTATTACTATTCTTATGATACCAGAACTTTTTGCAAGTTCTAACAGTAAAGAAAATCTCAAAGGAGAAATAAAAATGTAATCCCAATTCCCACTACTTAGAGGTAAGCACTATTCACTTTTACCAGGTGTCCTGCTGGATGTCTCCCTATGTACATAAATACAAAAAGAAGAAGACGAGCACTAACATGAATGGTAAAATTGCATGTTACTCTGTGATCCACTTTGTTCATTCCATAATATATCTTAGGTATTTTATATGTCAAAATACTTATTTCTGTATCATCAATTTAATAGCTGCATGGTATACCATCTTATGTATGAAATAATTTATTTTAAAAACTTCTTTTGCTGAGTGTATTTCCAATTTTTCTTTATTATAAAAATAATTGCAGTGACTTAAGTGTACATTATGCTTGTCTAGTTATCTCCTTCAGGTAAATTCCCATAAGTGGGTTTGTTGGCTCAAAAAGAACAAAATTGCCACCTGTCGTCCAAAGTTGTTTTTTTTCAATCAATTTACACTTGTACTAGCAGCATAAGAATATACAAATGCCAATAAGTATATGAAAAGACATTAGCCATCAGGGAAATGCAAGTCAAATCCACAATGAGATATTACTTCATATTCACTAGCATGGTTATCATCAAAAAGACAGATAATAACAAGTATTGCTGAAGCTATGGAGAACTTGGAGCCCTCAGGCACTACTGGTGGGAATGTAAATTGGTGCAGCCACTTTGGAAAACAGTCTGGCAGTTTCTCAAAAAGAGTTACCTGACGACCCAGCAATTGCGCTCCTAAGTATATGCTCCAAAAAATTGAAAGGGGCTTCCCTGGTGGTGCAGTGGTTGAGAATCTGCCTGCTAATGCAGGGGACACGGACTCGAGCCTGGTCTGGGAGGAACCCACATGCCGCGGAGCAAACAGGCCCGTGAGCCACAACTACTGAGCCTGCGCGTCTGGAGCTTGTGCTCCGCCACAAGAGAGGACGCAATAGTGAGAGTCCCGCGCACCGCGATGAAGAGTGGCCCCCGCTTGCCACAACTAGAGAAAGCCCTCACACAGAAAAGAAGACCCAACACAGCAAAAATAAATTAATTAATTAATAAATCCTACCCCCAACATCTTCTTTAAAAAAAAAAAAATTGAAATCAGGGACTCAAACAGATATTTGCACACAAATGTTCATTGCAGCAGTATTCGCAATAGCCAAAAAGTAGAAACGACCCAAGTCTTCATCAACAGTGAATGGATAAACAAAATGTGGTATATCCATACAGTTGAGTATTATTCATCCATAAAAGGAAAGGAAGTTCTAATATACGCTGCAACACAGATGAACCCTGAAAACATCATGCTAAGTGAAATAAGTCAGACACAAAAGGATAAATATTGCATGATTTCACTTACATGTAATATCTAGAATAGGCAAATTCATAGAGACAGAAAGGAGATTAGAGGTTATCAGGGGCTGGAGGCAGAGGGGGAAATAGGGAGTTGCTGCTTAATGGTTACATTTCTCTTTAGGGTAAAGAACAGTTTGGAAATAGGACTGATGTTTGTTGCATGGCATTGTGAGTGTAATTAATGCCACTGAATTATGCATTTAAAAGTGGTTAAAATGGCAAATTTTATGTTATACATATTTTACCACAACAAAAAAATGAAAAAAATATAAGTTCTAAAATTTTTTTAAAGGAATTCAGTACGGATACATGCTACAATATGGATAAACTTTGAAAACATTTTATAAGATGAAATAAGTTGGTCACAAAAGACAACATATTGTATGATTCCAGTCTATATAAAATGTTCAGAATTGGCAAATCTACAGAGACAGAAAAGTAGATCAGTGGTTGCCTAGGGCTGGAGGCCCAGGGTAAGGTGGAGTGAAAGGAGGAGGGACGGGATGGGGGTATGAAAATGTTCTGAAATTAATTGTAGTGATATTCACATACAACTATGTGAATATATTAAAAACCACTGAAATTGGGCTACCTTGGTGGCACAGTGGTTGAGAGTCCACCTGCCGATGCAGGGGACACGGGTTCGTACCCCGGTCCGGGAGGATCCCACATGCCGTGGAGAGGCTGGGCCCATGAGCCATGGCTGCTGAGCCTGCACGTCTGGAGCCTGTGCCCCGCAACGGGAGAGGCCACAGCAGTGAGAGGCCCGTGTACCACAAAAAAAAAAAAAAAAAAAAAAAAAAAATCACTGAAATTTACACTATAAATAGGTGAACTGTATGCTATATGAAATATATCTCAAAAAATCTGTTGTGTTTTTTAATTGTGGCTTTCTCTGTGATGGATGAGTTGGACTCTTTTTTCCATATTTATTGGCCATCTGTATTTATTCTATTGTAAATGGTGTGTTCATGTTCTTTGTTCTGGTTGTTTTGTTTTTGTTTTTATAAATGCAAAGATATATTCAGAGTCTACATTGACAAGTATTTTTTTAAGTACCCTATTTTCTGGTGGAAAATACTGCAGGTGGCATGCCTCAAGCCAGAAGAGAAGTCCAGTTCTGAAGCTGCTGACAGTCTAACAGGTTGAATTGATTTTATTTGTAGCAGAGTAAACACAGCATGGAAGGGCAGCACAAAGAGAACACTCCTTGAATTCTTCAGTACCATACTAGGTGCTTTACAAATATGACCTCATGTAATCCATCACACCCATTTATGAAGGAAAGAGGTCAAGTTCCCCAAGGTTACACAGCCAGCTGCTGCAACTGGGATTTGAACCTAGTTCTCTGTCTTCAAAGTGCTAGTCCATTCTAAGTGCCCTCTGTAGAGTACTGATCACATAAGCATGACCAGTAATAGGAAGCTATGATGACGCCCTTTGTACTTTCTGAGTTCCAGACACCTATGACTGCAGTAATGCTGAGCAGCTACTGGCAATAGGAAATTGCAGCTGTCAGAATGTACATTTCCTTCACTGCTCCCAGAGATGCCATGTGGAGAAATTTACCAACACAAACATAAATTCTTCAAGGTCCCTTGAATGTCCCTGTGGGGAATTATGAGACTCCCTGGGTTATAAGGATTATACTTGGACATCTCTGCTCAGCCAAAGCTCTGATTCAGGATGTAGCAGTAATAGGTCAGATGTCACACATAGACCAAGAAATGTCAAAGTCACACGAAGAATGACATACAGCCATCAAAAGAGCTAATAAACACCTCACTTGGGAAATTAATTTGTAAATTCCATAGGATTATACATCTTTGTAATTACGGATAGTGTCATACAAAGATAAAATTTCTTCATTGAAAGGGATCTTAGAGTTTCTCTCTTCAGACCTTTTATTTTACAGATGTAGAAACTGAGATCCTGAGATTTTAATTAACTATTTTACTTAGAAAAATCTCTGAGGGGAAGGCAGCATGATTTCTGATGACCCCAAATCCCTAGCTTGGCTGCCCTTCCTCCTAACTCAGGAAAACCTCCAAAGTCATTTTTCTATGGCAAAACCGTATCCTGTGAATTTAATATTTTCTAGCTCTCTCTGCTGCACTGGGAATTGTTCAACTCTAACTCTCTTTAGCTATGAAGACTGGAAGAGAATACAGTTCTCAACACTGCTCATGCTTTCAAGTCACATGTCCTCAGGTTGCTAAAAATCTCCAGTCTGTGAAACACGAAATGAAATGCCAGGATGCTATTTTTGATTGACATAGAGAGCAAGGAAGCAGATTTCTATCCACTGGCAAAATTGTATGCTGATAGTTAGAAACTGCTAGTGATGATATGAATGTTACCACATTGCATGGATGAAGATTCCACTTTTCCTGTTTATTGTGATGAGAGTGCTTTCCTTTGGCCTCTACTTTCTAAGATTCTAAAATTAGACATTTAACTTTATTTTTAAATTAATTGTAAATGTAATTGTATCATAAGTGTGATTCAGCAAAGAGTGAAAAGAACAACAAATGGAGGTCAGGAACCACTTGCTTTATCATCTTCGATTTCATCTATGTTTTCCTTCCCTTGGAATTCATATAACTTATTTTTTTTTAAATACTTCTACAAATAGATATGCTCAGAAAATTTACATGAATTAATTTTTCAAGCAGATATGACAAGGGACAAAACCGAGTTCAATAACCTTAAATATATTTTTAATCCTTATGTATAGTCTAGCACAATAGAATGGATTGCTTTAAAAGATAGAAAGTGTTCATTTAATTTTTTAAAATATATTTCATGTGTATTCTGGTATCAGCCAACCCTGTGCCTCAGTAGCAGGTAATTCAAGATAAGCACACTTAAAACATAAGGAAAATACTTAAAATGTCAAAGTCTGTGGCACATTTACATAGTAATATAGAATTCTGCTTCACTCCTTGGTTAATGAACATAATGGTCAGGCTTAAAAATAAATATTTAATATATATGCATATCTGACATATTCATATAATATATAACATTAAATAATATATGCTTATATTTGATATATATTAAATAATTATTTTAGAATACAGTTGGAATCAATTGGAAAGTCAAAATATAATTTTATATATAAAGAGGTAGATATATACTGAACTAAATATATGTTAAATACGCAAATATATATCAATGTAATATATATATATATATATATATAAAATTAAAAAACTGACATCTTCTTTCTCTCCATTCAGTTAACTGACTGGTGATTTTTCACAATCATGTAGATAAAAATACAAACAAGAATATGCACTTATATAGCCAAGAAAAATCTATAGTATTGTCTTTTTACCTTAACTCCACTTTTATTGTCTTTTATTTTCTAAGGGATTAGACTACTTCTAGACTTCCGTGTTTCTATGTTAGTTTTTTTCCAAGTAGATTTTGTTTTACTCTTTCAGTTCATGCCATTGTTTGCTGATGTAGTGAAATGTTACTTACTGCACAATAACTGGCCAACTGGAGAACATATTATCTGGAAACTGGGAATGCAAACAGTAAAGAACGTCAGGATCCACTAAAAATAGAAGGTTTTATACTTTCAGTTTAGTCATCTTTGTTTGGGAATTAAAATCTCTTACTTCAGCTCATCGTGAGTTTTTTGGTTTTTTTTTTAAAGCATAGTGGGGGGAACGATTCAATGTGAAAGTTATTTTTTTTTAACTTTTTTTTTAGCCCATCAAATTTCAGTATACATAGTTAATAACCACTTCAAATTGCTATGCCAGGAGAACCCACTCTTACCTAATTGGCTGCCAAGGCTCATAAAGCACCTCTGTGCCACTGGTAATTCATTGCTCTATTGATATGGTAACTCACAGTGATATTTTCTGGCTGTCATCTTTTACACTCACTGATGCTCACTTCCTTCAATTTTTACATCCAGTAGTTCCAAAATTAAAGGCTATGTCTTGGCCATACGATTTTTAGTAGGTTCTTTACAAGTTCTCCTAAGTGGATTTTCTCTTTGTCTATACCACACACATACGCACACATATGCATGCATGCATGTACACACACACAGACTTTAAATGGTTGAATATATTCTCCGAGTAGAATTTTTTCATTAGATGTAAAACATTTCATTTTCATACGGATCTACAGTGCCTTTTAAAGCTACTCCAAAGCCTCATTATGTGACACATTGGTGATCAAACCACTTTATCTCACAATGCCAGAATCTTTACAAGATCACAGCTAATGACTTCGTTTCCAGCATGGTGTCATGTGGCTCAGTTCCCAGAACCAAATCATATCTGTCAGTTCTTTTCACAGGAGCACACATCTTCTCTGTTGGTATAGAGTGTCATGCAGTGGCCGGCACTGTGCAACGGCAAACAGCTCATATCAGGACCCTCCGTCTCCTTCCCCCAGATGACTCTGCACGAGGTGAAGAAGAATGTTCACACCTGCCAATTCTGCCAAATTTCAGCCTCTCAGGCCACACACTAGTTCATTTCACATTCTCAAGAGTGTGAAGAGCTGTCTTTTGGCAGCAACCTGACTGTCCTCTACTACCTCGGAGGAAAGTAGAATTCATCTTTCCTAGTAGAATGGAGAAAAGTTTGAGACATGATGGGAAATGGTTCCTGCAGGGAGAAAAGTTTCCTTGGATGTGTCAAATCACTGTTAGCTTCAGTAAACATGGCGACTCAGCTCCAAGTGGGTCAAACTCCTCATTCCTCTCAACACCACTTCCTGGGACATTACAGGACACGAGCAAAGGGTGGAAACTTGATCAATGAGGTTTGTGGAACCCAAGGATGGCCAGGTTAAACGCCACAAAGAAATTAGTTATACAGAAATCAGTCCACTTCAGCTATAGGGCTGCCACATCAACCACAGCTTACAATTGTGTTTGAAAAAATGTACATTTGGATTGTTTTCCAGAAAATGGCTATGACATTATACCCTGACTGCATTTGCCTTTGAAAAAAATTAATACAATATGCTGTAAAACGGTCCAGCTTATAATGACAAGTTATTGAACTTACTGCCTGCATCTACCTCACAGATCTTAAAGCAACTCAAAAGAGCCATCTGAATGATTAAACAGTAATCTGTTTGCAAAATCATTTTGTCCACCAAAAATCACCTCCTAACATCCTGAGACCAATCAGTTCCTCCCTGGGTTTTTAAGCCAGAATTCTACAACTAACATGGAAAAAGGCCACATTTTTTTCTGACAGTGGTGTGAACTTTTTAACTTTTCTAGTTGTTGCTTCATTAAGGATCATATTCTTGAAATTTTCAAAAGAAATGTTATTGCTGTCAAGTCAGCACTCAGCATTCATGTAAATGATGTGATGCTGTGATTCATAATAAGAAATATATTTTTGGGTCCCTCCCTGGTTGGTGCTCGGGGCCTTCTGTGTCGCCACGGGCACAGCGCCGCTCACACCATGGCTTGGGTCACGAATGCGCCACAGCCTCTCGAGAGACGTGGGTCCTTGGAGCCTCTTCAGTGCTGGAGCTTGGGCCGCAGGCGACTCCGCGGAGGTGGAAAAACAGAACCTCTGGAATGGATGGACTCTTCCCGAGCAGCTTTGCTAATTTGCAGCAGCTGGACAATGCTCCTCTTTAACACCTGTCGGCATAATCTTCACATCATTTCACTCTGGTGGCAGGGACTCAGCTCTGAATTCTGTATAGAAAAAGCACCTGGATCCCAGTCTTTCAATGGCTTCGAGACAACCAGAAATGCCTGCCCTTGAGCCTAGGGGGACTCTAGGCAAGATGTCCCTGCCCATCGGGACGTACCACCGGGCATTCAGCTATGATGATGCCCTGGAAGACCCTACGCCCATGATTCCTCCTCCATCAGACATGGACAGAATCCCCTGGAAGCCAGTGATTCCAGAGTGCAAGTATCAGCACCTTGCCAAGGTGGAGGAAGGAGAGGCCAGTGTCTCGTCCCGTGCCCTGCCATCGGCCACTGACGGTGTGGACAAGGTCCCCGTGGTGAAGGCTAAAGCTACCCATGTCATCATGAGGTCTCTGATCACAAAACAGACCCAGGAGAGTATTCAGCGCTTTGAGCACCAGGCAGGGCTGAGAGATGCTGGCTACACACCCCACAAGGGCCTCACCACCGAGGAGACCAAGTACCCTCGAGTGGCAGAAGCACTCCACAAACGAAAGCTCCAGAGTGGAGAGATAACAAGAGAGGAGAAGCAGCCGGCCTCCAACCAGTCCACCCCAAGCAGTAACTCCCACTCTTCCCCTAAGCAGAAGCCCAGAGGCTGGTTCACTTCTGGTTCTTCCACAGCCTTACCTGGCCCCAATCTTAGCACCACGGATTCTGGAAGCGGGGAAAAAGACAGAAGCTCGGCAGATAAATGGAGCCTCTTTGGACCAAGATCCCTCCAGAAGTCTGATTCCGGAGGTTTTGCCATCCAGGCCTACAAAGGAGCCCAGAAGCCTTCTCCAGTGGAACTGATCTGCATGCAGGCCACCCGAATGGCCGAGGATCCAGCAGTGTTCAAGCCACCCAAAATGGACATCCCAGTGACAGAAGGGAAGAAACAGCTGCCGCGGGCCCACAATCTCAAACCGTAGGACTTGAATGTTTTCACACCCACTGGTTTCTAGAGCTCTTTCTGTTCCAGGGACTCTGGATAGAGGGTGTCTTGAGCCCAGCTCCCCTTTACCTTGGCTCTGACATAGGAAAAGTTTTGTTTTGTCTTTTAAAATTTCTCTCAAACTGAGGCTAGAGCTGGAGACATAATTGATTTTTGAGAAACATTAGTGCAAAGTTTGTCCTTGTGCAGAAGAAGCCATTTTGTACTGCTTTAGTTTAAAGTTAGACTAAACCTCAGCAGTGATGTATGGAGACCTCATTACCTATTTTTGTATCTTTACTCTACCCAAGAACTTTGGTCATTACTTACTAGGTAAATAATGTTTGTGTTGTTCTAAAACCAAGGCTTCTTGATTCCTTTACCACTCTCCATGTGTGCATGGACAAATCATGGCGTAGTGGCGTTCACTGACTAGTTTAGACAACTTTAGCCCTCTTGGCTATGCTGGCACTGTGTGCTCCAGCCTCGTCAGTTATGGGGACCCAAGATCTGTTTGAGATATGGGTATAGTTAAGAGCCAGCCTTGGCAGGGATCCCCTCTGTTTTCTGCTGAAACCGGAATCTCCTTGCTTTTTGGTAGACCTCATGGATCACTTTGTCCTGCAGCCAGTTCTTACTGTAGTACCTCTTGGGCCAGTGCTGTTGGAGGGATGCTTCTCTTTTGTGTGTCACAGAACAAACACTAGCCTTACATATCCTTTGTTGCACTTTAAAGTGAGATTAATTTAACTCCCTTTTGGTTGAAAACTTCCTAAGGGAGAAAATTCAGTCTACTGGTTTGGTACAGATAAATGGATGTTAAACTTTCTTAAAGGAGGCAGCAACTGCAGTTTGAGTATAGTCTTGCGGTTCATATGAAACTAGTGTCACCTTATTTTGAGTTTCTTGTTCAAGCCAGGGCCTGAAATTTTTTTTCCTGGGAGGTGGAAGAATTAAAAAATTTTCTGTATGCAATCATTTTCCCCCCAAATGAGCCTCATACCTTTATAAACACGTACCTCACTGAGGAAAGGAACTAGGGAAACCACCTTTTCATTTCTCCTCACTGTGTACATGTTCAATCATTGTCTTGAATACTGTCTCAAATTCCTGCTGTCCTTTGCTTTGGACAGTATGGTGTCTACACAAGGAGCTGAGCTGATCTTCCCACAGAGATGCCCTGGAGTCTAAAATGATCAGAGCAATTAATTGATTTGTGTCTTCTGTTATGCTTGTTTCTCTTAACTTGTTTTGGCAACAAAAATCCTTACTACTTTCTCAAAAAAAAAAATAAATAAATAAATATATATATTTTTGGTCTTAGTCCCTGTTTCTACCACAGAGCTCCTAAAACTCTCAGAATTTCCTAAATGTGTTTTGTTATGTTAATGAGGTGACTTGTGCAAAGCACCTAAAGATGGGGCCTGGTTGCCAGGGGAACCAACCATATGATTAGAGCCTAGAAACTTTCAGCCTCACCACCCCAAGAGGGGAGAAGGGCTGGAGATTAAGTTCAGTCATCAATGGCCAATGATTTAATCAACCATGCCTAGGTAATGAAGCCTCCATAAAACCCCGAAAGGACAGGGTTGGGAGAGCTACTGGGTTGGTGAACACATACAGATTTGGGGAGAGTGGCCCTCAGTGAGGGCATGGAAGCTTCTCACCCTTTCCCCTTTCCTTGCCCTATTCATCTCTTCCATCAGGCTCTTCTTGAGTTATATCCTTATAAAATAAACAGGTAATCTAGTAAGTAAAATGTTTCCCTGAGTTCTGTGCTACTCTAGTACATTAATCAAACTCAAGGAGGAGGTCACTGGAACCTATATAAGGCAACTGCTAACAGCTGTAAAACAGGAAATCAACAGTAACACAATAATAGAGGGGACTTTAACACCTCACTTACATCAATGGACAGATCAACCAAAATGAAAATAAATGAGGAAACAGAAGCTTTAAATGACACAATAGATCAGATAGATTTAATTGATATTTATAGGACATTCCATCCAAAAACATCAGATTACACTTTCTTCCCACGTGCGCATGGAACATTCTCCAGGATAGATCACATTTTGGGTCACAAATTGAGCCACAGTAAATTTAAGAAAATTGAAATCATATCAAGCACCTTTTCTGACCACAATGCTATAAGATTAGAAATGAATTACAGGGGAAAAAAATGTAAAAAACACAAACACATGGAGGCTAAACACTACGCTACTAAGTAGCCAAGAGATCACTGAAGAAATCAAAGAGGAAATCAAAAAATACCTAGAGACAAATGACAATGAAAACAAAACAATCCAAAACTTATGGGATGCAGCAAAAGCAGTTCTAAGAGGGAAGTTTATAGCTATACAAGCCTACCTCAAGAAACAAGAAAAATCTCAAATAAACAAGCTAACCTTACACCTAAAGGAAATAGAGAAAGAAGAACAAACAAAACCCAAATTTAGCAGAAGGAAAGAAATCATAAAGATCAGAGCACAAATAAATGAAATAGAAACAAAGAAAACAATAGCAAAGATCAATAAAACTAAAAGCTGGTTCTTTGGGAAGATAAACAAAATTGATAAACCATTAGCCAGACCCATCAAGAAAAACAGGGAGAGGACTCAAATCAATAAAATTAGAAATGAAAAAGGAGAAGTTACAACAGACACTGCAGAAATACAAAGCATCCTAAGAGACTACTACAAGCAACTCTATGCCAATAAAATGGACAACCTCGATGAAATGGACAAATTCTTAGAAAGGTATAACCTTCCAAGACTGAACCAGGAAGAAATAGAAAATATGAACAGACCAATCACAAGTAATGAAATTGAAACTGTGATTAAAAATCTTCCAGCAGGAATAAAGACGCAGACCTCCTAGAGAACGGACTTGAGGTTATGGGGAGGGGGAAGGGTGAGCTGTGACGGGGCGAGAGAGAGTCATGGACATATACACACTAACAAACGTAGTAAGGTAGATAGCTAGAGGGAAGCAGCCGCATGGCACGGGGATATTGGCTCGGTGCTCTGTGACAGCCTGGAGGGGTGGGATAGGGAGGGTGGGAGGGAGGGAGACGCAAGAGGGAAGAGATATGGGAACATATGTATATGTATAACTGATTCACTTTGTTATAAAGCAGAAACTAACACACCATTGTAAAGTAATTATACCCCAATAAAGATGTTAAAAAAAAAAATAAATAAATAAATAAAAAAAAAAAAAAAAAAAAATCTTCCAACAAACAAAAGTCCAGGGCCAGATGGCTTCACAGGTGAATTCTATTAAACATTTAGGGAAGAGCTAACACCCATCCTTCTCAAACTCTTCCAAAAAACTGCAGAGGAAGTAACACTCCCAAACTCATTCTATGAGGCCAGCATCATCCTGATACCAAAATCAGACAAAGATACTACAAGAAAAGAAAATTACAGACCAATATCACTGATGAATATAGATTCAAAAATCCTCAACAAAATACTAGCAAACAGAATCCAACAGCACATTAAAAGGATCATACACCATGATCAAGTGGGATTTATCCCAGGGTTCTTCAATATATGCAAATGAATCAATGTGATAAACCATATTAACAAATTAAAGAATAAAAACCATATGATCACCTCAATAGATGCAGAAAAAGCTTTTGACAAAATTCAACACCGATTTATGATAAAAAAACTCTCCAGAAAGTGGGCATAGAGGGAACCTACCTCAACATAATAAAGGCCATATATGACAAACCCACAGCAAACATCATTCTCAATGGTGAAAAACTGAAAGCATTTCCTCTAAGATCAAGAACAAGACAAGGATGTCCACTCTCACCGCTATTATTCAACACAGTTTTGGAAGTCCTAGCCTCAGCAATCAGAGAGGAAAAAGAAATAAAAGGGATACAATTTGGAAAAGAAGGAGTAAAACTGTCACTGTTTGCAGATGACATGATACTTTACATAGAGAATCCTAAAGATGCCACCAGAATACTAGAGCTAATCAATGAATTTGGTAAAGTTGCAGGATACAAAATTAATGCACAGAAATCTCGTGCATTCCTATACACTAATGATGAAAAATCTGAAAGAGAAATTAAGGAAATACTCCCATTTACCATTGCAACAAAAAGAATAAAATACCTAGGAATAAACCTACCTAGGGAGACAAAAGACCTGTCTGCAGAAAACTATAAGACACTGATGAAATAAATTAAAGATGATACCAACAGATGGAGAGATAAACCATGTTCTTGGATTGGAAGAATCAATATTATGAAAATGACTATACTCCCCAAAGCAATCTACAGATTCAATGCAATCCCTGTCAAATTACCAATGGCATTCTTTATGGAACTAGAACAAAAAATCTTAAAATTTGTATGGAGACACAAATGACCCCGAATAGCCAAAGCAGTCTTGAGGGAAAAAAACGGAGCTGGAGGAATCAGACTCCCTGACTTCAGACTATACTACAAAGCTACAGTAATCAAGACAATATGGTACTGGCACAAAAACGGAAACACAGATTAATGGAACAAGATAGAAAGCCCAGAGATAAACCCACACACCTATGGTCAACTAATCTATGACAAAGGAGGAAAGGATATACAATGGAGAAAAGACAGTCTTCAATAAGTGGTGCTGGGAAACTGGACAGCTACATGTAAAAGAATGAAATTAGAACACTCCCTAACACCATGCACAAAAATAAACTCAAAATGGAGTAGAGACCTAAATGTAAGTCTGGACACTATAAAACTCTTAGAGGAAAACATAGGAAGAACACTTTTTTTTTTTTTAATTTATTTTTTGCTGTACGCAGGCCTCTCACTGCTGTGGCCTCTCCCGTTGCAGAGCACAGGCTCCAGACGCGCAGCCTCAGCGGCCATGGCTCACGGGTCCAGCCGCTCCGTGGCACGCAGGATCCTCCCGGACCGGAGCACGAACCTGCGGCCCCTGCATCGGCAGGCGGACCCCCAACCACTGCGCCACCAGGGAAGCCCCCAGGAAGAACACTTTTTGACATAAATCACATCAAGATATTTTTTTGATTCACCACCTAGAGTAATGGAAATAAAAACATAAACAAACAAATGGGACCTAATGAAACTGAAAAGCTTTTGCACAGCAAAGGAAACCATAAACAGGACAAAAAGACAACCCTCGGAATGGGAGAAAATATGTGCAAAACGAATCAACGGACAAAGGATGAATCTCCAAAATATATAAACAGCTCATGCAGCTCAATATTAAAAAAACCAAACAACCCAATCCAAAAATGGGCAGAAGACCTAAATAGACATTTCTCCAAAGAAGATATACAAATGGCCAAGAAGCACATGAAAAGCTGCTCAACATCACTAATTATTAGAGAAATGCAAATCAAAACTACAATGAGGTATCACCTCACACCAGTTAGAATGGGCATCATCAGGAAATCTACAAACAACAAATGCTGGAGAGGGTGTGGAGAAAATGGAACCCCCTTGCACTGTTGGTGGGAATGTAAATTGATACAGCCACTATGGAGAACAGCATGGAGGTTCCTTAAAAATCTAAAAATGGAATTACCATATGATCCAGCAATCCCACTACTGGGCATATACCCAGAGAAAACCATAATTCAAAAAGACACATGCACCCCAATGTTCACTGCAGCACTATTTACAATAGCCAGGTCATGGAAGCAACCTAAATGCCCAATGACAGATGAATGGATAAAGAAGATGTGGTACATATATACAATGGAATATTACTCAGCCATAAAATGGAATGAAATTGGGTCATTTGTTGAGACGTGGATGGATCTAGAGACTGTCATACAGAGTGAAGTAAGTCAGAAAGAGAAAAACAAATATCGTATATTAACGCATATATGTGGAACCTAGAAAAATGGTACAGATGAACGGGTTTGCAGGGCAGAAATTGAGACACAGATGTAGAGAACAAACGTATGGCCACCAAGGGGGGAAAGCTGCGGGGGGCTGGGGGGGTATTGTGATGAATTGGGCAATTGGGATTGACATGTATACACTAATATGTATAAAATTGATGACTAATAAGAACCTGCTGCATAAAAAAAAAGTAAATAGTATTCAAATGATATTATATGAAATTACTATAATTTAATACTATAATTATAACATCACATTAGATTATAATTAAAGCACTGGGACAGTGCCTAGCCCATGTTTGTTAAATAATAAAACATATAAATATGCAAAATGTGAACTTCTGTAAATGCACAGACACGAATCTATTTGTTGTATTATGTTATCCAAACAGCTCTATGAAATTTTATTCAGTTAGATTACATTCCAATGCAAGAACTACAAGTACACTCAGAGCCTCAGCACATTTATTAGCTGTGAGACTTGATGAAAAAAATGAAATTTCTCTAGAACATATCAGGATTTGAGAACAACAGGGAACTATGCCATCCATGGACATTGGAACATTTTTGAAGCCCTTTGCTACTGATGTGACTATTGTTTTATCTATAGTAGAAGCTCTACCAAAAATATCCCAGCCCATTTGAGCTGCAGGCTCAAAGTTCTGCCTTCATTCCCACATGGTGGGTTTGACATATCCCCAGGGATATCTGCCGTAAGTAAGGATAAGAAGGTTCTAGCATGTTTGTGAACATGCAAATTCTTAGACCTCCCCTCATGGAAATTTCGTTCCAGTCGGCCGGAGGTTGAGCCGAGGAATCTGCATTTTAACATACATCAATTTCCGACATAGGTGGTCTAATGCCTACTGATTAAGAGTCACTGGACTAGAGGATCCTCCACTCAGTTTGGGATGAGCCCTCAGGTTCATGCGTGTACTCACAGTGTGGCTGTCACAGGCTTTCCAGCTGAGTCTAAAGTGTTTGAGGTTTTCCTGGATTCTCGAATTGCTGGAGCATTGCTTAAATGGAACCAAGTCTACGTATGATAAATCCCAAGGATAGGGGCTTCCCTGGTGGCGCAGTGGTTGAGAGTCCGCCTGCCGATGCAGGGGACACGGGTTTGTGCCCCGGTCCGGGAGGACCCCACATGCCGCGGAGCGGCTAGGCCCGTAAGCCATGGCCGCTGAGCCTGCGCGTCCGGAGCCTGTGCTCCGCAACAGGAGAGGCCGCAACAGTGAGAGGCCCGCGTACCGCAAAAAAATAAAAAACCAAGAAAATCCCAAGGATATATCTGCATGAGTCTGGCCTTTACAACAGGAGTGCTGAAGTTCTATTCCAATAAGAATTTGCTTCCTTTTATTTGCTCTGGGCTGTTCTCAAAATGAAGCTGTGAACTGGAAGAATTTGGTCTTTGTATCCTACCTCCTATGCCTTCATCACTTCTAGCTTCAATATCCAAACAACATGTGGGAAACTGGAGCTTCTTGGCTCCTGAGGATCACCAACTGAGGCACCCAACCAAAGCAGCCTAACCCTTCTTCCCCTGCTCTGTATCTTTCCCTGTCTCCTCCATCAAAATGCACTTCATCCATTTCCCATCTGGTCAGGATCCTAGCTAGCATCAGCACCGTGACAAAACTTTGATGTGATACAGCAAAATGAACTAACAGACTAATATTTTATTTGGAAGCCCAACTAGGGCTAAGAGAAGGAGATTTTCTCTTGGGTCTCACACATTGCAAAATAAAGTTAATGAATAAAGTTAAAATGATGGTGCCAGGTGATGTGGGCATGCAAAGATGTTCCTTCCTCCACTTTTTTGTTAGAGAGAATAAGAACGTACTCAGTTTATCAGAAATCTACTACCTTTTGTTGACAATTCAACCAGGTCATAGAAAGTCTTAGCCAACTAATAGGGTTTGGAATTCAACATGGCAAAACCTAGACCTTAAGAGGTTTCAATTTTTGGAAGGAAAATTCAGAATAATTTATTAGAATACAAAATATAATAAAAATTAAAAATAGGGGTCATATACCCAAAATATTGTTTGGTTAAAATGAGGTTCCACCGCACTGTTCAAACCTAAGACCAACTATTGTAGCATTAGAACAGACACAATAGCCAAGCAAAATTCTCAGAGGAAAACAGAGGAAACCAGTTCTCCCATAAAAGCTTTAAAAAGGCAGTAGAGACTTACTATATTTTAGACCATTTTTTATGATCTCACAGTATCCAACATGATTAACACTTAAATATATCATGAAATAGTAGTACTTTAGGGTAAGATAAAGGGGAGGAGAGGAATATCCCATAATTTACTGATATTTTTGCATTGTTAGAATCATTCAAACTTTGGCTCTGTCCTTGGATTCAGACATATCTAGAGGCCTTTGGCTTCTTAGTAGTAAGCCATTTACCCATAACTTTCAAACTTCATGGTTACACTTAACATTTAAGCCTTAATGGATGCTAATGGGTTACTTTTTTTAAGGTAGCGTGTTATTTTACAGGGGATTTTTATATACAAGGCCTTACAAATTTCAGGGAATGACTCAAAGTTAGAAACAGCATGCACTATAATAAGATAGGAAGAAAGATATGAGGAGGGAGGTAAGTAGTCTTGCAACCTCTAAAATAAACAATCCTATGTTGTCACCTACAGTCTCCAATGTATAGGAGAAAACCTTGCTGATTATAGGGCTTCCCACATGGTCCAATTCCAGCAACAATCTCTAAGGGGAAGAGTAGAAATATGGTTCATATTAAAAAAGATCTATCAGGCAATAAAGCAAAATTCCAGCTCATATGGGCAGAACTCTTAATAACATCTATAACTTTAGGACAATTCATTTTGCTTCGCCTTGGACTGAGCTGCAGGTTTCTGAGGAGATCTTGTTAGCTTTGGAGAGTAGGAGAAGAAACACAGGCAGTCCTCTATAGAAACTCACTTTCAGGATGAAGAAAGGTCCTGGGAAGTCGATGTGTCTGAACTGTATATTTTCGATACGTGAGCATATACCTGGGGCTCAAAACTGACACAATGGTAGTAATAAGTGGTCCTAGCTGCCATTGACTTATAGCCAACCACTGCACTCAGTTCGTCACTGTGTGACTGCAGTAGGGTTCTGCATCTCTCTCAGCTTTTGCTTCCACATCTGTACAGTGGATATGGTAATAATCCATATCTCTCAGGCTACGGTGAAGAAGAAATGACACCACAAGTAAAAACACTTGATAAATGCTCAAGCACTACACAGTTCTTCCGTAATCATGATACAAAATCAGATGCTTTTCTCTTCTATGCATATGTTTTCGTAAATGAATAATTGGTCCCACCCAAATAGAGAGAGCTTTAAGAACCACATTCTAACACTCTTTAAGAGAGGCCTATTTACAACCTCATTGTTTGAGCTTCTGATAAACATAATTGGCTGAATCATAAAACATGTTTTAGAGATTTGTGAGAAATTTCAGTGCAGTTGAGTAAGAGGATGGCTGGAGAGCCAGAGCCCCTGGCTGTCTGTCTGCAGAAGAACAGCTGCTGCGTGGCTAATTCCACAACCTCGGCCCTCTCTCCTGGTGTTCTGAACCATACTGACCTTGTGTGCCCTGGTGGCAGACATCCTGTCGTCACTTCACAGATAACATCTCAGTCGAAGGTCATTTTCTCAGGGAAAAGTGAACCATTGACCCCATTCAGACTAAGTTAGACCCTTCTGTTACATTCTCATAGTATTCTGTATTTTCTTTCTAGCACCTAGCAGAGTGGATGAATAACATTGATAAATAGGATTCTTTGATTAATGCCTGCCTCTTCTGGAGTATAAGCTCATTAGGGTGCAAAGTATGAATGCTGACCTCCTCATTACAGCAACCCAGAACATAGCTCATGGTCTGGCACACAGTGGGAGCTAAATAAATGTTTCATTCTTTAATGAAGAGTGAGGACTTGAAGCCAAATCCTCTGATGCCAAAGCCAGGGTTCACTTTACTAACAAAGAAATGGCTCTAAGTATTACCTGGGGAGCCCAGTAAAATACAGATTCCCAAGTATTCCAACCCCATAGAATTAGAAACTCCCAGGGCCAGAGGACTCTTTATTTTCTGGTTGCAGCCAGTCATAGACCAGCTATACGAACCACTGCACTACACCCACATGTGCATCAGCTTAACAAACAGTATACTTACAGAGGATCCAGAATCCTGGTATTTTCAGTTCCTACCCTCTGCTCAATGTTCGAAAGGAACACCGTCCAATCTGCCTCATATTGTGTCAGGGAAGTGGATGAAACTCAAAAGCAGTTCCCATGTCTCTACATAGAACACACACTGTGTAATCCTTCCCATAACTAAATCAAATGCATTTTAAAAAGCAAAACTTTAAAGCATATTGCTAAGTCAAAGAAGCCAGCCTGCAAAGGATACATACCATATAATTCCAACTATGTGACATTTTGGAAAAGGAAAAACTATAAATAGTAAGATGACCTGTGGCTGCCCAAGGCTTGGGGGGAGGGACGGAGTGATGAACAGGTAAAGCACAGGGAATTTTTAGGATGGTGAAATTGTTCTGTTTGAAACTGTAATGGTGGATACATGACATCACACATTTGTCAAAACCGAGAGAACTGTGCAACACAAAAAGGGAGCCCTAATAGAAACTACAGACTTCGGTTAATAATAACATATCAATATTGATTCATTGATTGTAACCAAGGAACCACCTGGAAGCAAGATATTAATAATAGGGGAAATAATGGGGAAAATGGGAAGCTGGGTGAGTGTATGGAACTCTAAGTACTATCTGCTCAGTTACACTATAAATCTAAAACTGTAGTTTTTCAAAAGCGTAAAAAATAAAACATACCCCCAAAATGACGGTGGGAGTAGAGTACCACAGCTTCATCACACTCTCATTTACTCAGTGCTTACTGCATGGGGAGCACCAAGCTGAGAATTTTCAAACATCACCTCATTTAACCCCAACAATACTGCTCTGTGGCAACTAATACCAATATCCTCACACTCCCTTGAGGGTTAGGGAACCGAAAGCAGGTGCTGTTAAGTCCTTGCCCAAAAGAACATAGCCAGCCAGTGTCACTAGGTTTCAAACTCAGGGCCAGGTTGCCCCAAACCCCACACGTTTACCCACTGTGGGAACCTGCTTCGATTTATTTACTTGTAGTTGCTTTGGCCTATGCACAAACAAGTGGTTTACTATGAAGTTTAATCCATAACTGTAAGTCAAAATGATTAGGGTATTATAACACAGGGTCAGATGAAAAGATTCTCACCATGAAGCAATGCCTGCAGATAAGCCTGGGACACACACACACAGAGGAAAACAAACACTGCCCTCCAGGAGTATATGGGATGGTGGAAAAGCAGGGCTTATGAGCAACAGCATAATGAAATCAGGTTTCAAATGTTGAAATAATTTTCTAGGTCCAAGATGGAGACACTCCTGCCCAGGGTCCCCTATCAGGGAACTTTAACTTAGATAACCTTTGCATCCCTATAAATGCTCCCGTTGACCAGAAATACAGAATATCTGGTCAGCCAATCCCCAAACGAGGTTGACTATGTGGCCCCAGCCAATCGGATAATTTCTATTTTTCTCTGCCTTGTTCTTTATTCTTTATCCTGGAAAAGCTTCCTGCCTTCAGTCCCATTCTGCAGTTCTCTGAAAGGAGTAGTAAATAAAGTTTATGTCACCTAAATTGTCTTCTTTAATCATTTTTTACCACGAATAAACCAATCACGGTAACATTGATGTATGAACTGAAATGACGTTTTGCTTTAAAACCAAACTATTTTTTTAATAACAATGACAATAAAAAGGCCATAAAAAAGAGAGACTAGGAACCACCACATTGAAAGAGACTTAAGGGCCATATCAGCCTCGTGCAATGTGTGAGTCTCATGGATCTTTATTCAGACAAACCGACTATGGAGAAATTAGTAAATTTTGAACACAGATTGAACATTATATGATGCTAAGGAATTAAGTTTTAGGTGTAGTAATTTTATTAGAATTAGGTCTTTTTAAAAAAAATATATCAAAACTATTAAAGATAAACCTCATGGAGATGAAGTATTATATCTGGGATTTGCTTCTAAACAATTTGAGAATGGGTGGAGAGTGGGTACAGGTCAAATGAAATTAGCTGTTGAGTGATAATTGTATAATTGTTGGAGGGAACAGTGGGTACATGGAGTTCATTATACTCCTCTCTCTTTGAAAATGTTTGAAATTTTCCATTATGAACATATTTTTTTAAAGTTTATTATCCAGCATTAGTTCCAGCACTTATCTAACCATGTACATTGCTCTCATTCAATAAATATGAACATTAATTATAAAAATAATAATTGTAACACATGAGGTCCATATACAAGCATTTTCACTCTGATTGTTTTAATAAATCATGCTCTACAGTTTCTGTTAACGTTTTCAGGAAACAGCTCCACATCAATCTTTTTTTTTTTTTTTTTTGGCTGCGTTGGGTGTTGGTTGCTGCACGCGGGCTTTCTTTAGTTGCAGCCAGCGGGGGCTACTCTTCATTGCAGTGTGCGGGCTTCTCATTGCGGTGGCTTCTCTTGTTGCAGAGCACGGGCTCTAGGTGCGCAGGCTTCAGTAGCTGTGGAATGCGGGCTCAGTAGTCGTGGCTCACGGGCTCTAGAGAGCAGGCTCAGTAGTTGTGGCACGCAAGCTCAGTAGTTGTGGAACACAGGCTTAGTTGCTCTGCAGCATGTGGGGTCTTCCCAGACCAGGGATCAAAACCACGTTCCCTGCATTGGCAGGCGGATTCTTAACCACTGTGCCACCAGGGAAGCCCACCCACATCAATCTTCACTGTTTCTGTTGTCTCTCTGTCCTGGGTCTCTCACTGTTCATTTCCCTCAGTAGCCTGTGGCCAGAAAAGGGCATCCCTGGCAGAAGGAAGAAGTTGAAGGAGCACTGTTACCTACTGATGTCTTCCCCTCAAGTGGAGGCCAGGATGCACTCTCGGGCTGCTTGTGGCTGCTCTGAATACAGTAACAGGTCTCCTTCATCCCTGCGCATCACACACTGCCACAGACACCCACATCTGGATCCAGGTGACCCAGAGCATCTTAGAATCTGCATCATTCCCCCCCACACCCGGGGTTTGGATTAGTTCTTCACTTAAGATACTTCGGAAGGACCATTCCAAGGACTCTGAGTGAATCATAGAAGATGTATAAAGGAAAATGAAGTTCTACCTCCTTCCCAAATGGGACAGGACAAGCCCTTGGCTAGCCACAGGGAGACATTAGCTGGAAGGCTGATGCCAAACAGGAGGAAATAGTAGTGAAACAGGAGGGAAGGGGGCAGGGCACAACCTTTAAAAGAATGACATAGCCATAGTACATGACGAAAACTAGTGAGAACCAACTAGGTCCAAGATGGCAGAAGACTCAACTTCCAGTAGACCTTGAGCCTCATTATATGCTCATTGTAATACATTAGCATGCTAAATGACACACCCAACAGTGCCATGACAGTTCTGAAGCCAACCATAAAAGGTCAAAAAGTGGGCGGTGGCCCAATTCCTGGAAATCCGCACCCCTTCCCCAAATAGTTGGACTAATCGTCCCACTCATTAGCACATAAAAATTAACCATGCCACATTTCGAAGCCTCTTGCCTCTTGCTTCTTGCCTTTCAAGATGGCCCACACTCTGTGGAGTGTGTTTCCCTCTAAGTAAATCTGATTCTTACCTATCACTTTGTCTCCAAATTCTTTCGTGACAAAGAAAGAACCTTAAATTCACTGGCAACAGTAGGGATTCCATTTCCCCAGCAACAAAAGTATAAGCCTAAGTCATGAAGTACCTTCATGAAATCTAACTTCAGAGGCTGGCACATTATTTTGTTGCAGAAGTTTCTTTGACAGTACGTGGGATGATCACGGCAGTCTGAATCCCACACCATGGGCGTCCTAGGATTATAAAGCTTAGTTTTGTGTTGTGTTACATATAGAGCATACGAATAACTATGCAGCACATTCTGATTGCAGAGGAAGCAAGAGGTGAAAATATTTACCTGCTACCCTCTTCCCCCCAAGGAGTCCCTCACTCCGAGGAAGAAAAATTTCACAGACAAGTTAAGTGAACGTTTCAACTTTGGTTGACTTATTCAGCCAGCTGTTAAGGCATTCTTTTTAAACTCTTGTCATTTACTTGTGCAGTTTTGGCTTTTGGTATTCAAAACATTCCAAAAGGCTGCATTCATTTTCCTTTCCAGAGTTCTTAAAGGTGTCTGGGGAATTTCACTAAGCCCAGTGAATTAAAATTCTAAAGGTCAGGAAGTGTATCACTGTGTACTTAAACAGTGACCCTGTGTGGTACAAAAGTGAAAGATTGATTATGCAAATTGGCAAGTGCATATTATCTGAGATGCTGTTGCAGAATATTGAACTGAATTCCAGGAGGGACAGAGGAGCTCATCCCAGCCTGTCCATTCACAAACTGATGTTAGGTAAATTATGAAATTCCTTTGAGCCTCTGTTAAGAGAATGGATGCAGATTAGATGAGGGTCACTCAAAATCTCAGATTCAGTGAAATGCTTATTAACCTAACAACCCTTCAATTTACAATGATTTGGGTTTCTCTGGTATGATGAGTTTGAAACATGATAATAACCCCCCAAGAGGCTGCCTCAAACCAAAACTCCAATATGGTATTCCATGCAACAGGAACTTTCTCTGAAAAATGGCCATTTGCACAGAAGACTCCCTTTCTGAGGGTAGGTTCATCCAGGATAGCAAATTGTAATAAGGAAGAACAAATCTGACACCATATTAGATCTGTTTCTTTTACTTTAATCTTTGTATTTTATCGCTTTTGCTTCAAGTTAAGAATGTTGCCTATAGCCTGAAATACATAGGATCACCGATTCTCAAGGCTCTGACCTTTAAGGGTATAACACTTTTCCATTCATATAGAGATAAAAAGTTGCAGAACAGAGACTAACATTTGTCTTGTTGGAGGTTTACAGGAACATCATGACCTGACCTACCTGGACAGCTGCAAGAACAAAGGATTCTGATACCAAGAAGTTTGCACCAACCAACCAGGCCCCTCCCTCACCTAGCCTTTAAAAATGCTTTGCTGAAACCCTTCAAAGCATTCAGGGGTTTGGGGGCATGAGCCACCCGTTCTCCTTGCATGGGCTGCAATAAACCTTTCTCTGCTCCAAACTCCGACATTTTGGTTTGTTTGATCTCACTGTGTGTCAGGCACATGAACTTCTGTTTGGTAACAAAATCACAGATCAGATGTTGCTTAATGAACTTAGGATCAGAACATATGACATTGTGCTTCTGAAAACCTGTTTCCTGCAAACAAAAATAGCTTGTAAGATTTCAGCCATTACAGGAATATATCCATTTAGATACTCAGCATTAACCATGACAATCACAGCATTCTCTCTTCTGATGAATTCTAGAGAAATGCTTTTAATGCTCATTTTCCACTCCATAGAGCCAGTGATCCTACAATTACAACTTTATCTCACCTCTCTAATAAATGATTACATAACGACTTCTCTTACACTCTCTGCTTTCTCTTCCTTGTAGCAGACACTTGGCCACATCGCCTGGCCCACCAGATTTCAGCACAGCAGTGCAGGACAATACCGTGCAAGTGACCAGCATCCATTTCAAGCCACACTGTGGCATCTCTCAGATTTGGGGCTTTCTCTGATGTCACACAAGGCAGCACAGCCCACAACTCCCCCCCACTAAGCACAGCTTGGAAGTGCATAGAGCAAATGAGCCTCTAGGGGCAGCCCTCAACCAACAGGAGACAGGAATTAATGGAGGCAGCCTCCCTGTCCTTCGCTGGAACATCTCTAAGGTGAATTCTTAAAGGGCTCCGACAGAATTGATCACCAACTGTCCACAGAGGTGGCCAGTCCAATAACTCACCATTTCCCCACTTCACGTCTCACTCTCCCACTCCCTCACCTCCGCCTCCTGGGATTAACTCCCAAGTAAACTATGTGTACCCACATATTTGTCTCATGCTCTGCTTTCAGGGAGACTTTCAGGGAGACTCTAAGTCTGTTTTCATGGTCCCCTTATTTAGGATGATGACCATCAAAATATACTTCTTCCTTTTGTCTAATACACCAGGTTTGTTGAGGGAGATAAATGTCTGCCAGGCTGCTGAGGCCAATACAGTTCTCCCATGACAGAGAATTTTAACACATATTGGCTGAAAGAGTTACAGTGGTTGGTCCACTTTATGGAGTCTCTAAATCATTGTTCCTCATTTTCGTTGTCTTAGAATATATGCTAGCTGACTTGGAATCAGCTGTGCGTTCTGAATAAAGACTTAACACCTCCCCTTATATTAATACTCTTAGACTTATTGCTTAGAGCTGATTTGGGGAAAGAGTAGGTATATTGTCCTTGAAATTAAACTTTCTTTCAAAGCAAGGCAATGACTTTTTGAAGTGAACATTTTTGAAACTTTTTAGAGCTTACAGTAACTAAACATTAAGAGTAAATATATTTGCATTTATTAAATATGAAAACAAATTTACAGTTGCAACCAAAATTCTCTCAACAGTTCTTAAGATAATTTTATTTATTACTTTCCTTTCATTTGGACTTTTCCTTATAATGAATTGTTTTACCTTTAAAGAAATGACTTTTTACAAAATACTAATAATGCCTTGCATTTGCCTGGCACTTTCTTGAATTATTTTATTTGAGGCTCAGAAAAAACTTTGTAAGATAATGATAATACTCAGTTTTACAAATAAGGAAACAGACCACATTGCTAATAAGAAGCAGTGTCAGCATTCAAATCCAGGTCTTCCAGCTCCAAGTTCAATAATAAGCCATTTGTCTCATAAGTATTAACGCTTCCATGAAGAATGCCTAAAAATCACTTCCTAGGGCTTCCCTGGTGGCGCAGTGGCTGACAGTCCGCCTGCCGATGCAGGGGACACGGGTTCGTGCCCCGGTTCGGGAAGATCCCACATGCCGCGGAGCAGCTGGGCCCGTGAGCCATGGCCGCTGAGCCTGTGCATCCGGAGCCTGTGCTCCGCAGCGGGAGAGGCCACAACAGTGAGAGGTCCGCGAACAGCAAAAAAAAAAAAAAAAAAAAAAATCACTTCCTAGCATTCCACAGAGTGAAACAGAAGCACATTTCTCAGCAATGGTATTCCAAAAGTAAGACAAAAAGTGAAGTCTCTCCTTCACAGAATGAAGGACAGAAACAAGTAACTACATCAGGTCATCAAGAAGAGACACTGGTCACCTCCTACGTGTTCAGACTCCAGGAAAGATAGTTTCATTGAGCATGCAACCCTGATAAATCCAGCCACCTGACAAAACACAAGAGTTGTAAAGGGCTCATTCTGGTTTATCAAATCAATGATCCATAAAGTCAAAACTCTCTCCAAAGGAGAACTTGACATGATGGACAGAAACAATTCTGTAGGGGCCGTTAGGGTTTATCACATTAAAGGCATTCTGTTCTGATTAACTAGAACAAATCTTAGAGATAGGCTGATACTCAGGAAAGAAGTGACCACTGATCAAGGACATGAAATGGTAGGGTGTTAACACTGGGACCCTGGACAAATGACCCCTGTGGTTCCACCTGGACACCCCATGACCTGCTTCTGTGTGACGACGCTAACTTTGTTATGTTCTTGTCTTACTAGCAGTTATATTTTGAGGAATTGGGTCCCCATCCCTCACATAAAATGTGTTTGGTACTCTGTGACCTAGAAAATTTAAAAATAAAGACTTAAATGACTTAACACGTCCAAAAAAATATTATTTAAGAGCATTAACATTGATGGTACAGAAAAGTAGGTCCTTTGCAATCACAAAATCCAGAACCATTTCTCAGCAACAAAGAAATGAAAAAGTAACCATTGCAAAGGGTAAAAAAGTATGATTAAGTGAATCTTGACTTAAGGAAGGGAACTAGGTCCTAAAGCTTTGTCTGTGGCAGAAATTGTATTGGTCACTCACCTCCATCAACTTTAAGCTATCAATCAAGGCTTTCTTCTCCAAGGTGCTGCAATTAACTTTGTGAGCAAAGCTTAGTCTTCTTAATCTTTGTCCAGCACTCTTTTTATAAACTAATACCAAAAAAACTCACCAAACTTTCCAGAAATATACTCCATCCTTCTCCTTTAATAATATACTGAGTCACTTAAATATTTTAGAAGTTTAACATTTAATTTTAAAATCTAATGAGTTGTTTTCCCTTTCTCTTCCTTTCCTTCTTGAACAATTTAATCATAAATCCAGTAAGTAGGGCATAGGGTTCAGCAAAGTAGGCAAACAGGCCAGCAGGGATTGGGGTGTGGAGAGCTGAATGGCCCAGCTCAGGATGCCAGAAACTGAAGTGAGTGAGAAGGACATTTGTGTAGAAACACTACCCAGAGTAGAGTGTCATAGCCTAGAAGAGTGAAGAAGCATCTTCATGGAAGGGTGATCTGGCATGGGGTGTCAGAGGCCAAGGAGAGAGAGGAGAGCTTCCATGCAGAGCAGGGAATAGCAGGGTCAATAGAAGCCTGGTTATGTAGTGATCAAATAAGTATACATATTCAGTGTAATTGGAGCCGTTCACTGTCAGAGAAGGAAGATACAAATACTGAAATGGAAAAAATTAGAAAGCACTCAATGAACAAATTTAATTAGACCCAGCTATTATCTGTCCCTCTACCCACTGCTAAGGAGAAGTTGAGGAAAATCATTCAGTAGAATATAGGTCTATTTAGATTCATAGTATTGCAAAATGAGATGTTAGACTTGTTTTGCCCCCTCTGGATTATTTCCATACAGATTTGACTGACTTACATCAAATCAAAAGGAAGAGGAGAGAATTTTATGGTTGAAGAAAATACAACCTCTTTCCTTTGTACAAGATTTAAACGTATATATATTTTTAAATAATTTGATTCGGTAATTAAATTTCTCTGGTAGCATTTGCCTCATTATACCAGTGATTGATAAGTGGTGAAAATAAAGTTGCAGATTGTCATTCCAGCTTGCCAAGTCTGAGATGGATGTTCCAGAATGGTGTTTCCTCTCCTAAATACTGTTGTTTCGGCCCATGTGTGATTACAGTTCACTATTTTTCCAACTGGTTTTGCTTAAGCAATTACGATTATCCGGCACATGTTCTTCTGTCATAGGAAGCAGTGGCAGGCATGAAAGTGAACTGGAAGAGAGTTGGGAGCAGACTCTGGAACAATCTAACCATGACTTTGGATAAATCACTTAAGCTCAGCATGTCTCAGTTTCCACTCCTATAAAATTAGAATATCAAGCAAAACAATTTCTAATGTTCCTTTCAACTTGTCTTCTTCATTTTCATTCAAGATATTGTCTTAATTAAATTGCAAACAACCACTTAAATTTTTAAAAATTTTCTCACAGTTTTTTGTTGTGGTTTTTCGTGGATTTTTGTTTATCATAGGGCCTCAGACATGTTAACAAATTATCAGTATCTTGTCTTAAATTTGTAGAAACTTTTTACAATATTGCAGAAATTATCCACAATATGCAAACTTGTTATTTCGGTGTTGTCTCAATTTATAGTTTGAATTTTGCACCTGCTAAGAAAATGTATTCTTTTTTTTTTTTTTTTTTTTTTTTTTTGCCCGCGCCGTGTGGCATGTGGGATGTGGGATCTTAGTTCCCTGACCAGGGATCAAACCCGTGTCCCCTGCATTGGGAGCGTGGAGTCTTATCCGCTGGACCACCAGGGAAGTCCCAGAAAATGTATTCTTATTAGGAGTGATAAAAGCCTGCCCAATTTCAGCCATCTCTCTGTGTTTGCTTTCTGATATACACACCTGAGGACCAACCCCAGTAATATGAGGCATGTTAAAAATTTAAGCTATTTATAGGATACCAATCAATCAGTAAACATAGTAGAAATATATGTATTGTAGAAGCAGTGAATGAAATCTATAAAATATAGAATTTCTCTAAAACATACCTTTGCTACTTCAAGATACCCCTAAATAAAACCTTATAAAGTTTTTTTTATAAATTAACAATTTACTTAGAAATTCATTTTCTTAGAAATTTACTTAGAAATTCATTTTCTCAGAAATTAACAATCTACGTACTGATTTAGAAAAATGACCTTCGAATCAGGTTATAACTATTTGAATTTTTAATCTTTCTTTATGTATATAATTTATGTCCATTGTTTCATTATGTGAATTATTTACATAATATAAGCTTTTAACATTGTGGTGAAATGAATAGAAGGTTGCTAAGTAATGTAATTTATTCCTCATAAGTTAACTTTCTCAGAGATTGAATGTTAAAAATGAAGAGCTCTTTGTAACATCAGATAAAATATTGCTTTTCTTTTAACTAGGTACTACTCTTATATTGAGAATCCACTTGCTTCCAATGGATTTTTAAAAATCCAACAACCCATAAATCCCAAGAGGCTCTATGAGAATTAAGTTGACACAGGCACAAACACACTAGTAAGATTCCATCAATAAAGGTAACTTATATTAAGAATCTGTTTACACACTAAATTAAGGCACAATAGTGTGCGAGTTCTCATGCAGTATGGTTTTATGAAAAGAAAGTCATTTATGGAAATTCAAAGTACTTGGTTCCCAAAGTCCAAGTTTTATTTACATATTTCTATTCTAAAAATAAGATACAAAATCCTTATAATCATTAAGAGAAAGATAACACTCTTCCATTAACAGATGAAAGAGCCATCATAAATAATTTTCTTTAAAGTACTTGGGAAATTTAGCCCCATCAATCCATCTCCAGAGTTAGTCAAAATATTCATCAAACTATAACAAGTTATTTAGCAAAATAGAACAAACTCCTGTTCTTTAGAAGGTTACATTCTAGCTACATATTCAGAATCCTAACTGCATACTAACTGTTAAGACATTTAATTTACTTAAATAAAATCCTCAAAGTTGTGACAAACCAGATATAATGAAAAGATATCTACAAATACTAGTTGCTGTGATTACTGAAATACTGATGGATTAGGGATAGAATAGGATAAATAAATTAACACACTAAATTCTAATGCATGACACAAGATGGCCCGATCTCTCACAAGTAGGGATTCTTGGGTCCAAAAATCTTGAAGAATTTTACAACTTGGATGCCAATACTCAGCATAAGACTCCCAGAGATATAAGTCGCATTTTCATTTTCTCTGGGAAATACAGTTAAGACACAGAATATTTAATGAGCACTATTCACCATTAAATTATCATAATTGTAGGGTTGGGGCTTTTTAGGGGCACAGGGAGAGAGATCCATTTTTCCCTATGAGAATTTTGGAATGTGAATTAACTGAAGAGTTTAAGGCAATTGGGAAAAGCTTAGACATGGTTAAATATTTGAAAGCCCTAGGAAACCACACAAATGTAGAACGAGGTTATAAACTCCAGAAATCATTTGCAAAAAGCATGGAAGTCAGACCAGGAATGAGTACAATACAGCAAACTTGGCTTGGGAGGTCATTTCTGCCTTTTCATGTCTGTAACCACAGGAACGAGCACAGAACCACAGCAACGAGCACAGAACCCCAGCATAGAAGAGGTGCTCTCTAAATACTGGTTCAATCAATCAATGAATGATCCTCAATCTCAAATCTATCATCTTTTTCTTTTGAAAAATAAGAACAGACCTTCTTGTCCAGTGCCTGGCTCAGCATTCAGCATTTCCCTTTCTGCTCATTTCCCAGTATCATGCTTTTCTGGACTTACATAAACTCCTCTGGCCATACTGGCCACCCAAGCACAACACCATAGGGGAGATGTGTATTCCATCCCTGATCATTTAGGGTCAAAAGGATTGCTTCAATTTCCTTGCCCTTTGGGAAACCAATTTAAAACACTTGTAATCTTCCTCCTCTCCAAACCAACAGTTTTTAGTCAATCTTTAATAAAATGTGTTAAAAGATTCTGTTTTTGAGTGATTCATAATACTAATGAATTAATCAATCCCATTATCACATATCTTTCTGTACATGTCAAACCGGATGTAGCTGACAAGGTTATGGCCATTAAATACAGGTTCATGGACATACACATTTGTTCTCGACAGGAGTCATCTATGGCTAACCTTTGACTTTCTATGCTTCTATTAATTGAATGTCAATAATTGCATACAATTTTCACATTACTCTGTCATTGCATGTCAAAATTTCCAAACATCAATGCATATTTTTATATATTTAAATGGATATCCTTTATTACTTTGTAATTGTCCTTTTTCTGAAAATGGTTTGTATCACTTTATTTTAACATTTTTCAATAGTTATCTTACTTTGGGACTAGTGAGCGTTTTCACATAGTCTTCATTTGAGTTTCCAAGAAGCTGAGCCTGAGATAAGGATCCTTATGTTACTGATTCTTTGAGGGAGTGTTTCAGAAGAAACTTGTAAGGAAGTGAAGGAAGCAGGATAGGACACAGGGGGAAAGCAAAGCAAAGATGTGGTTTCAGCTGAAGTCTAGTCTCAGCCTGATCCCATAGTTTTGGAACAAAAGTGACACCACAAACATTGTCCCACCTTGAGGCAAAGGAGCTGGACGTTCATATTTCCTTATCGGTCAAGTGGGTGTGTGCTGCTCCTGGTTGGGGGTGAAGGCTGTTTCCCTCCAGGCAACGTCCAGGAAGGTGGGTCCCATCTATGGAGGTCAATTCTTTATCAAATGGAGCAGCTGTGGCTTTTAGCAGCTAACACACATAGTAGCTGGGTGTGGCATGCAAACCTCCCAGAGGGTTTTTTCCTGATATTTAATTTGACCCAAAAAAAAAGAACTTCCTATGGCTTGGTGGTTGTTTTATTGTCTTAGTAATACATACATGAACTATGTTTTCAATATGTAGACATTTTACTGAATAAAATTGCAGTGATTTGGTAGCCCACCACTGGACAACTAAAAAATTACAAAGCGGATGAAAACAGAAAGCTTAAATGGTGCTTGTAATAAAACTTTAAATTCCAAATGCAGCCTATCCTAGGAATTCAGTGCTGGAAATTGCATTCCATGAATAATAGCTACTGTGCAAATTTCATTAGATTATGCAAATTTTTATTTCATAAAAGAAAAAAATTTAAATGACTCAAATTTTTATGTCACAAATGGTAGTAATTCCAGAAGCTTCTGTGCCACGTAAGTCAACAGCAGATTTACCAGCACAGGTGGGAGTTTTCCTTTCACCAGGGTAAGGTCTCCCTTCATTAATGGCAATGGACCCACTTTAGCAATGGCCCTTCCCAAGGAGCAATATATGATCTTAGAGCAACTTGGGAACCATAGACTTTAGTTACTTAATTGACACCTGTTCTCTAATAGCACAGTGTGTCTCCATTTCTTCTTTCTATGCCCCTTACATATAATGTCTTGCAGGTTTCATCATGCCTTCTTCCCTGTTCATTTTCCATGTCATAGATTGCTTGTTCCTCTTTCACAGGATTGACTATTAAAGAAGCAAGACTAGACTACCTCTCAGGTGGACCAACTGGATGGAAGAATTGGCAACAGCCCTTCTCCTTCCTTCTTGTGCTTCTGTGCATTTACAGCCTGTGTTTGGGGACAGTTACATATGGGCACCAAGGTTACCCCCTGGTCTCCCTTGCTGCTTTACCAATATGGAGTAAAGTATGAGGGCAAAGGCTCTGGAGGCTGGCACAAACCCAACTTAAAGTGTTGCTGTGGCACTTGGAGTGTCAGGCTCTTTCTCTTCTGTTTGCTTGTTGTATGGCTGCCTTGAGCTAGAAGCAGCAAATGAAGGTCAAAGATAACAATGTATAGCTTTCTAAAAGGAAAAGGGGAACCAGTGACCACTGCTAGCAATACATATAAGAATAAAATGTGATGCAGGCCCTGATAGAGCCCCATATATCATCTTGAAGACCTAGGAATAGCCAAATTTCACAGGAGAACACAGCAACCACTTTGTGAAGAAATGAGTACTGTGAATACGATGGGATAGCTACATAGGCTCACAATCCACAATCTGCAGAGGCACATCAAAAATTCCAAAACAAGTATTAGGAGAGGATTTGAGGTCAGATAATAGGTGTGCCCTTTTCATGAATCATGGAGGGTGGAGTTTGGGAAGGATAAGTGCAGACTTGAATTTGGGGCTTGGGGATTTTCTTCTGTAGGCAGTCAGCACAACCGGGGCACCAAGCCAGGTCTGAAATTCATCTGTTTCCTTTTTGCAGAGTTCTTCAATCTGTTTAATCTGGAATCTTATCTATGACATACCTCCTTTATCTCGTATAGGTCTATCTTTCCAGGACTTGGCTGTATTTGGGACAACATTAGAATGTTCTTTAAGACTTTCTTTTTAGCAATTTATGTGTCACTTTAGAAAGGAGATATTCATGAAATCTGTTTCCCACTCAACATTTCATAACAAATGAGGCACAGAGATGTTAATGGCTGATCTTATGTCACACAGCTATTTATCGGGCAGTTGTAAATTATTGCATAATCATTCATTCCCACTGGCAGGCTACATATTAAGTAATTATATTTTCCCTGTGAAGATTCTTTATCTCAGATGCACTTTATGATCCAGCAATTCTAAACTACTTGTACCATGATATTTCTTATTTCTGTATCTCCTTTCACTGTTCCCTCTTCCTAGAAAGTTCCCCACCTTACCCTGGCCTGTCTCTATATCCATGCTGTACATTTTCACCTTTCAGGAAGCCTTCCCCAGGGACCCCAAAATGGGTTAGGAACATCTCATCAATACCACAGTGTATTATAACAACCTATTTTTGTATATTTCTCTCCAAAGAGCAGTGCGTGTCTTATCTTTGTATCAACTAAGTATAGTATAATGATTGAGTGTAGGTGCTTACTAAATTTGTATGGAATGAATGGATGAGGAGATTAATGAACACAAATATCAATGTATAAATAAGCAGTGTGAACAACACGCTTCTATAAGAGGTTATGGACAGTTTTTATAAGAGGAGCTAAGAAATGATGATATTGGGCTTCCCTGGGGGGTGCAGTGGTTGAGAGCCCGCCTGCCGATGCAGGGGACACGGGTTCATGCCCCGGTCCGGGAAGATCCCACATGCCGCGGAGCGGCTGGGCCCGTGAGCCATGGCCGCTGAGCCTGCGCGTCCGGAGCCTGTGCTCCGCAACGGGAGAGGCCACAACGGTGAGAGGCCCGCGTACCACAAAAAAAAGAAGAAAAATGATGATGTTTATTTAGGTAATCAAGAAAGATGCAGGTTAAGTGCTATTTTTGCTTTCCTGCATAAGGTAGTCTTCAATTACATTTTCTACAGATAAAAGTAATTACCCTGGGCTTCCCTGGTGGCGCAGTGGTTGGGAATCTGCCTGCCAAGGCAGGGGACACGGGTTCGAGCCCTAGTACAGGAAGATCCCACATGCCGCGGAGCAACTAAGCCCGTGCGCCACAACTACTGAGCCTGCGCTCTAGAGTCCACGAGCCACAACTACTGAGCCCTCGAGCCACAACTCTTGCAGCCCAGGTGTCTACAGCCCATACTCTGCAACAAGAGAAGCCACCGCAATGAGAAGCCCGCACACGGCAACGAAGAATAGCCCCTGCTCACCGCAAATAGAGAAAAGCCCGCACGCAGCAACGAAAACCCAACACAGCCGCAGATAAATAGATTAAAAAAAAAAAATTAATTACCCTACTGTCAGGTTCCATCTAGATCTTGAAGAGTCTAGAACCCAAAGAGCTCACCAAAGTTGCCTGGTGCCTAAAATGTTACCTGATTTGCAGTAATTTCTCAGTAATTATTAACTAAGTGAATAAAATGCAGAAAATTTAGGACTGTCACAGGAAAGTGTTTCAGGGAGATGATGGTAGAATCACTAACTCTTAACCTTCCCAGTGATGAGTATAAAGAGAAGGCTGAAATCCAGCAATTCTACTCCTAAGTATATACTTAAGAGAAATAAAAACTTGTGTCTGCACACATACAAAAAATATACATTAATGCTCATAGCAGCGGTATTCATAATGGCCAAAAGACAGGAGACAACCCAAATGTCCACCAACCGAGACATCGATAAAATGTAGTATGTATATATACAATGGAATATTGTTTGGCCATACAGTACCGATACATGCTACCACATAGATAAACCCTGAAAACATTATTATAAATGAAAGAAGCTAGCTACATAAGACCACATATTATATGATTCCAGTCATATGAAATGTCCAGAACAGGGAAAACTATAGAGACAGAAAGTAGATTAGTGGCTGTTTAGGGCACGGGGAGGAAGTGTAGGGGATGTGACAGCTAAAGGCTATGGAGTTTCTTTTAGAGGTGATGAATTGACTGTGATGATAGCTACACATATCTGTAAATATTCTAATATCCACTGAATTGTACACTTCACTTATATTTTGGGGTGAATTGTATGATATGTAAATTATACCTCAGTAAAGCTGTTTAAAAATGAAGGCGGTGGCGGCGGTGGGGGGGGGGCTTCCCTGTTGGCACAGTGGTTGAGAGTCCGCCTGCCGATGCAGGGGACACGGGTTCGTGCCCTGGTCCGGGAAGATCCCAAATGCCGTGAAGCAGCTGAGCCCGTGAGCCAGGGCTGCTGAGCCTGCGCGCCCAGAGCCTGTGCTCCACAATGGGAGAGGCCACAGCAGTGAGAGGCCTGCGTACCACAAGAAAAAAATAATAATAAAAAAATAAAAATGAAGGCAGGGGGGAGAGAGACAGAGAGAGAATGCTGCAAACATCTCAGACTAAATGCTGCCCATAAGAATCCTCCCAGTATGTTAACGAGATCCATTTCATTTCAGGCATTTGCTGAAGATGTTCCATATTAAGGACTTCATTTCTACCCAGCCAATTTCCAAGGCCCCAGTCAGAGCTCATTAACACTTAGCCTGTTTTAGTCCGCTACTGCACGGTGAACTCTTCTTTTTTGCTGTTGTGTATAAGCAGCCGAACCATATAAAAGTCCCTGTCCAAGCCACATCCATAGTTTGAGTACCAAACCGGCATTTATTGCATGCCCATTATGTGCCAAGCGCTTAGCATATGTCATCTCTAAGCCTCACCATAACCCCAGGAAGTAGGTTGTATTATCTCATTTTACAGAGGAAGATATGGGACAGAGCTTAGCTAATTGCCATGGTGTCACTATGTGGGAACTGACAGAGCCAGGTGTAAGGTACATGTGTGATTTACAAGATCTGAGCTCTATTCACCAATTTGTGTCCTCGAAGTCTAGTGTGGTGGAGAGAAATACATAAAACCAGTATAAGAGAGGGAATAAAGAAGGAGAGAATGGACTGTCTGATAAAGACAACACAATCTGGTGTTCCAGTGTCGAACAGTGATGTGAGACTCCTGTTTAGAATCCTGCCCTAATGGCCTGCACGATGACAGAGTTCTCCTGAGTCTGAGACCACTCAGGTCGTCTGCCTGAAGAGGGAGCTTTTAAATTCTTGCTCTAGCTGAGCAAGCAATAGCATACTCCCAGGTCAGTCTCTCTTGCAAAAGACCCCTTTTTCTGTTCATAATTCTAGTTGTCAGCCCTATTCCACCAACACTTGGTGCCGTATTTACTCTAAATACCTTATATTTAATGTGTCCAAAATTAAACTCCTGGACTTCCCCATTAACACCTGTCCTCCCTCTAAAACTTGCTACTCCTACAGTCTTTCCTATCTCTGTGCACGTTAACCCCATTCTTCCCATTGCTTTGGACAAAAGCTTTGGGTCATCCTGGAGTCTTTTCTCTTTCACATCACAAATGCAATCCATGAGAAAATCAGCTTGGCTCAAACTTCAAAATATATTCCAAAACTTCTCTCATATTACCATCTCCCACCCTCATATAAATTTTTGCAATAACTTCCTACCTGACTTTCCTTCCTCTGCCCTTGCCTCACTATAGACAACTTTCAATACAGAAGCCAGAGTGATCCCTTTAAAACAGGAGACAAATCACGCCCTTACTCTCTGCAAAGCCTCAAATTGGCTCCTGTTGCACTCAAAGTACTTACAGTGGCTTTCAAGGTCCTACATTATCTGGCCCTTTTCACCTCTGTATTACTATGCTAGGGCTGCCATAACAAAGCACCACAGACTGGGTGGCTTAAACAACAGAAATTTATTTTCTCACAGTTCTGGAGGCTAGAAGTCCAAGATCAAAGGGTCCCCAGGGTTGGTTTCTTCTGAGGCCTGTCTCCTTGGTTTCTAGATGGCCACCTTCTCCTCATGTCCTCACATGGTTTTCCATCTGTGTGCGTCCGTGTCCTAACCTCCTCTTTATATAAAGATATCAGTCATATAGGACTAGGACCCACCCTAAAAACTTCATTTTAACTTAATTACCTCTTTAAAGACCCTATCTCCATATACAGTCATATTCAGAGGTACTGGGGCTTAGGACTTCATAATATGAATTTTTAGGGAGTAGGGACACAATTCAGCCTGTAACAACCTCTGTGACCTCACCTCCTACCACTATCCTCCCTCATTCTCTACATTAGGGCCTCAGGAGTCATCCTGCTGCTTTTCCAACAGTCAGGCTTATTCCTGCTTCAGGAGCTATTCTTCATGTTTGAATCCTCTTGCCCCAAAACAGTTGCAAGCCCTCCTCTTCTCTCAACTCCTTTTCATGTGCACATGAATGTCACCTTATCAGTGAGGTTATTCCTATACCAAGCCTCAGACCTCCTAACTACACACAGATTCTCCATCTCCCCTTGATTCTTTTTAATTTGTCTCCATAGCCTGTATCATTATTTACCACACTATATATTTTCTTATTTACCTGCTTGTTTTTCTTTGATCTCCCTCCACTTAATAGGTGCTCATTAAGTATTTGCTGAATGAATCAATAAATAAAATATATTCATTTGCAGAAAGGAATACCTCTAAAGTTCAGCATCATAAGGGATCTGGCAATGATATCCTATAAGCCACTGTTCAGAAAATCAAATGTTTTGATTAGAAAAGAGAAGAGAGGCCTAAGGGAACACTGGGAATAAATGACCTAAAACTTCTGGAGGAGTGTCCTGTGGATGACCCTGAACTCACTCTTTGCATTTAGCATTCCTCCACTTGGCCAAGTTGGGACCAACGGTTAGAACTGAAGAGAAGGTAAATTTTAGCTCAATATAACAACAAAAAAAATTCCAGTGAAACGTTTATGCTTCCAGAAGATGGCTCCCAATCATAGAAAATAAGGAAGCAGAAACCTTATTTTACTTAACCAAGTAATTACCAGAAACCAAGTTAATTACCTCAAGAATATTGCAGGCAAGATACCTGCGTTCACAAGTGGAATAAACAGGTGATTTTTAACTTGGGTTCCAACTCCAAGATTCTAGAAAGATAAATCAACTTTAGATGAGGAAAAACAGCACCACTTCACAAAGTATGGCTGGTCTCAGTGCCCGACTGCTTTCATGACTCAGGTCTGGTGAGATTGCCAGGTCTGGGAAGTATCACAAGATAAAATGAGAATGGGAAATCAGGGAGACGAGGGCCAAGCTTTGCCAATAAATTGTCACACGACTGTAGGCAAGATACTTCACTTCTCTGGGTCACCAGTAAGTCCTCACTAAATTGAAGTCTTGGGTACATATACACAATGGAATATTACTCAGCCATTAAAAAGAATGAAATAGGGCTTCCCTGGTGGCGCAGTGATTGAGATTCCGCCTGCCGCTGCAGGGGACATGGGTTTGTGCCCCAGTCTGGGAGGATCCCACATGCCGCGGAGTGCTGGGCCCGTGAGCCACGGCCGCTGAGCCTGCGCGTCCGTCCGGAGCCTGTGCTCCGCAACAGGAGAGGCCACAACAGTGAGAGGCCCGCGTACCGCAAAAAAAAAAAAAAAAAAAAAAAGAATGAAATAATGCCATGTGCAGCAACATGGATCGACCTGGAGATTATCATACTAAGTGAAGTAAGTCAGACAGAGAAAGACAAATACCATATGATACCTCTTATATGGGGAATCTAAAAAAAATGATACCTATGAACTTATTTACAAAACAGAAATACACCCACAGACATAGAAAACAAACTTATGGTTACCAAAGGGGAAAGGTGGGGGGGAGGTACAAATTAGGAGTTTGGGACCGACATATACACACTACTGTATTTAAAATCGATAACTAACAAGGACCTGATGTATAGCACAGGGAACTCTGCTCAGTATCCTGTAATAACCTAAAGGAAAAGAATTTGAAAAAGAATAGATATATGGGGCTTCCCTGGTGGCGCAGTGGTTGAGAGTCCACCTGCCGATGCAGGGGACATGGGTTCGTGCCCTGGTCTGGTAAGATCCCACATGCCGCGGAGGTGCTGGGCCCGTGAGCCATGGCCGCTGAGCCTGCGCGTCCAGAGCCTGTGCTCTGCAACAGGAGAGGTCGCAACAGTGAGAGGCCCGCGTACCGCAAAAAAAAAAAAAAAAAAAAAGAATAGATATATGTATATGTATAACTGAATCACTTTGCTGTACACCTGAAACTAACACAACTGTGTAAACAGACTATAGTCCAATATTTAAAATAAAAATGTAAAAAATAATTTGCATATAAAAATGAATGAATAAATAAATAAAAGTTTGGCCTAGATGAGTACTATGTCCCTTCTGTTCTAAACACTGTAATTCTAGGTTCTTTTTCAGATCTTAGAAACTGGAAGAGAGTTGCGATGAAAGACGGTCACAGGGTATCATGGGAGGGGGACGAGGCACGCTGGCACGTTTGGATTGAAGGAAAATCATGTTAAATCAAATTCTTTCTTACCAGAGGAATTCAGAAATGAGAGAACAAGTTCCTCTGGGCCAGTCATCCAACATCTCTTCAAGGGTGTGAAAGGTGAGGGTGCTCCAAGCTTGAAAAATCGGGATGAAACTGCTACTTATACAGAAAACTGCTTCTCACTCCCAAGGGACTAATAAAACACTGGGGTGTGCTGTGCTGTGGTTCCTGGAGACTCAATCATACATGGAACGATTATCACTGAAGACTAATTCCAAACAGAAGTAAGCCTGTGAGTGAATGCGCATTGCTGTGCTTGCCTGAGCTGCTTCATCTTGACTGAAAAACATCTCTTGTGGATGTTTCCCAGGTGTTGAACTGAGACTAATAAGGCAGCAGTAAAGACTTGAGTTATTCCAGCTCCGTATCTAACATCTTGGTCTACCTTCTGCTAGGCACGCCCTGCATGTGGCTTTGGGGGCTCTTTAGAGATTTCGGTGGAAAAGTACCCAGCATTGTTGACCAAATCTGATTTTTTAAAAAAATTCCCAGTAGCTTCCAAGTAGTTGGGATTGAAATGGTACAATGGACTTTAAGCAAATCTGTGACCTGTTTTCTTATGTAGGCCCCAAATGAGTACCAAATTTTATATTCTCCAAGATTTAATCCAGGGTAGATGCTCCAACTCTAGAATTACCTGAGACCAAGATCTGTGTTTTCACCATTGTCCCCGTTTATTTCCATCTTATTTTACTCTTCCTCTGTGAAAGAAAGCAGATCTGCCTGGTTTCCCTTTTTATTTCATCGGTATCTCTTCCCAGGCTTCACAAACTCACCAGAACAAGGTGGATTATTTGGACCCTTGGTCCCATGAGGTTTAGATAACAGAACCTGTTTTTACTGAGAGTTGAAAAAACAGAAATGACAACATTCCTTTTCAGACTGGGCTCCCTAAGCCTTTTCCTTATTCTTCTTTTTGGTATAATAATGAGGGCTGACAGGGCCCCTTGACACCATTAATGGTAAATGAATTTTTCAGTAAAGACTAACAGAGAAAAACGATGGAAGTTCAGATTTATTTTTTTGACCCAGAGAGTTCTGTATCTCCTTATGCCTTTGCTTTCCATGTATACTTTATGAGAAATTTCAGCAAAAGCTTCTTAAAATTAATCCAGTAGCTGTCTCCTTCAACTCTCCTTCCTGGAACTCTTCACCCATCTGCATAGAGGTCCTAGACACTTCTTAAGGGCCCCTATCCCGAAAGATTAAAGGCAGTGCAGTCAACTCAAGTCTTATCCTGAGCCTTACCTTTGTAAACTTAGCAATACCTCCTCCTTTTCACGTAAGAAAATTTACAGAGAAGCAGTCTCACACGTGAATTGGATTCTGTCCCATTTCTCTCCCAAACTGGGAAGAAGCTGGTCATATACTTGCACATTTGTATTATAAATATTCAAAGACTCTAATCCGGTATCTTCCATATAACACACATTTTAACTCCTACTTTAAACTTTCAGAATGCTTTTTATGGCATCTGTTATGCCCTACTTTAAAACGTCTGTCAGCCTAATATTTCTACTTTTTTTTTCCTTTATTAATTTATCTTCAAGGTCATGCGTGGAAACACCTTTCAGGGGAAAGAACGCATCTGCTTTGGTGAAAATGTACACTATAAACCTTCATTTCTGCAAGGGTATAAATAAAAAAAAAAATCTGAGAGTCTATTAGAATGCCTTCAAAGCAGAGTTCCCTAAAGCTTGCTTTGTGCAACACTGGTACCAGGAGTCCACGCAGCAAACAAAACAAAAGCAGGGGAGGGGGGCGGGATTCAGCATTAGGAGATACCCTCTTTAAAATTCAAAATGCAAAGCAGCATTGTAAACAGTTGTAGGCATTCTAAAGAAAAGATATTTGCTTCATTTTATTTAACTGCTTATTTCTCAAACTTATTTGATTACAGACTCTTTTCCTGTATGAACGCAACAAATAGTAACATGCTGCTGTACTAGGGTTCCACAGTACAGTTTGGAAACTGTGCTAGGTGATACTACTTTTCATTTTTCAGAAAGGACTATTCCAATGCATTCCTGTAGTGGAAAATAATCTTGAGATAGAAATATAGCTCACTTCTTTCTCACACTGCATTTACAGGGCTATCTAGGGTTCATCTCACAAACAGTAAACCTCCAAGTGACTATTTGGTTCTTATAAGCAAACACAAAAACATATCTTCTTTTTTTAACTTCATCTGAATCATCAACAGCTCATCGGCTGGGGATAAATCATCAATTGTCACAGACAACAGCCACAGTCACACCTCCAGTGTTCATCTCTCACTCGCCTTCCCTTGTTTTTATTTGTCACACTTCAGGTACTTCTTACTGTACGTACTTCTGACCCCTAAATACAAACAAACACACAAAGAATCTAGTTTATGATTTCCCTCATTAAAAAAAAAAAACATCATCATTGATGTCCAGGTAAGACAGAGCAGGTGTCTCCCTCTTCCATCCCTTTTTGGTTGATTGAACCCCTCTCACTTCCTCATTTGTGACATGGAGGGTCACCCCAACACAACTGACAAGTATTCCTTGAGATCCTGCGTGTAAAGTCCCCAGCTTGGCACACAGTAATCCTGACACCTTATCAGTCATAGTGTCCTACCATGATGTCCTCACACATTTTTTATGGTCACACCTGGAACATCTGGCATTCCCTTTTCACTCTTCCCAACTGCAACGTTTTCATCCTCCAAATTACCCTACCACTTCGCCACTGACAGACCTTTCTCTAGAAATGTGAGGATATGTCCGATTGATGAGGAAACCTGTAGTGAGCAGCAAGCAGCCTACCGAAGTCCAGTCCATCTGACCGAAGTTCCCCAGCTCCCCAAGCACGAACACCTCCCTGCAGCTAACTCCCACTGAACAGCCCCATCAGGAACACTCTTGATGTATTCGCATAACCCTTCCTTAAGACATTTTCCTTCTTGCCCCTTTTTCTTCCCTTTTTATGGTGATATCAAATCCCCTACAAAAAAAATAAAACCTCTTCCTGATGTCCCAGATTAACCCTTTCCAATACTACAGGTCTATGATTCTACTTTTCTTCTGATGAATTCATATATATACACTCAAGTTGTACTTACTGATGTATGGTTTTCACTATTTAAAAAATTTTTTTTAATTGAGGTAATTGACATATTGTATTAGTTTTAAGTGTATAAGAATGATCTGATATACGGATATATTGTGAAATGATCGCCACAATAAGTTAATATCCCTCACCACCATAGTTACAATTTTTTTTTTCTTGTGATGAGAACTTTTAAGATCTACTCTCGCAGCAACTTTCAAATACACAGTACAGTATTGTTAATTACAGTCACCATTCACTATGGCTTTTATTCCCCCGGATATTTTTCTCACATAAACATAAGCTCTTTAAGGGGAGTGAATGTATCAGTTTTTTACTCCATCCACAGTGGAAGTGTAAAAAATTTTGATTGATCCACCAATACCAAACACTTTCATTCCTAGGAGTATATTTATTCCAGTTTAACTGGAATAAATTACACCTAGGACAGAAAATATTAATTGAGGGATATAGCAAAGTTGGATATAGCAAAGTTGGGGTGTTTACTTAGGGACAAATGACTGTGAAGCTTTTATTTATTTGGTAGTTGGTTTGTGTGTGTGTTTTCTTTTTTGCAATTTATTAATTAATTTATTTATTTTTGCTGTGTTGGATCTTCGTTTCTGTGCGAGGGCTTTCTCTAATTGTGGCAAGCGGGGGCCACTCTTCATCGCGGTGCGCGGGCCTCTCACTATTGCAGCCTCTCTTGTTGCAGAGCACAGGCTCCAGACGCGCAGGCTCAGTAGTTGTGGCTCACGGGCCCAGTTGCTCCACGGCATGTGGGATCCTCCCAGACCAGGGCTCGAACCCGTGTCCCCTGCATTAGCAGGCAGATTCTCAACCACTGAGCCACCAGGGAAGCCCGGTTTGCGTGTTTGTTTTGTCATTCAGGATATTGTTTATTTAGGAAATGTGTTCAGGAATACTCAAGTTTTATCTGCCTGGAATCTTCCCAATCATTTTTGGTTTAGGTAACACTTCTCTGGCTACAGCCTTAACTCATCAAAGACTCTAGAACTTCTCTCTCTTTAAAAAGGAAACCATGAAGGACAATCCCTAGGCATGATGTATGGAGACAAAGAGGTCTAGTTGCCTTGGAGCATAACAGCCCTCAGCCTCAACGTTTGTCACCAATGTTGAATGACACAGGCCACAGCAATCCTACTGAGAGCTGTGACTTCCAGCGGCTGCTCTGGGCAGTGACTCTTCTTGATCACATGATATGGTCCTCCATCCTGCAGGAGGTGGCCAGCCCCATTTAGTCCTCTCAGCACCTCTGGCAGGCAGCCTTTCCAAGCACTGTGCCACCTGCAGACAGGATGCCTGTCTTTCACGTACCTGGCACAGGCCCTGGGGAGTGGTGAAGGTTTTTCCTAATTCTGAGCATATTGCCTAAGCCTACATTATTGGAATACAAATGAGCAGCCTGATAAAAGAGTAACCTTGAGTCTGCTCTCCTTTCTGTGTCAAAAAAGTAAATCACTCACAAATATGGAACTTTTATTAGCCACACATTACTTGGGGATCCACCTAAGTAACACTGGGTTGACAGTCACTGCGCTCACTGACAGCCCCTGGCAAGATCAATGCAACATCAAAGTCAGGACTGTCCCGGTCACTCAGGTGAACTGCTCTCTCAAGAAAAGAGAACTGGGCTTCCCTGGTGGCGCAGTGGTTGAGAGTCCGCCTGCCGATGCGGGGGACGCGGGTTCGTGCCCCAGTCCAGGAAGATCCCACATGCCGTGGAGCGGCTAGGCCCATAAGCCATGGCTGCTGAGCCTGTGCGTCCGGAGCCTGTGCTCTGCAATGGGAGAGGCCGCAACAGTGAGAGGCCCGCATACTGCAAAAAAAAAAAAAAAAAAAGAAAAAAAAAGAAAAGAGAACTGACTTCTATTATAAACTAAGCACTGTGCTGGTCACCTTCTCAGTTTGTCACACAACCTGGTGAGGGGATGCATTTTTAGAAACTAAGGCTCTGGTAAGTTCCACAACTATATCCAAAACTGAGATGTAGTAGTCAAGGTTTCTCAAAGCCTGAGTCCTTTACACCATCGCATACTGCTGCTCTATTACTAAAGTTCTCTAAAGAAGCAAACCGGTGTAATGCCTGTATGGGCTCCATTAAATCTCCCTGCTACTGGATTGATTTTCTCACTTCTTACCTCTGCGATTGGCATGTATGGTCTACTTTTTTCTCCACTCTTGTTATTCCTTGTTATTCCATAAAATATAGGAATATTCTTTTAAATGAGTCCTTGCGGCAACTTTGGAATTACCATCATTCTTCAAACAAGTTATGTAAACCAGCTGCCAATAGTGGTCTCTGGCTAAACATTTAATATTATTGTTCCATAGAGTTACTACTGAAATACACTTATTTCTAAACTATCTCTTATTTGAATCTGAAGGCTGTCTCTGAAGTAGTGTTGTGTAGTGATTGCAGAGGACTAATTTTTAAGGTGTTGTATTGTTTGAAGATATATGAACACTTCACAGTTGCATTAGTGAAGTAAAGACCCATGAATGAGGCAGTAACTTAAGAAACAGGGCAAATAAAATGTTGCATCTTCTGTATAGGTGAAGGTATGTTAGCTATGTGCAGTTAAATACAGGTATGTTAAGGGTTAATTATTCATTTAAAATTTTCTTTATGTCTGTTTATTAAAAAGAAAGAAAATCTTATTATGTGAAAAACTGTACCCATTATTGTGAGAAAGAATTTTATCATGAAAAGCTTGAATGCCATGTACAGTTTAGACGTCTGTGGATATTGAAGGCTGTAGTCAAGATAAAGAAATATATAATTCCCTCCATCTCAGAGAAGGTAAAAAGAGATGAGAGAGAATGCAACTCAAGATCCACTTCTGGTCTGTCCACAGAGAGGAATCGGCATGAATTTCTAGAAGGGAAGACAGGTTGTGAAGCATGTGCAACGCTCAAATATGTCACAGTATCTGCCATCACAGCTAATACTCAGCAAGGCAGCACCTCTCTAGAAGGTACCATGATTTATAACACTATTGGAAGTCCGGAGTGACCAAGTTATCCAAATATTCAACCAGGAGGCAGCTAAAGAAACCACTCTGGTTACCTAGGAAGCAGGCTGGTTTCGAAAGGACGTGAATAAAAGGTGGCAGGAATCCACTCTCAAGAACAGATAGGAGAGTAGCTTAAATGTGAGGATAATGTTAGGGGTTCTGACACGGACTGAATTGTGTTCCCCCCAAATTCATATGTTGAATCCTAGTTCCCAGTACCTCAGAACGTGACTGTATGAGGGATACAGGGCTTTAAAGGGATACTTAACTTAAAATCAGGTCATTGGAGTGGAACCCTAATCCAATCTGACCAATGTCCTTATAAGAAGAGGTTATTAGGACATATAGAAAGAGACACCAAGCATGTGTGGGCACAGAGGAAAAACCCAGTGGGGACACAGCAAGAGAGTAGCCATAAGTAAGCCACGGAGAGAGGCCTCAGAATCCAACCCTGCAAGCACCTCGATGGACTTCTACCTTCTGGAACTGTGAGAAAAGAAATTTATGTTGCTTAAGCCACCCAGTCCGTGGTATTTTGTTATGGCAGCTCTGGCAAACTAATATAGATTTTAATTGTCATTATAAACTTAGGCTTTGATAACAATATCTAAGGAAAAATGTAAAAGAACATTTTATTTACTTTCAGAACCAGATGATCTTGGTTAAGGTAGATGCTGGGGATCATGATGCAGCATGGGAGGGAGAAAAAGCAGAATTCTTCCTTTTTTTTTTTTTTTTTTTTTTTGGTTGAGCTGCAGTAGCATGCGGGATCTTAGTTCCCTGACCAGGGATCAAACCCGTGCCCCCTGAATTTGAAGCACAGTCTTAACCACTAGACCACAAGGGAAGTCCCCTAAATTTCTACTTTTTTCTGTTGAGCTGAATGATCTTCCAATTGAAAAGGGCAGAAGAACCACTGATCATTGGTAATAAATGTCAAAGATTAGTGACAGGATTATAGAACAAGTCCTAGCTGCTCTAAATGAGCACCTGTTATAGAATGAATTGTGTGCCCCTCCCCCTGCCCCAAATTCATATATTGAAGTCCTAACCCCCAGTACCTCAGAAAATGACTATAATTGGAGATAGGGTCTCTAAAGAGGTAATTAAGTTAAAATGAGGTCTTTAGGGTGGGCCCTAATCCAATATGACTGGTATCCTTAGAAGAGGGAATTAACACACAGATATACACAGAGAGAAGACCATGTGAAGACACAGGGAGAATGTGACCATTTACAAGCAAAGGAGAGAGGCCCCAGAGGAAATCAACCTTATGGACACTTTGATCATGGACTTCTCGCTTCCAGAACTGCAAGAAAATAATTTTCTGTTGTTTAAGCCACCCAGACTGTGATACTTTGTTATGGTAACCCTAGCAGACTAATACAGGGCCCACCTTCTGGCTCAGATTAAGACTGCTTTTGGTGGAAACTGCAAAACTCCTAGTAGAAAACATAGGCGGAACACTCTTTGACATAAATTGTAGCAATATTTTTTTCGGATCTGTCTCCTAAAGCAAAGGAAATAAAAGCAAAAATAAATGATGGGACCTAATTAAATTTAAGGCTTTTGCACAGCAAAGGAAACCACTGACAAAACATAAAGACACACACCCACAGAATGGGAGAAAGTATTTGTGAATGATATGACCAATAAGGGGTTAATATCCAAAATATATAAATAGTTTATACAACTCAACATCAAAAAAACAAATGATCTGATTAAAAAATGGGCAGAAGACCTGAACAGACACATTTCCAAAGAAGACATGCAGATGGCCAAAAGGCACAAGAAAAGATGTTCAACATCGTTGGTTAACAGAGAAATGCAAATTAAAACCACAATGAGATATTACCTCACACCTGGCAGAATGATTGCCATCAAAAAGAATACAAATAACAAGTGTTGGCAAGGATGTGGAGAAAATGGAACCCTTGTACACTGTTGGTGGGAAGTAAACTGGTGCAGCCACTGTGGAGAACAGTACTATGGAGGTTTCACAAAAAACTAAAAATAGAACTACCATATGATCCAGCAATTCCACACCTGAGTATATATCCAAAAAAACTGAAAACACTAATTCAAAAAGATACACACACCCCAACGTTCATAGAAGCATTATTTACAATTGCCAAGATATGGAAGCCACCTAAGTGTCCATCAACAGATGAATGGATAAAGAAGATGTGGTATATACACACAATGGAATATTACTCAGCCATAAAAAAGAAAGAAATTTTGCCATTTGCAACAACATGGATGGACTTGAAGGGTATTATGCTAAGTGAAATAAGTCAGACAGAGAAAGACAAATACTGCATGATATCACCCATATGTGGAATCTAAAAAGTAAAACAAACCAGTGAATGTAACAAAAAAGAAACAGACTCACGGATAAAGAGAACAAACTAGTGGTTACCAGTGGGGAGACGGAAAGAGGGAGGGGCAAGATAGGGCAGGGGATTAAGAAGAACAAACTACTAGATAAAAATAAATAAGCTACAGGGATATATTGTACAACACAGGGAATATAGCCAATATTTTATAATAACTATAAATGGAGTATAACCACCTTTACAAATTATGAATCACTATACTGTACATCTGAAACATAATATTGCACATCTACTATACCTTAATAACAAAAAGATTGCTTTCGGTGATATCTGCAGGGCACAGATAACACCTTAAACACAAGATGACAGAGATGCAACTCAGCAGCACTCTGCATAAAACAGACGGGAGACTTGGGAGCAAATGTGACCAATCTGAGTCCACCCAATGCAATGCAACACTCACCCACAGGCTGCGGGGGGCAACAGGCTCCTCCACGCTGCAGTGGCCACAGCACCCTTGGAGAACTGTGAAAAGACACAAACCGGAACACATTTAGAGGAGTGCAGAAGGAACCAGAAACAGGTGCCATTGTGCCATCTACACACCTGTTGAGGGAAGTGGAGACAGGACGCTGAGGCAGAAGCAGCATGAAAACTGCGGGTTTTATTTACGTGACGATCTGTGGTGTGGAAAAGACTGGCTTGGCTTGGTCACAGAGGTGCAACAAGGACATCTGAGTGGGACGGTAAAGGAAAGGGAAGTGGGCTGTAAGTGGGGTAAGAACTTTCTAGTGACCAGAGCAGCCCAGAGACAGGATGCATTGTTGGAAGAGCTAGTGAATGTCTCCCAAGCTGAGGCATTTGAGACCGGGCTGGGAATGTGGTGAAGATTCCAGCCGATGGGTGGTCAGTGCCTGTCCCAGCGCTTATAGTTCTAACTAGAGATGTTCTTGTATTTACTGCTCAGAGGTTCCTGAAGATACCTCAGGGCAGGAAAGAGCATAAAGCGCAGAACAGAGACAGTGGCTGAAAAGTAAAAGCCATCAGGATCTCTGAGTGGTGATGAAATGGGAGAAAAAGTAAAGAACGTCCATTCATTCTGACACAGTCAGCAGCTAGTCATCTTCCCCTAGGGAACATCTTTTCCAGGGATGGGTGAGGAGGGGCATGTTTCAACAGTGGGAAGGGAAAATGCCAAATCTAAGGACTCGTATTTTCATAGTTATAACCTCACCTCTATATTTTTGAATTTTGTGCTCAGCGAAAGTCCCTTACTCTTAAAAATTGCTTCCTCCTTCCCAGGCCTGGTTCCATGGGCATGCAATCTGTTGGGTCACACAGGGTCCCGTGCTCAGGAGGGCCCTGTGTTTGGTTGAACATTCTGCTGTTGCCATCTTAAAATTCTTAATTTTGGAACAAAATGTCCCACCTTCTCGTTTTGCACTGGACCCTGCAAATTTTGGAGCTGATCCTGTCCCCTCCACATTTTTGAGTCATACTCCTATTTGCATTCAGATGCCTTCAATTGTTCCTATAAACCTGGGACAGACAGAATTGTAGTGGTGGGTAAACGTGTTTAGAAGCAGCTGGGTTTTGCTGTCACTGGTGCTTTTCTCCCCTCCAGTCCCAACTTTTTGTTACTTACTTGCTGTCAGATTAGGAAGGAGATCCTTAGTGTCAGCTTCCTAACTTATAAATGGAAATAATAACAGTAAGGGCCTCATTGACATTCATGGGAAGTGAATGACATAAAGCACGTAAACAAATGACTCGCGGTAACAAATATTTGTCATTATTTGTTGAGGACATTCAGAGGTCATTAAGGGGAAAAAGTAATCCACGGGTCAGGCTTGGATGCCCGGTAAGTAAAGACAGAAGACAACACCTAGGGGAGCTGGCAGAGAAAAACTGATTTCTTGGAAAAGAAACCAGCATCCTCCTGGCTGAGCCAAGATCCCACATCTGAAGTCCGTGGCTTCCTTCCCTCCCACCAGCCCCACTCTGGACTGTGCCTTGGTGGCTGATGCTCCTTCAGGTCAAGAGCAGATGTATCTGGGCAGTTCTAGCCCATTCTAGACTCACTGGATACTAACCCGGCATTGGATGGCTTGTGTTTAACCTAGGAGAAAGTGGCTTCCCAGAAGGCTGATTTCTGTAATTTAGGACAGACACGAGGAAGAACAAGGACAGAGTTTGAGGTCAGAAGTTCTGAGGTATGGGGGTCTAAAGGGAATCATCTTTCCAGACCCTTCCCCTCCTAACTTTCACTTCACCCACATCTCAGATGATGTTACATCCCTGCCTGATTAAAAACAACAACAACAACAAAAACTCAGATGACCGTCCCCTTCTCAAAACAAAAACAAACAAAAAATAAACCAAAAAAAGTTTTGTTTTTTTTTTTTTTAAAAAAACCTTCTTTCAAGGAGAAGTAAATAGGTCACTGCTTCTTCTCCAGGTCCGGCGCCTTTCTCCTTCGGTTCGGTCTAAAGATAGAAATTCCAGGTTACTTGTGGTTGCTTTTGACGGGAAAAAAATGAGGCTTTTTCTCCCTTTACAAGCAAAGAAATCCTATTTCCTTTAAGCTTGTCTTGTTCACATTCTCTTCCAGAAACGCCTCCCCCACCTCTTCAAACCGATACAAAAAGCGAAATGCGGATATAAACGCACCCCAGCAGCAGCCCTTTATACGATACCCCCGAGAGGCCTGCGGGGTCGGATGAGTCAAGCTCACGGGTAACGGCGCGGAGCGCTCTCGACTTTTCTGCATCCCAGACGTCCTAGGACTCACCTTTCCCTGATCCTCCGCCGTCCCTCTCCTGGCCCCAGACTCTCCCTCCTACTGCTCGTGGGGTTCAGGCGGCAGGCGGCCGGGGAGGCGCTCGGGGAACCGGGGGAGCCGGGGTCGCCGCACCTGTGGGCGCCGGGGGCGGAGGCCCCTCCCGGCCGAGCGGGCGCAGCTCCCCGGCGGCTCCGCTAGGGGTCTCTCTCGGGTGCCGAGCGGGCTGGGCCGGATCAGCTGACTCGCCGGGCTCCGAGCCCCGCCGCCGCGCTGCTGCTCCGTCAGTTTCCTCGGCAGCGGTAGGAGAGAGCACCCTGAGCAGCGCGAGCGCGGGGCCACAGGAGACGGCGGCGGCGGCGGCGGCGACACCGGCAGAGCAAGGGCTCGGCGGATCCCACTCGCACAGCAGCGCACTCGGTGCCTCGGGCAGGGTCGCGATGCTGCCCGGTTTGGCACTGGTCCTGCTGGCCGCCTGGACTGCTCGGGCGCTGGAGGTGGGTGCCGCGCCTCGGAATGGGGTGGGGGGGGAGGAGGGGACCCGCTCCCTCTGAGTCTTTAATCCAGAGAAGCCGGGGGGCAGTCGAGGGGACCCCTCTCCTCTCCGCGCCCAACACCCCCGCTTGCGGACGCCCTGCGCATCCCCGCCTCCGGCCCAGCCCTGCCCTGGGGACGCGCGCTCCGGCCAGCGGAGAGGGAGCGGGCGAGGCGTTGGGCCCCTGGGTCCGCGCCAGTCGGGGGCGAGAAGAGGAGGAGGCTGTCCTGAGTTCGGACCCTGACTCAGTCCCTGACTCGGGGGCCGGGGGGAGGCGAGACACGTCCAGATGAGAGATAGGGGGAGGGAGCACGTGGGGAAAACCGAAAACGCAGCGTCCCTGGATCCTGTCCCCGGCACTTAATCGCTGCCCTTCCCTTTCTCTCGGGCCCTGGCGAGGAGGAGTCGGGACAGCTCGGGAAGCTGGGCACCCTCCACCCCCCGCTTCCCTTTGCCTTTTCCGCCCCGTTTCACCGTCTCTTCGCATCCCCACCACCCCTTCCCGGCCCGACCTTCTTCCTCCTCCCTTCCTCTTCGCGGCTGCTCGGGGCTGCCGCCCGAGTGCGACCCCAACATGCAGGGTCGCACAACACCCTCCACAGGCAAACTTTGTACATTTCTGCGTCTCCCTTTTGTGTTAAGTTGAGAGAGATGGGAGGGGTCGGACACCCGCAGCCACCTCTCACCTTCTCCAAGCCAGGACATTGTGGGCGTTCGCTCGCACCCTCCGATTCTCCCGGTGAGGGCGAAGGTCCCTGGGAACAAAAGCCGCGACACCCCGCCCTCGCCAGCCCGGGGCGCGGTGGGCTGAGCCGCGCTGGTCTGTGCGCCACCGAGGCTGCCGCCTGACTCCCTTCTCCGTGCTGCGCGTCTGTCCCGGAGGGGGCTCTGGCGATGCCTCGGGGCCCCTCTACTTCCCCCCCCCGCACTTCCCATCACCTCCGCGGCTTGCTGATTCTGTGCTCGGTTGTGAAGTCCTTGAGGAGAAATACGGGGAGAGTGGGGTGTGCGTCTGGAAAGGGCAGTGGCTGGTGGTGGGGAGGCACGAGCACTCCCCTCCTGTGCATCAAAGGAGGCGTTTGTCTGATGAAGGCGCGGCCTCTTCCCTGGCAGCGCTGGGCACTCTGGTTTACCTCCTCTGGGGACGCGGCCTGCTGTGGAGGGTCCTTAGGGTCTTTTTTTTAGGGTGCAGATGAAAGGGTTGAATTGAGTGAAGATTAAGACGGAGAAGATGGCGCCTCTGCAGTGCAGCAAAGAAAATCTGTGGAGGCTGCAGCCTGGTGAAATCCACCCACCGCTAGGTGTATAGCAAGTCTTCCCCATTGATCCAACTCTCGAACATTCAGCTAACGCCTGTGCAAAATGACTATTTTCCTTTTTATCTGAAGATGCTTGGAAGTTGTTTGCTTGGCAGCTGGGGCAGAAAAGGTTGTATTTCGCATCCTTTGGGCTCCCATTCTGTATTTTACCATTGGTAACCTCCCTTCCCCGGATGTTTGTTTGTTTGTTTGTTTGTTTCCCCTCTTCCCCTACCTCATGATGATTTTCCAAGAAAGCAATTTCTGGACAAATGTTTTCCTGTAATTCCACTGAGACTATACTGAGTGTCACACCGTTACAGCTTTTTAGTCCCTAATTTACAAGGTCATTGAACTTTTTCCTCTTCTGTCTTTTTCCTACAAGTGGCTCAGGAATCACCTTAGGGCTAGTTAAGGCAGATTGTTTTAAGAGTTGAAGAATTTGGTTTTCTATTTAAAAAATGCATTTAATTAAGGGAGCTGGGATTTTTCCAATACTTAAATTTACTCCAATGATTATTTCAGTTTTCCTGATTGTCTTATTACACATTAAAAGACACATATTAAGTAATTAACAGCATATCCTTTATAGTTGAAGCTTTTGCCAAAAAGTAAATATTTAACTGTTTTGAGCAATATTTTTTTCTGTGTAAAAGGATGCAGCGTGTAGGCAAATATGATTCACATTTCTTTTTTAGCCTGTTTGACTGCATTTTTTTGCTCTTCCTCCCATCCTTTTGGACATTTTCACTGGTTACTGTCACCTCCTTCAAAGGGTGGAGGTGAGATTCACAGTTTGCATTTTGCAAAGCGTTAATGGAAAAGTAGGCAATTCACTCTGATGAGGTTTGAGGGGGATTTATGCAGCTAAATCTCTGTCCACTGAAAAGATGTAATTATGAGTTGACTGTCTTTTGTAGGGCTGAGAAAATAGGTCTGCTGCAGATGGCTCAAAAAAAGAAATGAATAAGGGCAATGACAATGGGGCCTCAGCTTCTGGGGGAAGCATCATTACCTGAATTGATGATTTTCCCTAGTACAGTGACCGAGTATGAGTTAAAAAAACCCTGGCATTTATTTATTTAAACTTGATTCCTCTTAAGTTTTGTTTTCCTATATTGTGGGATTTAACCTAATCACAAGTACCTGCTTTCATAGTGGTGCTGATTCACAGATAATATATACCTACTCACACTGGCCAGAACTAACCTAATGGTAGATGCCTGGGCACAGAATAGTGAAGCTCAGATTTGATGGTGAGGTATAAGGAATCACTGTTTCTGCCTGATCTGTGGAAAACCATGACACGGGCAGGGCACCCAAGCGGCTCTCTTGTCACCCTAACCAGCAGAGGCATGTGATGGGTACTTGGGAGACCATTAGTACTGCAGAGAAGTACTCCAGAGAGAATAATGATCCCTGGTTCTGGTTGGGGAAATGAAGAGGAACATATAACTAAATAAATCACAAGGTTAAATTAGAAATGGCCGATTGAAAAAAAAAAAAGAAATAATGTGGCCCATTGAATATTGGTTTGAAGAAAAACGGAGAGGTCAGAAACAGACTCACAGATGTAGAGAATGGACTGTGGTTGCCAAGGGAGAAGGGGGGGTGGGGAGGTTGGATTGGGAGTTTGGGATTAGCAGACGCAAACTGTAATATTATATATAGAATGGATAAACTACAAGGCCCTACTGTGTAGCATAGGGAACTATATTCAGTATCCTGTAATGAATCATAATGGAACAGGAAAAAAAGAGAAAAACATAGAGGTTATCCTTGTGGAAAAGGCTTTCTCCCTGTTGCTAGAGGACCTCTATTTTGTGTTACTTTTCATGGCATACTAGAGATTTCTATACAGATATTTGTATGAAGATGAAGGTTGTCAGTCATTCTAGAAATAAACAGAGCTATTATGTGCCTTTCGTGTGGCCACTAAACTGCCATTGAGTGTGGTAAAATTCAGGAGAAATGTACCTTCTCTTTCTGCACGTTTGATCTAGGTGGGGATATGTATTACCTTAAGAGACTTACGAAGCATCTTCGATTAATATACTTCTCTAATTTCTGCCTAGTTATATCAGTTACAAATGCAAAGATAAGCCTTATACATGTACTTTAAAAATAAAGCTCCAGGAAGTAAGGTTTAGATTGACTTGCATACGCCTTATTTCCCCTCACCCTCCTTCTCCTGTTCCCAGGAAGTTTGCAGAGTAAATAAGATGGGCACGTGATTATGAAAGAAAACAGAAAGTGTTAAGTACCAAGAAGAAAGTACAGATTAAGTGGCATACTGAGTAAAATATTAACAGTATAAACATCTATATATAAGGAATAAAGGAACAGTGGGATGAGATAATCGTGGAGAATTTCTTGGTGGTTCCTTTCCAGCCAGATTTGTATCTCAGGTTGGGAGAAGGGAGATTAAGTCTTTGCTTTTACATATTTGTTTACATACTTCTCTCCATCTTTCCCCTCCTAGACACACTCGCGCACACACACACACCCCTACACCCCTACACCCCTACACCCCTGAGGGTATGGGTGGAGCCAGTGTGGGATTTGATTTTCTTAGTTTCTTGTCTATTCATTTGGGACCTTTTTAATTGATTCTCCTTTTGGACCAAGCTCTCTCCTGTAGCCCTGAAGCTAGCCTGGTGAACAAAACCATCATTTGCTTCAGGAAGCTTCCAGTCTAGTGGGGACCATACACAGACCATACACAAATCATTATAAGTGTGTGCTCATGAACTGTGACAGATGCTGAGACAGAAAGCAAAGGTGCACGGTACACTCTGGAGAGGAGTAGGGAATTCCAAATAAGGAGGTGAAGGACCGAAGGTGAGGGGCTGAAAGCAGGGTCTCAGAGCTCTGAGGCGGCATCTTCATTAGCACCTTGACTGAGGGAATGAGTACATGATGAAAAAAGTGATTCACTGGGCAGCAATGAGGAGGCTGGGGAAAATAAAATGTTTAGCTTGTTGTAGTTTTTTCTGGTAGTTTTCTACCTCTTCATCTTCTACTTGACTATGAAATGGTTTCCTTTTTACAGTAGGACCTCACATACATATGTATGGAGTGAGAATTGGCACTAGCACCATCTTCTGCAAATCCTTGGGGATGCTGTCACCCTGTGTGTCACAGCCCGTATCAAGATACACCCTCGTGAGTGGCTGGAGGAAGATGGAGGGTGGCAGGCAGAGGACGCCAAAGTGAAGGAATGAGCAGACCCCCTGAATGAGTAACAAGTTTAAGCCAGAAAATGTCTATTTCTTAGTTTTCCTTGTAGTTGTTAGTAAAAGGAAAGCAAATAGCACCTGAACCCTCAAACTGAATTTGGAAATGAAAACCAGAGGAAGGGGAAGATGTTATGTAACTGTTTTTTCAGTTTAATGTGGATAGTTTAAGAAATAACTGTTTCAGTGAGGACACTAGTGTTTTTCTTTGCAAAAAAGAAAATCTGGTGAATTTTTCTCTTCAGATTAATGGTTAATAGATATGCTTTCCTGGCACCTTTTTAGAAGTAGAAATGTACCAAAAACTAGATTCAAATGGACTGCTCTAGGAATAAAGTAAGTCATTGGAAAAAAAAGAAAAGAAAAAGCCTGGACGTGTTCATGAACTAATAGATATATGAAAAAGGGATGCTGAATAGATTAGTTAGCTGACTATTCAGAGTGGGATACAGAAGACTCAGTTTCACATATGAAATCTTAGCTGAGATGGGGAGCTCAGAGGCCATTTTACTTATTTCGTGTGGCTACATCTGGAAGAAACATAAAATACAGATTTAGCTTGAGCATTGCTAGGATTGTAGTATTTTATGAAAGAAGGTAGTGGTTGAAATGGGGAAAATGAAAGGCTTTTGAAAGCCAGCTCTATGGAAAATAGTGGAACTGTTCCTACATTTATAGCCTTGATTTCGACCAACGTGATGTCAGGCCAGCAACCAAGTCATGGAGTTTCTCACGTGTTCTGGGAAGGCAGCATTTCCCATTGATCAAAATATTGACTGTGGGTAGCTCATGCCTCAGTTTCTTCCCTTGTAAAATGGGGATAGTAATGTTTATGGTTGTTGGAGATTGAGTAAATATATGTATGTAAAATTCTTGGAACAGTAAGTGAGTAAATATATGTGTAACATGATGGCACCTTATAAGCACTACCTGTTAGTTACGATTACTGTTTATGATGATGATGTAAAATAGATACATTTAATCTCATAATTGTTGAAAGTTAAAAAAAAAAAAAACTACATGATGTTTCATGACTTATTGACTAATGCACTTACCGACCGGTTAAGACTGTTACAGGAATTTGGCAGCTTGTTTCTGAGAAGAATGAATTAATCTGATTTCAATTGTAAAAAAGACATGGCAGATAAAATTTTTATCACAAATAAAAATTTTAAAGTATATATTATAAAATTTCATTTATGAAATAGTCATATGTATTTTATATTTCAGTTGGCTTTTTTGAAAAGCATTAAAACAATTCATGCTAATAGAAAAACTTGAACACTATACAGAAATATGTAAAACGCATAAGCAGTTGCTACACAAGTGAGTAAGACCTACTTTAGATGTGTTGACCCTGGCAGCTTGCTAGACATGTCTGAAATTGAGCAAGTTTATATTCTGGCTCGATTATTAACTCAGCTATTAGTTGATTATCAGCTGTGTGCAAAGAGCTGTGAATAAGCTTGGTTTAGCTCTCAACAAAACCTTTTCTAGAAAAGTGAATAAACAGGTTTGGCCAATCTAGGCAGAAATGGAAGATTTCAAATGCCAGCAAAAGAATTTTGATGCTACCTAGAATAGAAGCTTGAAATAATCTTCATCAGAGGACCAGGAAACCAAAAAGCTGACTGCTTGAGAAGATAACGCTTCTGTAAGAAATCAGTTTTCAAAATAAAATGAATTATTTTACTAGCTAGATGATGATAAATTCTGTGGTGGTCTACTCTAAAACTTTATAGTGATCTACTGCTTAATTAAAAGCATAGTTTTTTAAGTCAGCATATTTTGCTCATTATAAAATAAAAGGTTTCTAATCTCAGTTTCAAAATTAGGCTGAAGATATTTGAGAATACCCCAAATTGGTGATACTGTGGTTAAGGTATTATTAACACATTGAAGAATCAATAAGCAAAATCCCAAGGAATCTATATATATTTTTTTTTAATCACACCAGTTCCTGTATTTCTTTATCACTGTCCTGCTCAATCAAGAAAAAGTGAGTTCAAGTCAGAGGATGCAATTATTGTAGCCATGTTTGAAGTAAACATGCTGCTCAGAATGGATACAGTGAGGAATGCAGGTACCACAACCACTTATGTAGGGTGAATGAGCAGGGGCAAGTAATAAGCAAGATGAACATTTCAGAAAACGGAAAAGAACAATAACCCTGTTTTGTACATGAACAAATTCTAGAATTCTTAAGGTCTTATTAGTGATGGACCCCAGTATTTGTATCTTCTAATTTCCAGATGGTCTCTCTCTTTATTTTTTCTTCCCAAGTTGCGATGATTTTTAGTTGAGAAGTTTGAGCAAGAAAAAAAAAAAATTAGTGATTTATTTTGTTGATATGCAATAGTTCTTTGCTTGAGTCTCTTTCATAGAGAATCTAATAATTTGTCCTATGCTCTCATTTTGCTTCCACAGAAACCCACATTCTATCTTACTAAAGAATGTTTAAGGCATCCTAGGTGATTGGGACTGATAAATTACTTTTCAGCCTTAAAGGATGCTTATGAGAATAAGAGATCTGCTCTATCAAAAAGAGTCATTTGTATTAAGTGAAGAAATGCGTTGTTACTCTTGTTGCTTTGTTAAATTTCAAAGCTTTAATGACTGATATATTTTGACCTGGTGGAGACATTTTACAGGAATAAAGACGAGAGGTTTAATCCTACACTTGAGATACATTTGTCTACTTTAGACCTGACGTCTTACCCCCAAGTGACCACAAACTCATTTGTTGTTTCTCCTGTCTGCACATGCTGGATTACAATAAAACTAACAAGGCAACATAGTTTTTATTTTTAGTCAAAAATGAAGAAAATAGTATTGTCTATTAAGGCTTGGTTAGTCCAAAAAAAGGACTTTTTTATGTTTGCTCTAACTAATGGATGGCTTTTCAAAAGCATAATTATTGTTTTTATAAATAACACAACTCAGTTATTTTGTAATGGAATTAATAGGCACACATGATAAAGATAGATAAGTGCTGTTTTGTAACCATATTTATTGATTTTTTCATCTTTCGAAGAAAAGAGGCCTTATCTACTTTGAAGATTGAGCCTTTAAAACTGATGCAAACTTTTTGAAATCTTTGCTTAACTCTTCAGAGGCTAACATAAAAACATCATATGATGTGCTTGTGCTTTTCTGTATTTTCCAAGTTGCCTAGAGAACTCTTGAACTGCTGCTATGACAAATCAACATGTAAAAATTTAAGTGGGAAGGGTGAAGTTATTCCTGCCTCAGAAGCATAGGAAAGTCAAGTAAGCAGAGGCAGAAAGCCCCAGGAGGGCAAAGAGTAGGTGTGGCCAGACTTCAGTCCGCTCAAAATTTGCAAATCTGAATGGTCCCTGTGTATAAAGGAGTTCCAGAGGCACACTGCCCCCTCTCTTTGCCCAAAGATAGAAGGTCCACACAGAGTTCCTGAATCCTGGAGATTTCTCCAAATGAAAAAGCTTCCTGGGACTTCCCTGGTGGCGCAGTGGTTAGGAATCTGCCTGCCAATGCAGGAGACATGGGTTCGAGCCCTGGTCCGGGAATATCCCACATGCTGTGTAGCAACTAAGCCCATGTGCCACAACTACTGAAGCCCGCATGCCTAGAGCCCGTGCTCCACAGCAAGAGAAGCCACCACAATGAGAAGCCGGCGCACCGAAACGAAGAGTAGTCCCCGCTCCCTGCAACTAGAGGAAAGCCTGCGCGTAGTAACGAAGACCCAGTGCTGCCAAAAATAAATTAAAAAAAAAAAAAAAAAAGAATCCTCCTGCCAATGCAGGGGACACAAGTTCGAACCCTGGTCTGGGAAGATCCCACATGCCGCGGAGCAACTAAGCTGTGCTCTAGAGTCCACAAGCCCCAACTACTGAGCCTGCATGCCACAGCTACTGAAGCCTGTGTGCCTAGAGCCTGTGCTCTGCAACAAGAGAAGCCACCGCGATGAGAAGCCTGCTCACCTCGACGAAGGTAGCCCCCGCTCGCCACAACTAGAGAAAGCCCATGCGGAACAAGGAAGACCCAATGCAGCCAAAAATAAATAAATAAATTTAGTTTAAAAAAGTTTATTTTATATTTGAGTATAGTTGATTTACAGTATTGTGTTAGTTTCAGGTATACAGCAAAGTGATTCAGTTATACATACATTTATTCTTTTTTAGATTCTTTTCCCATATAGGTTATTACAGAGTATTAAATAGAGATCCCTGTGCTGTACAGTAGGTCCTTGTTGATTATTTCATGTTATTAGTGTGTTTATGTTAATCCCAACCTTCTCATTTATCCCTCCCCCAACCCCAAAATTGGGATTTTTAATATCACCATTTAAGAGAAGGGCAAAATGAGGTTTGGCATAGGGGGAAATCATCTATGTAGTGATTGACGTATGTCTTAATTGTGATAAGATCTCATTAATTGGGAAACTACCATTATATCATTATAGTGATAAGTAATACTATTGTTGTTTATTATTGTTTTCATAGTAATGTGTTACCATTATTATCACTATTTTTTGTTAGTACCTATAAGAATTACCACTATTATAAATATTGCTATGATAGTAATAAGCATTACTATTAGTAATATAATAAGCATTACTATTATAGTAATTAGTATTACTATAAATATTACTGTAAGTATTACTATTATCACTATTAGTAGTGCTTAAAATGACTATATTATTACTTACAATAAGTATTTCTATTTTTCTTGTAATAAGTGTTACTGTTATTATCACTTGCTTTTTTATTATTTAGAATAATAAATACTATTATTATTTGAAAAAAAATGGTGGAGCAGAGAAGGGACTATTGACTGTGATCACAAACTGTTTCCTATAATTTGTTTCATAACTCACTACAGTGCCTTACATCTAGTATTTACGAAATATTTGACAAATGCTTTAAAATCAGGACTCTAGGAATTTTATACTGTAATGATAATTATGTTTGATTTTTGACAGTTGAATTAACTTCTCTTATGTTTATGAAAATTGTGAATGACACCTAACTATAAGTGTACAGAAAAAAATTAAGCCTTTTAAATAAGATTTATTTTTTTCAGCCTTTTCTAAAACATTTTATTGTGAAAAGGTTATATAAATGCTGTCAACAACTTCATTTGCAACTCTTTATTTCAGACATTCAGTTGACCTAGCAGAAAAATGCCTTGTTCGTGAAATATTTCATCAATCCTCTGATTGATTGGGACATTTTCAATAGAGAATGCCTAGAAATAATTTTCTTTGAATAAGATAGTAGAATTTAGAAAGCAAACATTGTGTATTGGAATGAAATTGAGTGGCCATCAAAATGAAAATTTCATTATCATTGTCTCTTCAGTTTTCTGCTTTTTTGCCATTTTACAGCTAATATTTACTTTTTACTTTAATGTGAACCAGGATCAAAATTGGCCCTTTAAGAAAAAAAATTGAAATTCTGTTACTTCTATTCTCTAAAGGAATTGTACTTCTCAAGTTCAAGGTCTTGAAGCCAATGCCACTATATACTATTAACTTGACAGGCATTGAAAATCTAATTGAGGTAATTATGATTAGCCTTGTGTCTTGTCAGTGTTTTCTCAGGCTTGTTTTTAACATTTTGTGTCAAGTGTTAAATCCTCTTACACCACAGAATCCAGAAAATTTCAATCCAATAAAAGTAAACTAAATTTGAAAATGCTATAGTTGTTTTGTGCGGGGCAGGTTCTTGGCTAACTGATAGGACAATGGAACAGGAAGGCGACTTATGTACTTCTGTTGATTTGAGGAATTGTGAAAGGCTCCAGTTTCAAGAATACATTTGTGACAAAACTGCAATTTTGGGATCACTGCATACTTGTTTAGTGAATTATGAGAGGAGGGAATTCTCTGAGCGTGACTATGTGACTGAATGGCTCAAACAGTAGAAGCAAAGGCTGCTGGGTAGAGAGCTATCTTAAGATAGTGCAAGTACCGGGAACTTGGGACTGAGTAATAAATCAACGTGGCCATCTGAGACATCCAGGACAAAGATGATGAACAGGAGGATATACTTAAATAAACAAGATAGGAAGCAGACCCACCCAGTTCCCAAGCAATTCCTTTCCTTGTCTGTATTTGCCATTTAAATATTTCACTTCACTTTCATGAGCCTGGACTCAAAGGTTAAATTTGTGTCTTTGTGAGTTTTCTGGGTGGTGCTGTAAGGACACAGATGGGAAGTATTGAGTTTGTTGGGAATATTTCTTGTGTGTGTTCTTAGTTGCATTATTGACTTCATAAATAGCCAGTAAAGAGAAAAACATTTTAGCTTAAGTATTGGGGTTTTTTTCCTGGAAAAAAAAAATTGGTTAAAATATCATTCTCAGCGTTTATTGCCACTGTTAAATTACTTATGCTTTTAAAAAAAATCTGACACGTAACCTCATTGTTGGTTTGCTCATTCATCTCAGAAATGTAACATGTGAAAGTCAAACCCAAGCCCGTCGATTGCTTCTTCTGTTAGCAGATGAGGGGAAAGTTTAATGCAGGATGTTTAATTGGATACTTGGATTATGTGTTCACCTGTTTTGTCTCTATTCCAAATTTTCTCAGGGCGGTAGTGGTTGGCGCCTGTGTTACTGACACTCCCTTGGATTTTCGATTTTCATTATTCCTAATTTTTTTTATCTCACTGCATTTTTCTCCTACTTTTTGAATTTTTAAAAACATCATTCATTTTTTCGGACATGTGCTGGATGCCTTCTGTATTTCAGGGTGACAGGAGCCCTACAATCTTCGTGGGGCTATGTATAAACAGAAAAGTGATTCAGTCTGTTCCTTGAAGGATTCACAGCCTGACAGGGGAACAAAGAGATGCAGAAATAATTAAGTACAGTGTGCCAAAGGTCACAATGGAAGAAGGTACAAAGTCGTCATAGAAAAGACTGGCAGCATTTGAACTGGGTTTCAAGGATGAGTGGAGGTTAATTGGATCATGGTAGGGCTTTCCAGATGGAAGGAGCAGCAAGTGTGTAGAGGTTAAAAAGAGGAAGCCATGTGAATATGGGTGAGGGAGATGGTGTGAGGACAGTAGGAAATTAAGAGCTTTGGATGCCTTGATGAGTTTGAACTTCATTTTCTCAGCAATGGGGTCCTTTTAGATGTTCCTAAAATGGGAGTAGCCATTGATGACTGTGGTTCAGTTAGGTTTAGGAGCCTTTGCAGAAGTCCTTGTCAGTGTCTGCTTCATCTTGCTAGCCAGATGGTAGCACCTAGCTGCAAGGGAGGCTGGTACATGTGGTCTATTAGCTGGGAGTATTGCCATCAGGAATACATTCCAGGTTCTCTTACTGATAAAGCAGAGGTAAGGTATTGAGTGACAACTGGCATTCTAGGATGTAGAGGAAATACAATACAAAGGAATATAGACAAAAGGGGTAGATTAATAAACAAACCGAAGGAAAGGTTCTCTCTGAGCAATTAGATTAGGTTTTGGGGATTTGCCCACTTCTCCTTATCTGCTTGCTAAGCACATAAGAAGCACATCTTTGGGGAGTGATGGAGGAGGAGATGGGGAATGCTGTTTTATTTTTATGGCAGGAACACCCAAGAGCTAAGCCTTTACTGTTGCAGATTGTACCCAAGGTGGTTTAGACTTGGGGCCCTGGAAATCCTTTCAATCAGAGTGATGGAAACAGTTGTAATTCCAGTGGCTCTGTGGATAATAATGGCAGTATCAGTTTACTCTTCGCACTGGTAGACTATCTTTCATTTGATCTAGAAGCTTCCCTAAAGCACCCTTGTTGTTGTGCTTGTTCTTTGAAAGGAATAGCAGATAAAACAAGCTTTGAGGTTTTTAGAGAAGAGGGTGATACTGGGAATCTCTTTTGAGCTAGATTTCCCTACCATGTTCAACTTCTTTTCCATTGCTACACACCCCTTCAGATCTGCTTATGTGCACCTGTGTTATTAAAACAGAATTGAAAAATCTGTGGAAAAGAGGAAAATAAACCTTAATATATTAGTAAATTATTAGTAAATAAATCAGTAAAATTAATAAATCAATCAGTAAAAACGAGGCTGCCATTTTAAAACTCATCTTAACTACTTATCTATTTTCTTATTCATTTCAGTTATTCTAGATGTGGACAAATGAAGATATTTACCGAAAGTATGTGATGAAATAAAGATGAGGGAGAAAAACTTAGAATCTTGAGCAGGCTTGATATAATTATCCACATTAGGGCATAATTGAGTTTTTATAGTAGGCATTTTACTAGCACCTCAAGATTTATTTAAAATATGTCCCAATAGTTTGACATATTGTACATGTTTCTGTCTTAAGGAAATGTCTAAAATATTATGGTTCCTCAAAAACTACTCTTGGTTTTATTTTCCACATTATTTCTTTTTGAACCCTTGGTTCTCTTTAAGAGAAATCAAAAGCATAGTTCAAGTTTGATCATCTTAAATCTTGGCATTTCTTTTCTTTTGAAGTGTCTAGCAAGGAAAATATTTTCTTATCACTTAAAGAGACTGCCTTCAGAAAAACAATTGACAGTGTGTAGTGTCTGAAATAGTTGTTGATTAATCATGAGAATCAGAAAGAGGAGCCGATATGTGTGTGAACATAGATTTCTCTCACATCCTGGTCATATTTTGAAATTATACTCTTTTTTCCCCCTAAAAAGAGTGGGTGGTACATTATATCATGGAAGTTTGAATATTTGTCTTAAATATATTAGCTAGAATTTGAAAATATAAGAAAATTTATTTAATTCCTGCATAGTTTTCTAATGGTCATATATATTATATAGAAAATTTATTTTAAAACTTTATTTATTATTTAAAAATTCCTCAAAGGGCATATTTTATTCTGAATTCTGTTCTGCTTTCACATATCTGAAAATATTTGACGTAATTACTGGCTATGGTTTAAGACCGGTCTGAAATGGTTGTGCCTTTAGTTGGCACAGAGGTAAGGTATTGGGTGACAACTGGCATTCTAGGATGTAGAGGAAATACAATACAAAGGAATATAGACAAAAGGGGTAGATTAATAAACAAACCGAAGGAAAGGTTCTCTCTGAGCAATTAGATTAGGTTTTGGGGATTTGCCCACTTCTCCTTAGTTGGCTTTGGATTTCAGAGTTAGGGACTGTTGCTTGCTTTAAATAATTCGTAGTTGATTTTGCAGGCAATTATCAATAGATGGATTCCTTTGTTTAAGATTTCCTAATTGAAAAAGTTGGCAGTCCAAGAAAATGTTCTGAGAAGAATATTTATTCTCGACTTACCTGAATCTTATATTTTATTGGCTTTGTTCATAGCCTGTTGTATTTCTAAGTAAACAAGCTCTCTAGAAACGATCTCTGCTTCCTTGATGATTTAAAATACATTAAATTTAAAAAAATAATAAAATAAAACACATTAAATTAATTGATACACATAGTAAAAATTAGTGGAAAAGTTTTTAGTTAGATATCAATAAAATGTGCTCCATCCATGCAAGTTTATTTTAGTTGTTCCTATTAAATTCGAATGTGAGTTTTAAAAAAAGAAGATTGTGGTCATCTTTGTGAATGAAACTCAGTTATTACTTTAAATATATATTCAATTCAAGGAAATGGAAAACAGTTGTGCCTGTGTGAAGGCGCATCCATTTAGGATTATGCTTCAATCCTGTCATACAATCCTACAGTTGATAATTAAGATTTAGCCTTAGAGTAAATGAAGTGATATTGATTCTTTTTAGGCCCAGTGTTATTTGCTATTGATTCACTGTTGGTGAGCAGAACAAGAGAACAAAAGCAAGGCTTTAAAACAGCCATTTATAAGTATTGTGTGGAGATGATAAGCTCCAAGTCCCAATAGTGAAGAGCCAGGGAATGGCAATGTTCCACTCAGATGCTCTCCTGATGTCATTTCATCTTAGAATTCCTCTGGCCCTCACTTAACGCCTAGGCCCAACTCCCAAACAATGCAGTTCAATACAAGTATAATAGGACCACAAGTATAATTTAAAATTTTCTAGTAGCCACATAAAAGAGAAAAGAAACTGGCAAAACTAGTATGTTTTAGTGCACCCAATAAATGTAAAATATCATTTCAATTTATGGTCAGTATAAAAATTAGTAATGAAATATATTACATTTTTTTTAGTCAGTATAAAAATTATTAAAGAAATATATTACATTTTTTTTTATGTCCTCAAAATTTTACCCATAGAGCATATTTTAATTCAGACCAGCCACATTTCATGTAGTCAATAGCTACATGTGGCTGGTGGCTACCATACTGGACAGTGCAGCTATAGAAGGGCCATCTCAACTCACTACTGTCTAGGAAAAGAATCAGTTTTTGGAGCAGGTAGTATCCGTAAGACCTCCTGTCTATGCCTCTTCATCTTACAGATGAAGAAATTTGGATCTGGAGATGGCTGAGTTGCCCAATATCACTTGACTATTAAGGGTCAAAGCCCTATCCTTGTCCTCTGGCTTCTAATCTTTCTTCATCACCCTGATTCTTCCTTCTTTTCTATGTTGCAGAGTCCACTTAAATATGTACTAATGTTAGGTGGTTGCTATCAGTTAAACATTGAGTTTTAAGAAAGTCTGGCTCACCTGAGATAGGCATGGCCTGATCCAGACAAAACTCTCTTTTGAGGCAGGGTAAGTAAAATTACCAGGGATATCTAGAATCTCTTAGGGGAATAGTAATGTGAGATGATGCTGGGTCCAGTGATCAATTTTGTCTCTTTTTGATGTGGGCACTGTTGGAGTAGGAGTTGGGTGGACCCTTTGGGACTCATAGTATGTAACTCTGAACACTGGTTGAAATGTCAACTGCCCAGTGAAAGGAAAGGAGATCAACAAGGCATTATGTACTGTGCACAATGTGTTGTGTGTATGAGGTCTCTTCCTGGAAACACTGGGTTAAGCTTTCTTTTTCTTTTTTCTTCCATTTTTTGGAAGGCTGCCCACGTGTGTGCCCATAGTTCTTACCCAATTATACTTAAAGTATGATATTTTTTGACAACTTAAGCCCAGTGCACTCCTGGCATGTAAAGTAGTTATTTTCCAAATGCAAGCAAATGTGGAAAACTTACCACACAGCATTGTGGATTGGCAAAGGCAGGAGGTTGATGTACTCCTGGGATCATTGCTGTAAAGTATTTGTTTTATGGTATGAGAAAGCACGGAGTGAACTTTTAAAGTTGGAAGTTGTTTTAAAATATTTATCAGCCTGGATGTTGTAGATTTTATGAGTGCTTTGAAGAGAGTTTAAATTTATTCAGTGACTTAGGTTTAGTGATTTTAGATTTAGTGTTAAACTTGACAATTATTCTATTTGAATCTTAGGACTTCTCAACTGCGGCTAGACTTTACCCATAAGGTGCAATTGATCTTTAAGTTAAGCATGCACTGCGTTTTCTTCATATTCTGGGGTGAAAACAATTGCGTTTTTGCAAATGCTGATATATGAGACAATGCTTAGAGTATTCAGGGCTTGCAGGAATGAGTTAAAAGTACAGGGATATCTGTATCTCCTTTGGCAGTTGACTATTATTAAACTTAAAAAAAATGTCTTTAAGCCTAAAAAAATTCACGGTTTTTAGCCATTTTCCATATATTTTTCATAGTACATATAACCAAGAGGAACAGAAGTTAGAGCTTTAAACTGTTTGGGGGTGTCATAGTTTTTAAAACTATGTATAAGAGTTTTTGAGTTAGAAAAGTATTACGACTTCATTGTAGGTAACTTAGAGAAAATATAAAAACATGCATGACCCTACCACCCACAAATGTGTTTTATTTCATTTTTTAAAGCATTTTTGAGATCATGCTGTAGATTCCATTTTATCCAATCCTGCATTTGATTCCTTAACATTAAATCTCATGCCATTCTCAGTTGTTCGTAAGTATAATGTCTAATGGATGTATGAATCTGTGTAGGGCAACAGGAGCTCTGTAATAGTGGACATGTGCTTTTCGTATTTGGCATTTCCAGCCCGAGGTTAGGATAAAAGTAGTGACGTAGGGAGGGACCCTGTGCCAAATACTTGTTAATATTTTAAGTAGTTATTGAATGATCTAAATTGCTGCTCTCAAGGAGTGTTCAACACAGTGGTCCGTCAGCTATAATATAGTACTCAAAGAAAAATAGATGAAGAGAAACTAGAGATTAACGAAGATGAAGAAATAAAGAAAACCTGACCTAGTAATTCAGACAAACAGTTCTCTTATTCAATAGTTCCATGATCACTTTTGTAGGAAGAAGTTTGGCTGTAAGAAGTTATTAGACCTGACAGACAAATATAGCCAGGGATCGAATGTAGACATCAGTGAAATTGTGATTTCAGTTTCTAGAGCCACTCACTGGGAGCGTTAATCAGGTAACGTGATTACACAGATGTAAATAAAGCATCCTCCTTCCATTTCCCTGCTGTTTAAGTTTCTCCTGATTTTATGTGGTTAAAAAATAAGTCAGAAACATTTACTCCATGAAGTTCCCCAAAGTAAGAACCTTTAGCCACAAAAAATAAGTAGATTGTCTTTAAATTGAACAATGTGTGATGAAGTGTCACTTCCGTAGAACCCTGTGTAGGGTTGTGCAACCCATTCAGCCAGACTCATATTAATCTTTGATTATTAACTGCTATTCACATGGACATTTAACCAGTTATATCTTACCATATTTCATATCATAGGTTTTTGGAGCAAGGACTATGTTGTTTACTTTTACTTATTTTAAATAAATAGAACACAGTAAATATACAGTGAATAAATGCCACCCCTAGAAGCCCAAACCTCTTTTCTTTGTCATGTCTCCACAATTAACTGCTCTCTCTTAAAATGTATATAATCTCTCAGACCGAATCTCTTCTTTAGGGATGTCACTTCTTTTTGTAAACCTCTTCTTACCCTCACTGCCCTACAACCCATGTAAAAATGTTAACATCAAATAAAATTTGTAGCTTTTTCTCTGTTGATCTGTCTTTTGTCAGTTTAATTTGAATTGAACCGGGAACCAAACCTAAGAGGGTAGAGGAAAGAAACTGTTTTTCCTCTCCTACAAGGATTCAAGCTAGAGGGAATGGTAAATGCGAAGGCCGTGAGGAGTCTGAAGAAGTATGTGAGCTGTTACGTGAATTATGTGTACATAATTTATCAATGATGGTTCACACTGATGAATCATTTATGGAAACTAATGTTCAGCGTCTTCTATATTGAATTTACTCAGTCTTGGAGAAGAATGTATGTTTCAATCAAGAGGGATTTATGGAAGACATTCTGTGTTCTAAACATTCAACAAAGCTCTTAGGAGTGTGTAATAATTCATCTTTGCCTCTATTTAAAAAGTTAAAATGGGAAGAAATACTGTTTTACAGTTATTTCGGGTTTTTTGTTTTAGTTTTTGTTTCTAACATGCATTAGAAATTTGGCAATCGTGTCATGTTGGTGTGATTTATTAGTTCTGGAATAAATAGCTCTATTTCTGGCATATGTAAGTATAGATGCTTCCTTGGCTTTTGCAATAATAAACAGGTATCTAGCTCTTTCTATGATCTGGGCAGTGTTGGAAGTGCTTTTCATGTATTCAGCAGCTGCCTGTGAGGGAGCTACTGTTAAGTCATCCCCATTCCATGTATCAAGCCCATGAAGTATCAGCAGGGAAGGAGCTGGAAAGTGGACCAGGTTCAAGCTCTCTGTCTTCACTGTCTGTATTCTTAACCACTTATCTCTTCTGCCTCTGGCAAAATGGAGTAGTGGATGGAGTTCAGCAGGTATTTCCTCTTGAACTAGGCATTTAGCTCCTTGCGGAAGCAGACCAGGGTGACAGTGGCTGCTTGTTTAGCAATAAGACTAATCTGTTCCACCTTCAGTTCCTGGCGGCTCCCCCTTCCCTCCAGCCTCACCTGCGTGAAATTCCAAGCACCAAAGTCTCTACATGGTGCCCTCTCACCTTCTACAATGCCCTCTCCCCTTCCCATTCCATCCCAATCCCTTTCCTTCCCTTTCTCTCAACCCCAAATAAGATTGTTCAGAGTGTAGACGTTGGCGTCATTCAGACCTTGGATTTGAGTCACAACTCCTTCAATTAATTATAGAGTTATAACGAGCAGGAAAATGACTTAACTTCCCTAAACCTAAATTTCCACATCTACAAAGTATCTATAAATAAGTCGGTCAGGAGGAAAAGTCACTTTAGAATCAGGTACAAAGCATAGAGCCTGAACAGTAGCAGGCCCTGAGTGAATAATGGCCCTGGTTTTCATTTTAAGTCTCTTTGTAACGTCGCCTCTGATCCTTCACAACTATCCTCGATGTTCAAGTCAGCTCCATTTTACCCCCGTGAAAATGCAAAGGCTGGGGAAGCGGCCCAGTGGCCCGTGATACTGCACTGTTTAGCTTCACATTTCAGTGCTATCAAATAGCTGGAAGGCTGTGGTATCTCACCATTTCACTGATAACATTTTCAACATCTGAAAACAGGAATGACCTATTTTTTTTTAACGTCTTTATTGGAGTATAATTGCTTTACAGTGGTGTTAGTTTCTGCTGTATAACAAAGTGAATCAGTTATATGTATATCTGTATCCCCATATTCCCTCCCTCTTGTGTCTCCCTCCCACCCTCCCTGTTCCACCCCTCTAGGTGGTCACAAAGCACCGAGCTGATCTCCCTGTGCTATGCGGCTGCTTCCCACTAGCTATCTGTTTTTTTTTTTTTTGTGGTACGCGGGCCTCTCACTGTTGTGGCCTCTCCCGTTGCGGAGCACAGGCTCCGGACGCGCAGGCTCGGCGGCCATAGCTCACCGGCCCAACCGCTCCGCGGCATGTGGGATCTTCCCGGACCGGGGCACGAACCCGTGTCCCCTGCATCGGCAGGCGTACCCCCAACCACTGCGCCACCAGGGAAGCCCCACTAGCTATCTGTTTTACATTTGGTAGTGTGTATATGTCCATGCCACTCTCTCACTTCGTCCCAGCTTACCCTTCCCCCTCCACGTGTCCTCAAGTCTGTTCTCTACAAGGAATGACCTATTTTAAATCCTGCGTAAACTTTGGTTAAGTTGTTCGAGTCCGAGATGTCTGTGAACCCCGAAGAAAAACCACTAGGAGAGGAATGTCAAGCATGTGCATCGCATCCGGGATGCCGCTGTCTTCCCCGCCCACTTTCCTGCCTCTCCCAGTCCTGCCCCTTGTTGGCATGTTCAGCAGTGACCCTACACAAGTGACAGTCTTGGCTGTTGGGACCAGCTGGAAGCAGCCACAAAATTCCTGGCTGCTCTCTTTCAAAGATCGCTGCTAACCCCTTTGAAAATAAAGAGATTGTCATGTATCAAAGGGGACTGGGAAGGAGATAATTGAGACATCTTTCTGATGGGACTTGTGGCTTCTAGCACCTGCAGAAGCTTTCTGAAATGGTGGTGCTCTTGCTTTAGGTAGAATCAACTTAAATCTCTGGGGACCTGCTCACATGTTGCTCATACTATGTATGAGGAATGTTCATTTCTCTTCACATTTGATCGGTGTACTTCTGTTCTCATGTCATGAAACATTCGATTCAGGAAAAAAATCACCATGTACCTTTGATGGTTCCAGGTGACTCTTAAATTTCATTAACTCACAAAGTATGAATTGAATGCAGCAGTCTGTTTTTGTTTTGGGGGAGTTTTATTTCAGAGTTTATTTCAGGGGGTTAATCTGGATTGGGGAGGGATTGAATTTTTCAAGACAATCCCAAGAGACTGCAGGGGTGTTTGATGTTTTGATTCTAGAAGGATATACATTCCCTCTTCTCCATTTCTTCCTTCTGACCTAGCAAGTGTAAGGCCCTATCAGGTGTTAGTCTGTGCGATCCTGTTACACTCACATCCTGTAGCTGCATCCAAGTGCTTTGAGGCTGACTTAACACAGATTAATTTAACAGTTGTTGTGTGAATGCAGATGCTCTCTGCTGCTTATTTCTAATAAGTTGATCAAGCCATATAAAAAATATTTTTCCTCTTAAAGAAGTCTCATCTACCTATTAAGCTGTAGAGCAATAAAGAAAAACTGAAACGCTTAGGACTAAAATTAGTGTATTATATTTAAAGCTCTTCTCCTCAGACTGATTATGACATGCTCCTCTGTTGAATTTCTAGTCAGGTGCTTATTCATAAAAATAAGACCGATATAAATGGTAGTGTTCAAATGTTACACCAGTCTGTTTTTGCAGTTTGACCTTTCACAGTAGCTAAATAAATACATTTTGCACTGAGAAAAGAATTATTTAACATTCACGAGCTAGCAGTATGTCAAGTGAATTCAGAATCTGAATGCAACAGATGAGACCCCAGGTAAAAACATGAAAACATACTGATGTCAAAGAGGAAACCAAGCTACACTGTGTTAGAGAAGCAGTTCTAGAGGGAGAGATATTTATAAACATAATAGATACTTAGGAAAACTAACACAATTATTATAAAAGTCATCTGGGAAAATCATTAAGTAAGAATAGACAAAAAAAACTCAGGAAATATGTCAATATAGAAGTTAAAATTGTATAGCATATGCAAAGACAAGCCTAAAGGACAAAATGGAAGTCTAGAAATAAACTTGTCTGTAGATTGGAAATGAATGCAAGAAAAAAGTGGTTTTCTACATCAGAGGGGGAAAAGATAGATTATTCAATAAATGGTGTTGTTGATATCTGTCCATAGAGATTATTTACAGTTTCTGTAACAAAAGGCAAATTTCTTTATTCTGTAAAGTGTTCTTATAAATCAATTAAAATTACTACATATGATCCAGACAAAACTATAATTTGAAAAGATACATGCACACCTATGTTCATAGCAGCACTATTGACAATAGCCAAGACATGGAAACAACCTAAATGTCCATTGACAGATAAATGGATAAAGAAGATGTGGTATATATATATATATATATATATATATATATATATATATATATATATCACACAATGGAATATTACTCAGCCATAAAAAAGAATGAAATCATGCCATTTGCAGCTACATGGATGGACCTAGAGATTATCGTACTAAGTAAGTAAGTCAGAAAGAGAAAGACAAATACCATAAGATATCACTTATATGTGGAATCTCAAATATGACACAAATGAACTTATCTACAAAACAGAGACAGACTTGTGGACATAGAGAACAGACTTGTGGTCGCCAAGGGAGGGAGGGAGTGCGGAAGGGAAGGATTGGGAGTTTGGAATTAGCAGATGCAGACTATTATACATAGAATGAATAAACAAGTAGGGCCTACTGTATAGTACAGTGAGGTATATCCAATATCCCATAATAAAACATAATGAAAAGAATATTAAAAAATACTACATATGAAAATCATAAGAGAAAAATGAGAAAAGCACTTTAAAGAACTTTTATTATGAAAACATTAAAACATGCAAAAGAGAATAGTGTGATGAATCCCCAGGTACCTGTCACCCAGCCTCAAATTATAACTTATTGCCAACTTTATTATCTGTTATCTTGTCTTACCTGTAAATACCTCCCTACCTCATTCTCCTCTTCCTCGCTGGGTTATTTTGAAATAAATTCAGTCATATAATTTTATCCATACATACTTCTTTATGAACCTCTGAAAGAATTGAAAAGAAATCGACCCGAAAAAAGAGAGAAGCAAAGAATTTTAACAAGTAGTATTATTCAGGAAAAAAAAAATAGATATATCCAATAAACCTATAAAGATATGCTCAACCTCATTAGTAATCAAAGAAATGCAAATTAAAACAGTAAGATAAGGGTTTTTTTTAACCTTCTGATTGGCAGAAACGAAACAGTCTGCCAGAGTCAGCAACTATGTGAAGAAACACATTTTCTCCTACTGTCAATGCTACAAGAGCATTATCAAGAGCAATCATTCACAACTTTATGTGCATACCCCTTGATTTAGCAATTCTAGGAATTAGAACTATAGTATATAAGTGCCCACAGATGAGGATGTTGTTTGAGCATTATTTGTGTCACTTAAACAAACCTGTTTTTTCACTGTGTTGCACAAACCGGAATGTTATGCCATCGTAAATGAAAAATAATGTTAAGTGAAAAGAGAAATTTTCAGAAAGCAGGCATAATAAATTACATTAAGGAAAGTTTTACATATAAAACAAAATTTCTGTGCATAAAATGTATCTGAAAGATTCAAGTAAATCTAACAAAATTTGCCTCTAGATGGTGAGACGGTGGAATGGAGGAGACAGTAGTACATATTTATTTATCATTGTTACCTTATGTAATATTTGGATCTTTTTAACCATAAGCAGACACTTTAGAGGTGTCCCACCAAGATGTCTCACCACATCTTGGATGTATAACTCCTTGGTTCTGTCATTCCTGGTAGGTGATCAACTGGCTTCTAACAGTTGTCCCCAGAGACTTCCTTCCACAGACAAGCCATGCCATTCCATTTAAAACATCTCTAATTCTAGGAAGACATGTATTTTGATGTGATATCTAGAATCCTCCCAACTGTTCTTCTAAGGAACATTACTTTTATGAAGTTGAAAATAGCAAGTTTTATTGTATTATAAAACTAGGTCATTTCAGTGAATTTCATCTGTTTATTTTCACGGGTAACTGATTCTTATATCAAAACTTGCTTTTGAAAGTATTGGAAATAGAAATTATTACTTAAGGCTCATTTGCCCTACATTGAACATCAAGAAGTAACTTCTTCACTGCAAAGTTTCTAGTGTGGATGCTTATAATATCCCTTCTCAGATTGATACTAATACTAGTGATGGAATTCTTATCAATTTAATGGAAATATTCTCTCTCCACTGAACTTAATTCTGAGATTTGTTATATTTTCTGCATTTTAACCCAGAAAGTTATTGAAAAGACTTGACCATGATACAACATTTGTCTTTATCTTATTTTATACTTTCTTAACAAATGGGAATTATAACTGACTTTTTAATTTAAGGTTGAATATAGACCCTCTTAAGGTAATAACAAATGTTTTAATGACTGTGGGTATGGAGCAGTCTAATAGAATGTACATTGTTTTAAGATAGAAAATATTTGTGCAATATTATGCTGAATTAAAACTGTAAATTGAGGTTGTATCAGGGATAATGTAAACCAAATATGAAACATGGAGAACTTCTTTCCAATTTACCAAGATGTTTGTAGTATAAAGACTCACTCACTAACTTTATATTCTTTACAGCTTTGTAAGAAAGGCAGGGCAAGTACTATCTCAAAATAAAATATGAACAAAATTAGGTTCAGTGAAACTGCATAATTTGCCCCAAATTGTGGTAGACAATTGGGTTGAGGTTGGAACCCAGGCTCTTGAGCCTTAATGTAGAAGTAACCTAACCAGGGCACCTCTCTATGACTCCTATGGTAAAGTCTGAAAGAACAATAACCAATAACTTTTGATTTTCAAAACTTCATTATTTTTGAAGGCATCTCTGTTACTTATCCTTTTCTTTGGTTTATATATTAAACATTGAAGCATTTCTTTTTCCATCTTAAGGTTGATTTTTCCACTCATTTTATGGATCGAAACTATTATCAAAATCCATTCCCATTCCACACTGGTTATAAAAGTTGGAGGTGATAGCAAGTAAAGTAATACTGAATTTTTCTAAACCTGTCTTTGACATTGAATAAAGATTTTAAAATTTCTTATAACATCAGTGATTAAAAAAAATCATCCTCTTTTAATAAAAATCTAATATCGACTGTTTCACTTCAAGTTTTGCCTATTCCTGAAATACAGGTAGGATTTATTTTTGCTAATTTTCTTAAGTGATGTTGAGTGACATTATCTTAATTTTGAAACATCTAATGGGGAAACATTTAATAGGATTGAAATGGTTCTGTGGAAAAATGGGCATGAAGCTTGGTGAAAAAAGCACATGATATTCCCATCTTAGAAAAGTGTTAGTTACTGCAGTAAATCTGCAGCGATATTGTTGGCAAAGTTCATCAGGACGAGGCATCAGGCTAGGGATGTCTGGTGGAGCAATTTGAGTTTTCCTAGTTTCTCATCGTTCTTAGCTTGGTTGCCAAGGTATTTCACCTGTCCTGGATGGGTCTCTAGCTTTAAAACCCAATGGGTATTTACCAAGCCACTTGTACCCACAAACATGTTACAGTGAAACTCCAGCATAATCACCTTAATGGTTACAAAAACTTCTTTTGCAATACCCCATCCTTGGGAACTAACATCTGGATTCTGGGTACCATTTCTTTTCCTTCATCTTGCAGCCTTGTCCATAGTTTACATAGTATGACTAGGCAACTCACGTGGGCTCCATACAGCCATGTAGATGTGACCTAATGGGGCATACACAATTGGTTATCTCTGAGGTGTCGGCCATCTGTGCAAGTCAAGGGCCTTCCACAGGCCTTTCTGAATTCTTGAATGCTTTTTATTTGTGAATCTCTGTGATGTCTTAACTGTTATTTCTTTTGAAAACTCACCTTACACCTCTCTGTTTCTTTATCTGTGAAGTGGGAATAATTAGAAAAGTACCTAACTTCTAGCATTGTTGTGAGGATTAAAAGAAATAATATAGCCCGTAGGACATAGTATATGCTCAGTAAACATTTATTATTATTACTACTCTGTAAGCCAGCATTGATGATTGGCTTATAACATCTTCTATTTGCCAGACATTTTCAGTGGCTCTGCCAGTGTACACACCCATGTGTATAAGTGACAGCGTGTAACCTTCTTAACCCTCTGCCTTCAGCATCAGATCTTATCCCCAGAGTAAAAGAACTCAGTCATCGACAACCCTGTCTTGCAGTTCTATTTTTCAATAGAAAATTAAAAGCACTTTATCTTTCCTTTGGTTTTGTTGCTTTCTTTTCTCTTGTAATGTGACCATGCCTAAAATGCAGGCAAAAATCAGGAAACTGTAAAACACAGTCAGGCTATTCATGTTAAATGTAAAACATTTAAGTCAAGGTAATTTGTGGCTTGTAAAAACTTCTAAGGCTCATGTAATGGACAAGTGATATGTAATTTTCTGAAAATTTTAATTAGACTCTTTGTGTTGGTATTTCCAAGTTCAGATTTACATGACATCATTAGCATCCCTATTTTTGCTTCTTAAGCAATTTGCATGCTCATTTAATTCCTACTCTGTTCCTGTGAGGTAGGTTCTGTTTTATCCCCAAATTTACAGATGAAGAACCCAAATCATAGCCTTTTGTCCACGATCACAGTTAGGTGTTAGAATTTAAGCCTATGCAGTCTGATTTCAAATTCCCTATTTTTTCTTCTCTAGAAAGTCTATAAATGAGTTGTTTTCTTAGACTTGTGATAAAGCTAGAAAGAAACTTGAGAATCTGTAGCGCAACCACACCCCATAATGTTTGCGATATTTGTTGCCATTTTTTCAATAGATAAGTTGAGTTTAAGGGAAAGCCTGTGAATTGACACCAGCACCAAAACCTGGTGAGAAGGTCATGAAGGCTACTACTTTTCTTAAATCAGAATTTTTAAAGGTGTTAATTCATGTATCTTCTGCCTAATAGGTTTCCTATGTTGATTAATTTATACTAGCCTCCTTTTTACACAGGTGCAGTAGACTTTGAAATTGTTGAAATGTGAATTTTACCTTGAATTGTTGAAATCTTGAATTTTTATTGTGACTCCAGCCGTTTTTTCAACAAGTTTGATTTAGAGGTGGGAGTTAGTGGGAATTACATCACTAGTAAACCCTTAGATGGAATTTTTGGCCAATAGTTCTTTAGGATTCTGCCCCTCCTCCCCTACTCCTGACACTGGGCTTTGTGTGAAGAAATTTACAAAAGGAAATTGATTTAAGATACCCAGGCTGTGGTTTTCCTTTGTTGGCTCCGTATCACCTCTTAACTTGGTCCCAGTGCCTGTGATCCGCGCGTTGCTGTGTCAAGTGGAAGTTGGGTTAGTTCTGATGCTCTGTTGACTCACCCTGCCAAGAAGGGAAGCTCTGACGCGGGTCAGTTGTGGTCACTGCAGCAACGGTTTGTTGATTGCAGGGAGCATTCCACAGCTGCTGATGTAACTGAAGATGATTGGAGATCAGCTCTCTCTCAGATTCAAACGGTCCAATCAGAAGATTTGGCACTCTATCAGCTGTTTGAGTTCTGTGAAGGAAGCATTCTTTTAAGTCTGTGTTTAGGTTTGTATTTAAGAACTCTGTTCTCAGATATTACTATCTGTTTGCAAATTACAATATTATAAAAATGTGTAACATCCAAAGTAGGGATAGGGTTTACAAATACTTGACACCTGTTTAATTTGTTAGTGTGTGAAATGGAATTCTCTAACCAGGGTGAAAATTCTCTTTCTAAAACACTCCTGCTCAGCTTGAAAATTCTGATTAATATGGGCTTCCCTGGTGGCGCAGTGGTTTGAGAGTCTGCCTGCCGATGCAGGGGACATGGGTTCGTGCCCCTGTCCGGGAAGATCCCACATGCCGCGGAGCTGCTGGGCCCGTGAGCCCTGGCTGCTGAGCCTGTGCGTCCGGAGCCTGTGCTCCGCCACGTGAGAGGTCACAACAGTGAGAGGCCCGCGTACCGCAAAAAAAAAAAAAAAAAAAAAAAAAAAAAAAATTCTGATTAATAAAATGCTTCTCATAAATTGTATATTGAGTTTTTTAGAAATTGCAGCTGCTTTTAAAATCTGGTAATTTGCAGGAAATGATCATGGAATATCCCATAGTTCTCAAAGTGTCGTCTGGGGGTGGGCTGGGCAATCTATTTAACAATCCCTCTAGTGGATTCCAATGGAAGCTAAAGTTTGAGAACCACTAATATAATTTTACATATAGAGTTACAATCTGTTGACCTTGAGCTTCCAGAAAAACAACGTTTTGTATCTTTGGCAAGGTAAAGGATGATTTTTCCCATAATCATTTGATAATGAGTAACCTTTGAAATTAAGGTATCTCCATGTGATAAAATACATTCTTTTCAAGGTCAAGGAGGGGTGCATCTTTGGCTTTTCTGTGTTTTTCTTTCCAATTATTTGTTATTTGGTTTTGTGCATTGACACACCTTCTTTCCTTACTTCTCATCTCCTACTTAACATTGCATCCTGGCGTTTCTTGTAGCCGCTGCAGTTCAAGGTATTGATCAGCCTTTTCTACCATATTAAAATGTACAGACTCCATCTAAAATCATGATTCAGAGTAATCCAATATATACAAAAGTGTAAGGATGTCACAGTCTTTTCCTCCAGTCTACATAAAATTGCAAACACCTTATTGCTTGCCAAAAAAGTAGGCACTAATGCTGTAGAAAGCCTTCCTTTTCCTTTTGTTGGACCAAATAGCAAAGCAAATAAATGTCAGTTTGCTTTTCAATTCAGTTAGACTTCCATTTTGTGTTTGCGATTGATAACTATTAACAGATACTGTGTTGTTGTATCCATTGGAAACTATCCACTGACAGATTATTTGTGAAATTGAGAGAATGATGTTTTATAAATTCTTTTAATCTGTTGGTTTAATCCTGTATTTTGATCCTAGAACATGTATGATATTTGTGCATACTTTACATAATTTGCCATTTTCCCAAAGGGTTTAAAACAACTTTTACTGTGGAAAATTTCAGACTTGTATCTCATCTAGCTTCAACAACTGGCTACATTTCACTGTTCTGCTCAGCACAGTCCCCAACACACACGTGTTTTTTGTTTGTTTTCTGTGGTATTTTAAAGCAAGTCCCAAGCATCATATTGTTTTACTTGTAAACACTTCTACCCATAGATTCCTAAAAGTATTTGATATAATTCAAACAATACAGACAAGATAAAGGCCACCAGAAAATAGTACATGGTTTACTCTTAGTTTAGACAGTCACTGTAAAATACATTAGAGCCCTTATAAGTTTCTTAAAATATTCATTAGAACCACAAAAAAATACCTATCAGACAACTCTCACTTCAGGGGATGACAGTTCCCTAGGAAGCCCTTTGTTTATAGAACAAATGTGTATTTTGTTTCATCAGTAAAGTCCTAGAGACAGCCGTGACTCATATCCACTAAATGAATAAACAGAAATAGGATCCCCCCTGTGTTTTTAATTTATCCCTGGGATGGGTGACTAGAATATTTTTATGTTATTGCTAAGTGTTTTTTTTTTAACTTTGACTTATATTATTTAACTTTTAGAAATATATACTTCTTTTTTTTTTTTTTTTTTTTTTCCTTTTTTTAGTTCTATCTGGAGTTTCCAAATGAGAGATTGTAGCTCCTAAAGTTTGTCTGGTTTTGGTGTCTTGGTTTCTGCTCTCAGCCTCCGAAGGTTTCTGTAAATTCCCAGCAAGGAAGGGGTCCTGCTGGGAGTGTTCTCCTGGTTTGATGAACGAGCCTTCCTCATCCCAGCCCATCCCTGGCAACTTGTTTTGTGACAGTGAACATTCTTAGAGTGTGATCTCTACTTTTTTAAAAAGATATAATTAACATATAACATGCTAATTTCAGGTGTACAACATAATGATTGGATACTTGTATATATTGGGGGAAAAAAATCACCACAATAAGTTTAGTTAACATCCATAATCATACATAGTTACAAAATTCTACTTCTAATTGTAGTAGTTTTAGTCCAAGTATAAGGCATGGGTTTTCACTTGGGTTTGAAAAAAAAGGCAACATAACCAATTATTTCAAACAAAAATATAGATTGGGTAGGACCTAAATTTATAAAATAGGTTAAAAAAAAACCCATTTGCTTTCATTGACAACTTAAAAGACTTTTCTTTTATTTGGCCTCCTCTCAAATACTGACGCACCTTTAAGGAGCCCCAGGGTTCCTGAGAACACAGTTTGAAAACCAATGGTCTAAGGGGGCTAGTTTGTGGTTTCTCAGGGAAGGGTCTTTCTAATCTTTTACAGATCTAGCAGCAGAAGACAGATTTGCCTTGGAGTCGGGGCCAAGACTTGACCCTAGCTTAGAAACCAGCTTTATTTTTTAAGAAAACAACCAGCCTGTGTTCTGATTACAGTGTCTGCCTTGTAGGTTACTCAAAGCTTAGATACAAGGAAGTGATTGGCACAAATTTCTACAATAGCGTTCCTGAAAAAATAGATCACATAGATCGAGGTAAATAAACTGTCCTTTAAAGATCCACATTTTGAAAATCATTTGTGAATCAAATTGCTGTAGATGCCAAAGATGAATTGAAGGTCAACTTCTGTCTTAAATTCAAATTTCAGGTTTTCTAAGGGGATAAAACATTGCAGTAACTTACTAAGAGCCTAAACAAGCTTGTACACATACAAAAATAACATTCCCTAGAGTCTTGACAGCTCCATGATGGAGTAGAATCATCAAATCATCTATTTATTTACTTCTTTAAAGATTTATCATGATTGTCTGGTGATTGCATCTATATGTAGTGGGGTGTGTGTGGTGTGGTAGGGGGCGTCCTGCAGGGTGAGAGGGTATGGAATGTGGTGTATGTGTGGGTGTGGAGGAGGGATGTGGGAGGGTTGTGTGCGGTGGGTGTAGTGTGTGTGTGTGATATGTGAGGGCGGTGTGTGTAGGTGTGTATGTGTTTGTGTGTGATGGGTGGGGTGGTGGTGTGCAGAGTGGGTGGTGTGTGGTATGCGGGGGGTGTGGGTGTGTATGTGTGTTCTCATCCAGAGAGGCAATGGGGTGCAGTATGCGAGGATTACAAATGTGTGTATGTGGCAAAACTATTTCTAACAGACAATTCCACATATGCAGGACACCCCTAGTTTGGTGAAATTGGGGAGATGGAGGTCTAAGGTGAGGAAGAGGGAAAGGCAGGTAGAACTCTTACACTTCCAGTGTCTTCCAGGTAAGGCTTTCATTTAACCTCTGTTGAAGGACTCCCCATGTGGCAAATGAAAAGATTTATGTAAGAATGAGTTTGAGATAATAGCCAAGGGTGTCCACTTCTCTAACTAGTTTGCATTTTTCCTGATATATGAATAGGGAAATTTAAAAGTTGAGATTCTTGTGGTGGTTAAAATGAAAGAGGTCTATATGAAGTAATTGGATTGAGTTTGCATTTAGATTAAGCCGAAAACTCTTCTGGAATTTGCATGGTTTTTCATGGTCCTAGGATTACTAGTTAGGAAGTTGTATAACATTAAATGATTTATATCGATATGTACTTGAATGTCCTAAGTTATGGAAGTTGTGTATCTAATGTGGCTGTTTGCAATCCCTGTAAGCTTTCCGATAGATGGGGGAGGTCTTGAGTTCCTGAGTGACAATCTCTGGTGCTACTGTAGAGGTAGTCATCCATATTTGCCAGATTCAACTTGTTGATAAGCTAAGAATTTAAGAAGGTAATTCTAATCCTGGCTTTATCTTTGGCTTCCTATCTATCTGATTATGCACAGAGCACAATTATAATAAGGGATAATATCTCTTGCTGCCTTTTCACTAGCAATAGTGTGAGTGCAAAGCTCTACAAATAGTGGGAGATGGATACTCGTATATACAGAGAGTTGTGGGGAAATGTTAAAATGGAGGACGATTTTGAAGGAGAATCTTATTGAAAGTGGAGTGGTGAAAATTTTATTTTTAGTCCTTTGTAGATCCCTTAGATATTTGGAAACATGTAGGTAATAAGAAATATCAGATACTTTTACTCCAGGAAAATGGTCAGCAGTGTTGTTGTTTTTTTTAATGTCTTTATTGGAGTATAATTGCTTTACAATGTTGTGCTAGTTTCTGCCGTATAACAAAGTGAATCAGCTATATGCATACGTATATCTCCATATCCCCTCCCTCTTGCGTCTCCCTCCCACTCTCCCTATCCCACCCCTCTAGGTGGTCACAAAGCACCGAGCTGATCTCCCTGTGCTATGCAGCTGCTTCCCACTAGCTATCAATTTTATGTTTGGTAGTGTATATATGTCCATGCCACTCTCTGACTTCGTCCCAGCTTACCCTTCCCCTTTCCCATGTCCTCAAGTCCATTCTCTACGTCTGCGTCTTTATTCCTGTCCTGCCCCTAGGTTCATCAGAACCATTTTTTTTTTTTTAGATTCCATATATGTGTGTTAGCATACAGTATTTGTTTTTCTCTTTCTGACTTACTTCATTCTGTATGACAGACTCTAGGTCCATCCACCTCACTACAAATAACTCAATTTCGTTTCTTTTTATGGCTGAGTAATGTTCCATTGTATATATGTGCCACATCTTTATCCATTCATCTGTCGATGGACACTTAGGTTGTCAGCAATGTTTTGGGGAGAAATCTTTGTAAATCTTGTGTTAAAAACATAATAGTCTCATTCTGAATTTTGATTTATTCACAACAGATTTTACACAGTAATCATGGAAAATTATTATCAATGTTCTGGAGTGAGGGGGAGGGAACTAAAGGGAAGAAATGTGGGACTCTGTATTTTCCTCTAGAATCACACTTAGAAAATTGCTGTGAAAAGTGAATTTTTTTAAAAGAAAAACTTTCACACTTAGTGTTAACTAATAAGGGCTGAAAATTTCCATAGGAAGAATTTCAAGAGTGAGTTTTTTTTTTTTTTAATTCTGCTTTAGAAAATGGCCTTCTTGCCCATTTAAAATATGTTGCTTGATTACCTGTTAATTAAATTTATTATGTGCTCTTTTTTTTTTTTTTTTTTTTGCGTTACGCGGGCCTCTCACTGTTGTGGCCTCTCCCGTTGCGGAGCACAGGCTCCGGACGCGCAGGCTCAGCGGCCATGGCTCACGGGACCAGCCGCTCCGCAGCATGTGGGATCTTCCCGGACCGGGGCACGAACCCGTGTCCCCTGCATCAGCAGGCGGACTTTCAACCATTGCGCCACCAGGGAAGCCCGTATGTGCTCTTTTCATTGATTTGCAGCCCAGGCTGTCTTTTCATGGATATTAATAGTAGTGATGGTTTCATATTTGTTATTCTCAGTAATTTTCTTTAAGAGAGTATGTTGTGATGATGCTTCTAAGAATGTATAAAATATGAACTAGAAAGAGAAGCAATTATATAAATAATCATAGACAGGCAAACATTGCTTTTCCTCTAAATGCTGTACTGCTTTAACACCTTTGGAAAATTCGACAAAGGAATTCCACCATCAGAGAAGTCAGTATAAAATATTGAATGTCATTTTTTTAGATGTGTGAAATCAAAGTTGTTAACGAGGTTAAGTTCTAGATCAGAGCCAGGAAGAGAGATTTATTATCTAGTCGTCCAAAAACAGATCTCTATTTTGATGGAGGAAAATTTTCTTATATTGGTTCTGATTGGTTGGATAATGAAAGGGGGGCGTTTTCCTTTATTATCATTGTTAATCAGTTAACAGCCTAAAAGATGTAGAACAAGATTGTGCACCTAATCCAGTCTAGTCTCCCTAGTAATTATAATGAATAATTAAGACATTCAAACTTAGTTTGGATCTAGCATCACACAAACATTAGGCTGGTCCTAAAATCAAGATGTTGGCCAGTGTATTAATAAAAATTGCATATATGATATTGATAGGTTTCTTCTGATTACTCAGGAATTATCAGATTTTGTATCTTCTCTTTGACATTGTTTCAGCAATGAAGTATACATAGTGAACTTCTAGTATAGAATACATGAACTAGGAAGACCACTTATCCATTCACTCACTTCTTATGTGAAATCAAGCCAATTCTTCATTCATTTTGACCTTTGGGGTCTTTTTACTAAGACGTTAACGTAGGCACTCAAGGAGGATTCTGTTGTGAGTCAGCACAAAGTATGTTCCTTAGAAATGGTTTTAAAACTCAAAAGACTCTATAATTATTTTTTTAAAAACTAAGTTGAAGTGACCAAATATTTGTGTGTTCTTTGGGCATGGCAGTGCTGTGTCAGCAGATTCAGGACTTGTGGAGATAAAATATACTCCGTGGATGCTAAACAAATATCCAGGTAATAAGGCAGATAATAATATACTGCATAATGGAAATGCAAAGTCCTGGAGTAGTTGAGGAGTAGGAGAGATTTTTTTGTTTGTTTTTAAAGAAGATGTGGGGGGTAGGAGTTTATTAATTAATTAATTTATTTTTTCTGTGTTGGGTTTTCGTTTCTGTGAGAGGGCTTTCTCCAGTTGCGGGGAGCGGGGGCCACTCTTCATCGCGGTGCGCGGGCCTCTCACTATCGCGGCCTCTCTTGTTGCGGAGCACAGGCTCCAGATGTGCAGGCTCAGTAGTTGTGGCTCACGGGCCTAGCTGCTCCGCGGAATGTGGGATCTTCCCAGACCAGGGCTCGAACCCGTGTCCCCTGCATTAGCAGGCAGATTCTCAACCACTGCACCACCAGGGAAGCCCGGAGAGATTTTATTTTAATGTGGGGGAGAGCTAAATTTATTAAAGAGGAGTGACTTTTACATCTTGGATTTTATAAGTCTAATTCATTGCACTTGGGGCCCTGTTCTTTTTGTAGATTTTGGTTAGAAAGAGCTGTAGTTTGCCAGATTATCTAATTGGTATGAGGTGCAGGTTTAACTGTAAGGCTGAGCTAAAATCAGAATTCAGGAATACGGCATATGTATTATCAATTTAATTTTTTCCCCTTATACTGCGTTATGATTGGTGAGCCTTAAATGCCATATATGAGGCATAACTTCTTACCACAGCAGAGCATTTTTATCTTGAGTTTGTTTGTTTGTTTTTAATTGGCCCTATTTGCAAGATTAATCCTCTATCTAGGGGCAAAACTAGAACCATTGGTTGTCATCTAAAGATTAGATGGGCAGCTTGGGGTTTTTTTTGTAGCTGTTTAATGTGGTGAGGAGTTTGTCCTAGTATTTTTCCTTGTTTTAGAAAATAAGATGTGAGCAGAAAAAACGAATTAATTATCACCATCTCTTGTGAAGTAGACACCCATCTGTATAAATTGGGTGTCAAATTTGAGCTTCATGGCTTATCATTCTGAAAGTTTGAGATTCCAGACTTGGATGTCTTTCAACCATATTGTGTTATGTATAACATTTATATTATATAACATTTTTCACTTATGAGAGCAATTAGTTGGATTTCTCAGATGAATTAGGTATTAGTTCAAGTCAGTTGTCAATAAATTAAACTTTATAATTCAGAGGAGCTTGTTATGATTGGGTGTTTTTCCTGAGTAGCTCATTTTGGCTCGAAAATGTTGTGCATCAATGCTGAGGTTTTACTTTATGCAGTAGACATTTTCTTATTATTTCAGCATTACACAGTTGATGTTTCCGCAAGAGTCTGATGATCTTTGTCTTGACTTAGTAAAAGGAGCCAACAAATATTTTGACTGACTGGCTGAGTATATTGTTCTAGGCTCAGTTGTTTTTGTTGTTGTTGTTTTTTAATTTATTTATTTTATTTATTTATTATTTTTGGCTGCTTTGGGTCTTCATTGCTGCGCCTGGGCTTTCTCTCGTTGCGGCGAGCGGGGGCCACTCTTCGTTACGGGCTTCTCACTGCAGTGGCTTCTCCTGTTGCGGAGCACGGGCTCTAGGCGCGCGTCCTTCAGTAGTTGTGGCTCGCCGGCTGTAGAGCGCAGTCTCAGTAGTTGTGGCGCACAGGCTTAGGTGGTGCACCGTGGCATGTAGGATCTTCCCGGACCAGGGCTTGAACCCGTGTCCCCTGCCTTGGCAGGCGGATTCTTAACCACTGCGCCACCAGGGAAGCCCTAGGCGCAATTGTTTTCAAAGAAAAAAAAGTTTATAGAACCACTGTGAACTGTCAAATTTAGTGCTAGACAACCTTGGTGCTCCTTGGATAAAAAAATGAGTATTTTATTTTATGGGCCTTTTCACTACTTTAGTGATAACATCTATTTATATTACCCAAGAATGGGTATACTCAAAGGAAAATAATAGAATTTATTCTTAGTAGTGAACTCCCATCAAAAGATGGTGTTGGCTGTTTAAGTAAAAATGTTTTTCCTGCTTTGTTCTTTTCTGTGGCGGTGAGGGAGGAAGAAAGGGAAGAATTACTGCTAAAACTACAGATTGCTGAGTAGAAGTAAAGTCTTTGTTTGGGTGTCAGGCTCACATATTTGTGCTGTCCAGACCTGACACATTTAGAAATAGGAATTTGCCTTTGGCCATAATCGTTGTCAAAGAGTTGAGCCATTGCTAAGTATTTTTACTGTTACAGACTGTCTTATGGAATATTCTGACTATCCAAAGCAAGTTTTCTTGAGGATTTTATGAGTTTTATAAACATGGAGAGGTACTTGCTGCTCAGAGCCTGTGCCTAAAATTCAAAGACGATTGTTAGTTGGTGTGTTTTTCAGCTAGAAGCCACTATTGTCAGGGACAAGCATGTCTCCTTATGAAGAGAGTCCTTGTTCTTTTCTGCAGAGATTTGGTCGTCCTTTGAAAAGTTATGCATTGCTACCTCCAGAGAGACACTGAGAAACTTGGCGATCTTCAAACAGAAATTTAAAACAAGAAAAGTTTTCTTTTGTGGATGGTTTAAAACTTTTGCCTAAATCTAATCTGTGACTAACTATAAGGGCCTAATTATACCATTTATTTTAAAAAATAACAATACAAATTCTGCCTTAAACATTACATACAAAATGCTCTGTGTCTAGTTTTGTTTGTGAATGTAACCTTCGTATGAATTATAGTCTATGCATTTCTGATTGTAAGCATAACTAGTCTGCCTTTTGTGTGATGTTGAAAGCTTTCTAGCTTCTTTTTTAAAATTTTTTTTAACATCTTTATTGGAGTATAATTGCTTTACAGTGTTGTGTTAGTTTCTGCTGTATAACAAAGTGAATCAGCTATACGTATACATATATCCCCATATTCCCTCCTTCTTGCATCTCCCTCCCACCCTTCCTATCCCACTCCTTTATAGCTTCTTTACAGTGAAAATTAGCACAACTTTTTCATGTAATATTTGCAGAAAACATTATTTAAGAAATAGTGAGTTTCGGTGTATTATATTAGTTACCTTTTGCTTACCTGGTGCTTTTTATTTATCACCATAGATAAGCTCCACAATATCAGAAAACACATGTTAAAAAATCTGTAAAAAATAAGGTCTTCCTTATTTAGCAGCTGGGCTGACCTCTCTCTCACTTGTATGAAAATGGGAAGTCAGAAGTAATTTGTATTCTCTATTGTGACCTCAGTAGTGACTCGCATGCTGGATATTGTGGAAACACAAGCACTAATTTTTCCTCCTCTTGGGTATGTGCTGCAGTTCAGAGTTATGATAGCCATGTCTTCTGCCTTTTCTCTTTTCAGTCTTTATTCACCCATTGTTTTTATTTAGCGTCACTTTATTGAATTTTACAGATGTGATTTTGGAATCCCAGGATGTGATTTAAGCACATGCACCTGTCATCAACCTTCTCACATTTATTTCACAAAATGAAAATCTAACTTTTAACAGACCCCCTTAATTCAGCTTATCTGTATAGTTTAAAAGGCAAAAGACCTAGAATTTTATTGGGACCTTATAAAGTTCTTAACTTTTCACTTTTTTGCATGTTCCTGAATGCTCATGACTTGCTTTTGAAGTATTTGGGGCATTGGGGAACACAGCTTCTTTCCTATCATCTCTTTTCTTGCTCTGTATTGTACATGTCATATCATTACTTTGACTAAAGCCAAATCGGATGCTTTATTATAATGAGTTCTGCAGGCACTTGGTGACACTCACCGCTCTGTTCCCTCCAAGATTTCTTTTTGGTTTTGTTTATTTTGTTTTACTTAAAGTGACCTGCTTAAATTTTGCTTGATCATCCATTTCAAATCTCTTGCAATGTTTTTCAAACTCTGTTCCAAATATGTTAAATTTGTAATGGAAGGGTTTCAAGGCCAAATATGTTTGGGAAAACTTGGTGTAAAAAAAGTCAAACTGGCTTCATTATTACAGGATTTTCTCAAAGCCTCCAATATCCATCTTGAAGGATCCATTTCCCATATGTGTTTGACAATGGAATTTCCCCTCCAGCAGGAAATAACCGTTAAAGTCTTTTGGAAACTCTTTTTGAGAACATTGAGAAATTAATTGAGGCGTGCATTAATTCTTTGAAAAACATGTCTTGAACTCCACCAGGCCATTTGGAGTATACATTATTCGTGGTATATATGTATGTGTATATATATATATATATATATATATATATATATATATATATATACACACACACACACACACGTATTTTTAATAATTTATTGGTACGAGCTTGCAACAAAAGAAGTCTTAATGTAAAAGAAACTTTCTATTAAAAATGAATTTTTATACTGTGGCTAAATAAACAGACCAAAAAATTCTTAACATCTTGAAATTTGCTACAGCTCCTTCACCCTGTTAAGAATTGCTGTGATTCACTGATAGTACACTGAGTGGACTTCATGAACCTGTATTAGAGATTTTGAAAAGAGCTAAAATAGCCATTAACCTGCATGAATTAAAATATCTTAGATGGTTTAAAAATGCTATTTAACACTTGGTGAGTCAGATCTGCCACACTGAACTTGCAGGTTATGGCTGGGAATGACACATGGGCTGCAGTGTCACTCTTAGAGACCACTTGGCAGGCAGACATCTTGCAGATAAATGAGGAAAGATTGTCTATTTCAGGTAGCATAAGACATTCTTTACCAGTGTGTCATCTCTGGTTATACAGTCAGCATTTTCTTGAAAGCAGAAAATCCGCTCTTAGAATTCCTGAATAAACAGTAAACATCTTTGTGGGGTAACTCTCAGGAGGTTTCAAGGACTCTACATGCATTAGTTCAGTCTCACCAGATGTCTCTGGAAGCTTCTCATCCTGGAATTCCTTCTTTTCTTTCTTCCTGCTAGACACAAGTGGAGTCATTATGGTTCGCTCCTAAAACAAATTGCTTACCATCCACTTTATGTATATTATTGAATTTTAATCCTCATAATAACCTGTGAGGTGGGGTGTTAACATATCCATTTTAGAGATAAAGGAAATCAAGAGTCAGAGTTAAGAAGTTCCCCCCAAACAGCAGATACGTGCTAGACACAGCATCTTTTCCTTTTGATACCAAGGTTTATAATGGTACCTTCAGGTGTGGGTTTCCTCAACTGGTCCCTCCTACAGGTACCCTGAACCTGTAAGTCCCTTGAGGTCTCTAGAGTTCTTTTAGTGATGGATTAAACTAGTTCATAGTTGCAGGTACAAGACATAAAGAAGTTTCTGGAAACAAGAAAATTTTAGTCATGACTTGTCATAGGGTTTTTGATGTATGTAACCTGTTAGCACACACTTTTTATTCCAGTAGAGTTAATAAATTATTTAAAGGGATTCCAGTGGTTTAGCCCTCTTTTCCTTTGTCCAGCTCATTCATTATGAAATGATTGGATAAGATTAGAAAGTCTTCACTCAATGAGAGAAGATCTGGCTGGATTCCTTGGTCTTGGAACCCTAGTTATGAGTGTGTGACCTTACTTTCATGTGAATTTTGCTCAGAAGCAGTTATCACCCCTTGTGTGTGTGTGTGTGTGAGAGAGATATCACAGCTGTGTGCCTCTCTTGGTTTATTTGAACAAATTCGTTTAAAAAGTCTTTCTCACATAAACAGTCTACAGTTAGATTCCTCCGTGGAACTTAAATCTTTCCAACACAATGTAATGCCTCTCTTCCTCAAGGGCAGGATATAGATTGTATTGCAAGCTCTTTCTCTTATTTTTCCTTAGACATGTCAGAAAGACATTCCTGTGGTTCGGGAATGGACTAGCAATGCAAGATTCCAGACCATTCTGTCCCCAGGTTACATAAGCACAGTGTTCCGTGATGGAACAGCAACCCTGCACAGCTCCATTACACATCGGCTAGTTTTGAAAATTAAAATAATTTCTTATCACTCAAGGCAAGGAAATGTAGGTGGATGGATGTACCAGACTGACTATAAGAACTCTTGGTGTGATCTGGGGGGGGCACAGCAGTAGTGGCGGAATAGGTTGCTTGTTAATCAGGAAAGCGGTGACTAGCACGACTGCTTCCTCCCTTCTTCCACCCCATGGGGATGAACTCAAATCTTCTAGCCTGATGCCTGTTGCTGTTAGCTGGGAAGGCATTGCAAACTCATACCCTGCCCATGTGCTCTCATCCTGAAATTGACACTTCTCAGCATCTTCTCCACCTCCACTTCCATCTTCTGTCCTCACCACTGGGGCTCTACTTCTTATGCTTAAACTCATGCTGTGGTCTTGACTAGGCCCATCTCCCTTTTCCCTACACCCCAGGGCCAATTCTCCATTATGCATAGTAGACACAGTGCCTTGGGTGAAAATGTTTCAATGTTAATTTCTTTTAAAATCAGAATAGAAATAGCTATAATAATGAATATATACTAATGAATCCAGCCTGAATTACACTCATCTTTATACCATCACAGCCCCAAAGTGTAACTTTTAATGATTTTTGTTAGAGATGAAGGGGGCCCAGTAAAGGTATCAGGAGTCACATATCCCCCTCGTACTTGTACGTGGCAGTTGCTCCCTGTGGCTTTGGATATTTCTTACAAATTCAAGGTTGTTCACACCCAACACTGTCCTACCTTTCACATCTCCTCTCCCCACACTCATCCTATGTAGATTTTCTGCTCCCGTCTTTGGTTCTGCCTATTCTACGCAAACTCCATTCTCCTCCTTCTCCAAATCAAACCAGTCAATGCTTTATCATATCAGCGACTTTTATGAGCAAGTGGGGCCTCCTCGTTTTCATCTCCACCATTGTATGTCCATTGAAATCAGGGGTGTTTGGGTCACCCCTCCATCCCCAGCCTTGAACGTGTTTGGTTCCAGGGAAATGTTTATCTTAATATATGGCATCAAGTCAGAACTTTCCTGAAACTTAACCCAGGAACCCAACAACTCTGGGACCTTGTCTATTTGAAGTGGGAAGGGCAAGTGTTTGATAATCAAAAGCATATGCTATTTGGCCTAGCTGTTCAACAAATAGTTTCTGTCTCTTCCCTGTAGAATTTTCAGGTGTATTTTTTTTCCACACGAACCTTCCCTTTAGGTGTTGAGTTACACTGAAATCTCTGAGAATCAGTTCAGTGCCGCTGAGGGCTTTAGCTGCAGGACTTTTTAAAATGGTTGATTGGATGCTTTATTAAAGGAGTCTGGCTGCTCACACAATTCGTGAAATTCTTGGAGTTTAGTGAGGTAATCTGATGTTTTTAATTTTTAATTTATCTTATTTTATTATTATTTTTATTTTTGGCTGCGTTGGGTGTTCGTTGCTGCTCCTGGGCTTTTCTCTGGTTGCGGCGAGCAGGGGCTACTCTTCGTTGCGGTGCACGGGCTTCTCATTGGGGTGGCTTCTCTTGTTGTGGAGCACGGGCTTTAGGCGCATGGGCTTCAGTAGTTGTGGCTCGCAGGCTCTAGAGCGCAGGCTCAGTAGTTGTGGCACATGGGCTTAGTTGCTCCGCGGCATGTGGGATCTTCCCGGACCAGGGCTCGAACCCATGTCCCCTGCATTGGCAGGCGGATTCTTAATCACTGAACCACCAGGGAAGCCCTCTGATTTTTTTTTTTTTAAACCTGCCTGAATTCCAAACTGATGCTTTTCTCAGGAATGTGTTCTCAAAGACTCAGGAAATTAACTCTGAAGCTTTGGAGCCACCTTGCTTTTTGTGCCCTCTTGTTTTTTGTTCTTGTTTTTCTAAGAGGAGCCTGAGGGTCTCCAACAAGTTGAGCTGTAGCTGGCATTTGGGAGTTGGTAAAGGCAGGGGGGTGTGGGTGCTGCAGTTTTCCCTTCTCCACAAGAGGAAATCACTCTCCTGGTGCCACAAAAAAAGAAAATCTCACAAGTATCTAAGTGGAATTATTGTTCCACGCCTTCGTCAATAATTACATTTTCTACATTCGACTCTATTATTGTTTTTATTTTCATGCCAGGCATTCCTTAATGCTTTCCATAAATATTTATTGAGTGCCTGTATGTGGGAGAGAGAGAGACAGCGGGGGGGGGGGCAAGTAGTAAAGAGCAAGGCAGATCTCACGTAGACAGTGAAGTAATCCTCATCTTGTTTGCCTATTTATGTAAAAAAAAAAAAAAAAAAAGAAAAAAAAGGACTAGGCTGCTTGTTGTTCCACCTACTTGAAGCGTTTAGACATTATCTTTACTCCAACAGAGAAAACTCAGATGAATACTTACAGGTAGTACCATCAACTGCATCCTCATAGGAGCAGCACCTCACAATATTATCATTGCTGCTTTCCGATTGCCTCCGTGTAGATCATATCTGGGCCCCCAAACAGCCCTCTGGGTTCTGTCCTCACTTAGAGATAAAGAAATTAAGACTCAGATGTTGTGTCACTGCAACTGACATTAGAAGTAAGACTCCAATGTTTCTGGCTCCTGGCCTTCTATTGTTTCCGCAACATTTTTTTTATGTAGCTGAGAAAATAGAAATCAAGTCTTCACCGCTACCTTTCTTCTGAATTATTTTCTCCTCGTGTTGTAGTTCCTAATAGTCTTTATTCTGATAGAAAAGGCAATTTGAATAAATCTTATTGTGAGTCTTAGGGCTTTAGAAATGGAAAGCTTCTTTGAGAAGTGCCTTGGTGCCTTACTTAAGAAGGATAATCTATCCGTGCTTATCAAGCAAACAGCCTGAAACTTGAACCTTGAGCGTTCTTTAATGTTATAACCCGGGAGGAAGAGAAATAATCTTGGTTTACCCTACAATTGATAAGTTAACAGAAAACACTTGGAACAGTGAGCAGGAATGCTGTTTGAAAGTTATCGTAGATTTTTCACATAAACTTAACCTTCTCTCTGATTTCTATTGTGTTTGCAAAGCAGTTTTCTCCTATACCAAAAAGTCCCAGTAGCAAAAACACGGAAAAGGTAGATAAGTAAATATTACGCAACTTTGAAAGGACATAAAGGATAGAATGTAAATATCCTTTCTGCTTATCAGAAATAAGATAATGTTCTCTTCCTGAAATCATTCAATCAGTATTCTAAAAACGAAAGTTAAAGGTCTAAGACCAGGAATTCTTTGATGCACCTTACAGGTATTTGAACTCTTAGCCCATATAATGCATTTATTTATACCGTCTTGTTCCAGCAGGGTGTAGGTGGCTTCCTCCTCTCTAAACATAAATTGTGAAAGTGTGTGCATATGTGCGTATGTTTGAAGACGTGAGAAGAGAAGTAAATGGTAAATATCTGAATCCCTCTGTCTCAGTTAGCTTTCACGAATAAATTGTTTTATTTCCTCTTCATTGTCTTCCTGCTCACCTGATCGCCTCCAGTGTGACTTGCTTTAAGGACTTTTCAGGGTACTGATGAACTTATTTGCATAGCAGAAATAGAGACACAAATGTAGAAAACAAACGTATGGATACCAAGGGGGGAATTGGGGGTTGAATTGGGAGATTGGAATTGACATATATACACTACTATGTATAAAATAGAAAACTAATGAGAACCTGCTGTATAGCACAGGGAACTCTACTCAATGCTCTGCGGTGACCTAAATGGGAAGGAAATCTAAAAAAGAGGGGATATATAACTGATTCAGTTTGCTGTACAGCAGAAACTAACACAGCGTTGTAAAGCAACTGTACTCCAATAAAAATCTAAATAAATAAATTTTTAAAAATTGAAAAGAAGACTTTTCAGAAACCTTTTCATGAAAGCTGTTGATTATCATTCTTCCACTTAGGATCTTCCTCACGCTGTTAATTGAAAACCATGTACTGATGTCAAGGACTTGTTGGTACCATCTTATAAAACACAAGCCCTTGTTTGTGTTGGGCCCATGCTAAAACCTACAAGTACCTTAAATTTGGCATATAACAGCATGCTAGCCATCTCTCAACTGCTCCGCCCCAGGCTAGTAGGAAATCTGTCGGAAATGACTTCCTAGAGGGTTTAACGGGGCTCTGAGGTTCATGTGAGCACCCCTCATCCCCCGAGAGCTGCTCTTGAGATTTTAATATACATTGAAGGACAGCATTATATCTTAATTTACCTGGATAATGAGCATCTTTGTAGGGGTCTTCAACCTTAGGAGTAATTTCATGGCATTTTAGTATTAGAAATTATAAAGATATTAAGGGATATGGATAGTCCGGAATGTACTGGGTCCAGATATGGTTACTGCCTGCCTCATTGAAGCCTAAGACCAGGAATTCCATTAGCCACCTCTCCTCATTTTAGTCTCTCCACCTATGTCGGTTTCACAGTGGCCTGAAGCCTGAAACATAGTTGAGGCCGTAAAGGAAAATAGGGGTGAATTTTTGGGCTGACAGAGTAAAGAAGTATGCTGTTTTTTCCCCTTGTCCAAGTAGTATGGGTAACTCTAAGATAAGGATGTATGAGTTTGGCCCTACCGTACATGTTCTAATTAAATGATGATCTGGCTCCATTTATAAATCCACTTCTTCTGGAAGCTTGTTTTCCATTTATTTTCCTCCTGCCACTTGTTCAAACACTGTTGTCTTCTCCTCTCCATCCCATGATCCCTTGGGGCTCTATTTCTTCTATGCTATATACATCACGAATGGGTCAATATTGTAGTAAGTAAGTGAAAGAAATAAAGAGAAGATAAAAAGAACTAAAAAACTTTAATATTTGCATTTATTTGTACCTTAAGCATAAGCTTTATGCTTTAGAAAATCCATTGTAGTGCTATAGATAAAGTGCTGTTGATAAAGTAAAGGTCCATTTGAGAGCTGTGGCATTAGATTGTGAAGAATATGATACTGCATAAAAGATAAAGGCTAAGTGCACCTGCCAGGTGATGAGTGAGGTACTGCAATTATGTCAACATCCAATATCTCATATTAAGAAGTGGGGGAGGGGGCACTTCCCTGGTGGTCCAGTGGTTAAAACTCCGTGCTCCCAATGAAAGGGGCCCAGATTTGATCCCTGGTCAGGGAACTAGATCCCATATGCATGCGGCAACTAAGAGTTGCATGCCACAACTAAGGAGCCCATGAGCCACAACTAAGAGTCCATATGCCTCAACTAAAAGATTCTGCATACTGCAACTAAGACCCGGAGCAGCCAAATAAATAAATATTACAAAAAAAAAGAAGTAAGGAGAATCACCCCAGGAATAGTCCTAACAATTTAGCTTGCAAATTATGTGGTGATAGTATATTCCAAGGCAATAAAATAAATTATATCTAGAGCTCATAACTATTCCACTTACTTGGCTGTGTCTAAGCACTAAGCTCAGGTGACATTGAGACTTTAACTTTGGGACTTGTTTGGTGCCACCTGGGTGAAATCTGGTATGATCTCAATGTGAGGTATCAAATGACAGAAGTACTCGACCCCACATTCCAGAACTACATGTGTCCCCATTTCTCACCACACCCTCTTCTCTGCACACACATCTACCTCTCATAGAGAGCTGGGCCCGGACTATGTGTGGCAAGAACCCACTGCTTGTGTTCCATGGATTTCAACAAGCGCATACTGGTTGGTGGAGTGTGATCTTAGTGGCTTGAGTATTTGGTGATGAAATTTGCATGTCCTTTGCTGGAAGAAGTGTAATTAGAATAAGATGTATTCACACAGCCACATGTAAAATGTGAACAGGAGCGTGGTCTATTTAGTAGCATTGCACTGTTTTTATTAAAGTATTTCCTTTTAAAAACATATTGAGTGACAGATATACAGAACAAACTAGTGGTTCCCATTGGGGGAGAGCAAAGGGGGGAGGGGCAATCTAGGGGGTAGGGGACTAAGAGATACAAACTATTATGTATAAAATAATCTACAAGGACATATTGTACAACATGGGGAATATAGCCAGTATTTTACAATAACTATAAATGGAGTATAACCTTTAAAAATTGTGAATCGCTGTATTGTACACCTGCAATTTATATAATATTGTATAATACAGCAACTATACTTCAATTTAAAAAAACAGAGTGAAAACAAAATACATTTAATTTTTTAAAACCGATGTACTTAAGCGAATTGTTTATCACTTACAGAGGTATAGAGAAAAAGAAAGAAAAATTAAGAAGCCCACAAAATCAGTCAAATTTAAAGATAGCAGTCGATTGCCGTCTTCTTAAAAGCTTCAGTGCATGTGTTTGGAGCACCATCTTATTTCCCCCCAACTCAGACCTTCGTTTCCAGTTCTAGGAAGTAAAACCAAGAGAGTATGGCTCACCATGCCCTAGCTGAGCCATTTTCTTATCTGATCCCTACCTCATTGAATACATGAAATAGCAAATATTTGTTAGATTTCTGAATATCAATGTGCTGGTTTGTGCTAGTTGAACTAATTGAAGTCCGTACTTTCCAATAAAAAAGGCTGAGAGGAAGTGATAAATGTGCAATGAGATTAATGAAAGACAAATGGGTAATATGTTGACATAAATGTAATTTATTGTTGTGTTGTAAATTTTGTGCTGCCTTATGTCTGACAGTCCAGAAGAAATATAATGCAAGCCCCATATATCATTAAAATGTTTCTAAGAGCCTCATTTTAAAATGTAAAAAGAAAATTAGTTGTAATAATATATTTTATTTAACCCAATTATCATTTCAGCTTATAAAATTATTAATGAGGTATTTTATAATGTATCTTTCACACTAAGTCATCAAAATCTCAACTGGAGATTTTTCATTGGAAAAATTTGATAGAGTGTATAAAATTTACGGTCAGAAAGTAGATTTGCTTACCCAAGTTGTTATCAACGTGCTTTAAAGTTTTTCATTAATAGGATTGAGTAATCGTTTTTTTAATTTAAATTTACATTAATTACAGTGAACTCAAGCGAACAATTCAGTTCCTCAGTTGAACTAGCTAGTGCTAACCCTCGTTGGACAGTACAAGTTCAGGGTGCACGGCAGTATAGTCAGCCCTGGGTATCCAGGTTTGGCCTCCAAGGAATGTGTGCTGTGTACCACTTCGTTTTGCTTAAGGTACTTGAGCATCTGGGGATTTTGGTAGGGAGGCACGGAGGGCGGGGGCTGGGAGGGAGGACCTGGAGCAAATCCCCTCCGGGTACTGAGGGACTGTATAACCTTTTTTTTGAGAACCAAGTAATAAGACCCATAGCCTAACAATAGAAAAAGTAGAAAAGCAGATTTTCTGGGAGACCAGTGCCTCAATAAGCTGGGTGGGGATGACATCCAGGTTCTGAGAGGAGAACCCAGCTGTGAGGGTTTCACACAAAATATGATTTGAGCACAAGATCCTACTGCTTAAAAACGTTTGGAAACTGTTAACCTCATCTACGTCCCAACCCAGTTGAGCAGGTGACCCCTTCTGAAACCCTGATGGCTGGTTATCCATCCATTTAAGTGCCTCCTTGATGAGGCTTTTCCTTCCCAACAACTGTTTGTCACTGGTTTCCTGTTTATAGCTTCTTCCTTGTGAATTTCCTTCTAATGTCTTCTTCCCCCCTTATTCTTTCCTATGTTCCTTAGAGTCTTCCGATAAAATTGTGTTTGCCTCCAAGGTAACGTTTCTTTAATTTTTTAACGTTTATCTAAAAATGTGAGTACATCATTCTAGATGTGATTTAACACAGCAAGATTTCCCATGATATTTAGGGCCCTGTATTTGTAAAGCATGAGACTGCATTAGCTTTTTTTTTTTCTTTTCTTTTCTTTTCATCTCTTAAGACCTTTGGAACTTTTTCTTATGAAACAGCTACACAGCTATGCCTTTCCTGTCCTGTACTACTTCAAAGAATTATTTCAAGCAAAATATAGGATCTTGTGTACACTTTAAAAATTCAACTTGAATTTTTACCTTCTGAAATAATCTTGAGCCCTGATTCTATCACTTAGTACTTTACTTATTCCTGGCAAATACGTGCCTGTATTAGTTTCTCTTGCTATAAATAATGCTGCAAAGCCACAACCCACCCCAAAATTTAGTGGCTTAAAATAATAATCATTTTTATAGCTTACAGGCCTATGGGTCAGCTGATCTTGGCTAAGCTTGGCCAAATTTGATAGAAAACAGTAAAACTTAAGAAACTGAATATGTATAAATTGTCTCATATCTAAAGTGGAGAGGAGTAATAGAATTTGATTTTTCTGTGTTGCATTATGTGCTGAATAATAGCTTATCTGCCCTAGCTGTCAGAACTAATGGAAATCATACTGGAAAATAGTTCAGTTGTTACCGTCAAACTTCTTTACAGAGAATGACATTCAAACCAGCATCCCTGAGGACCCCAATTTCCACATCCTTCAGCTTGTTAGCAATATGACTTAAGTGCAGTAACTCTACAGTGAGATTTTTAGCAAAGCACCGTCATTTGAAATTTGCTCTAATTGCTCTCTCCCTGTAAACTCTGTGTGTGTATGTGTTTATTACTATTAACACCACCACTACATATTACACAGGTGGCCGTATATAGTAGGTATATATACAGGGCTATGCATATATAGGTATATGTTCATTGTTGAGAAATTAGAGATCAAATAAGGTAAGCCTTGAAGAACATGCGTTCACAATTTGGAATGTTGGAGATTCTGGACCCCTACTTTGGTAATTCAATTTGCTGTTTCTGATTTAAGGAAAGAACTAATTTAGGAGAAAGTTTTTTGTTTTCATTTCTGGGGAGGTTTCTTAAAGAGGAAGCTACCAAATGTAACTAGATGTTAACATCTAGGGATTTAAATTTAAGACGTGCAGATTAAACACTTTTTAAACTGGATTTGCTTCCCCTTTACTTGGTCTAAAACTAATTTTTTAAGAACCAGTAACAAAGAACTGCAAAATACTACTGTCATCAGGGGAAAAAGTTATTTGAAAATAATATTCAAGAATTGAAAATAAAAAAGCTTGAGAAGGAGTAGCAGGAATGCCACCTGGCTTAGTATGAAAAAAAGTAAGCATGGGTTTTGGAGTAAACAGCCTTGATTAGACTCTTCGGCAGGTTTTGAGCCTCTCTGATTATCTAAGTAGATGTGGAAGTGAATTATCTAGGTTCTTCTGAGTCAAAGGAGATAATGAAGGGAAAGGCCTAAGTAGATGCTTCAGTCTTTGCCCTTAACTCTTTTCCGATCTCCATCTTCACATGATCAAGCCTGATGAGATATAACAATATTGAGAGAGTGAAAATAGTATAAAGATCATGATACTGTATGTTTTTGTATGTGAAACATGCCAGTAAAACTACAAGACAGAATTAAAGAGATAAACATCAAAATGATGTTGAAAAGAATTTGACTGTTACCAATGTCAGAGCACAGTAAACACAATTATACATGGTCTAGTATATATATGATGTATATGTGTATATGCATGCAGTTAGAATATAGAACATTTACTGTTTAGGACTAAATGGGCATTAATTGGATCGAAAATGATAGGCAAAGAGTTTGTCATACATGAGGCTCTGTTTTTTTTTAATTCCAGTATTATATCTGTTCTAGGCAGTGGGCATCACTCTTTCTTGGGCCTACCTAAATTCATGCTTTCGACATTGGTAATTAATTCCACGATTGTTGAATAACAAAGGTTTCTATTGGGAGAACTGATTTTCTACTGTGCACCAGCAGCAAGAATTTATTTACAGGCCTCTGTTATGAATTGGAAGAAATTTGGGGTCAACTTTAGAATATCTATCCTTTAAGCAGAAAAATAGCTTCATACTGTCAAATGGCAAAACTAAAACAATTTAATAATGAGTTTGTTGTCCTTTATTCAAAGGAAGACAATCCATGGATTGGGGGAATACAGTGCCTCATAAGCAGTAGATCACTGTTCTAATGGGATTTGGGACAAGAGCGCGTTTATAGAGCTTTAGAAGGGTCAACACTGAAATGGCATGATTGTCTAGGAGGTCAGGAAGGGAATTTCCTTATAAGGCTAGCAGGTCCTATTTTTAGGGTAAATCAAGCTAGCTTAAGCTGAGTTGGAGGATTGTGATTGGTTTGTTAGGATTTCTTGACAGGTGTTTACCTTGTGTGCAGGCTGGTATAGGTTTAGATTTGTGATGTGGACCACACCACTGGGATGGCCTTCATTTTGGGGGTCCCAGTATAAGAATTAGCTTTATCAATATTAACAGAGGCCATGGATCCATCAAGGAGCTCTAACTTGTCATTTGAAGCCAGGTCAACAGTGTCCCCAAAAGAATGTCAAATTTCAAGGAGTGAAATATGTGGATTAATTCTCTGAAAGGAATGTTTACTCTCTTCACTCACTTTTTTTTTTTCTTCAATTTATTTATTTACTTTTGGCTGTGTTGGATCTTCGTTGCGGTGCACGGGCTTCTCATTGCGGTGGCTTCTCTTTGTTGCGGAGCACAGGCTCTAGGCACGCGGGCTTTAGTAGTTGTGGCATGCGGGCTCAGTAGTTGTGGCTCATGGGCTCTATAGCACAGGCTCAGTAGTTGTAGCACATCGGCCTAGTTGCTCCACGGCATGTGGGATCTTCCTGGACCAGGGCTCGAACCTGTGACCCCTGCGTTGACAGGTGGATTCTTAACCACTGTGCCACCAGGAAATTCCCATCTTTTGTCATGCACTTTTGTGGCACATCATTTTTAGCCTGAAACTCAAGCTCTGAAATAACTGTGCAGCACCTAATGGATGTGAGGAACATGGCCACCTCTCCACACAGGGAAATTGAAGCTGTGTACAGTTTCGGTAGTCACATTTCAGTTTTCTGTATGCTTTGATTAGCTCCTGCATTCTTTGTCACCACAAATACGTGCACACACGCACAGGGGCAAAACCTTGGAAAATTACAATTTTCCATTTTAATTTGAGAGTTAGCCTGGTCGCATCAACAAAACCTTGATGGTGTAGGTCCAACACCCAGCTCTGCCTCTTCATAACTCTGTGGCCTTGGACAAATCCTTCAGAGCCTTTTCCTTCTGCTTAGAGTTGGGATGGATGATTTTACAGATCCTTTCAGTTCTGTGATTCTGATTTTAATTTCAGTTCTCCTCTGTTAGAGATAAAATGGGCAATTTCAGATGTTCTGGTTCTGCTTAAGTTTTGTTTTGTTTTGTTTTTTGGCATTCAAAGGAAAGCCCTACAGATAGTCTTTTCCTTTTGAGAATGAAAATTTGTTTATGTTAAGGATTAAGTGAGGTACTTTATTTGGCCTTGAAAGGGGTTCATACTCAAATCTTCTTGATTGTGATTCTACAGAATAATTACATTGAAAATGGAATATTGGAATGTTTTCAAAGCATTTTCGTGGGGTATAATTATATTATGCCCAGGCTAAGGGGAAATTATTTATGTGAGGAAACCAGAGCTGGAATAGAAATAGCATTGCTGTGTGCTTTTTAAAAGATACTCACTATACGAGAATCTGACCCTGAGGAAACTGTGAACTGATTAAATAGTACCAAATAAGTGACTATATGAGGCCAGCTATTCAGACTAGGGAGAAGTTTGTTTAAATGCAGAAACAAGATGGTTTTCATTAGCCACAAACCTTAAAGTTACATAAATCCACGGATGCACTGAGCTATGGATCCGTGCCTTCTCCTTGCCAAGCAAGACTTTTCAGCCAGTGAAACAGAGAGTTCCTTGTTCCCTTTCCCTTTTAGTTGGGACTGTGTGGGGAGGAATGTTGCCAAGCCAGCTCTATAAGGAATTTTGATCTCCTTGATGATAATAAAGAGAAACTTTTTGGGGAAAGGGAACACCCAGTTTGAAAGACAGCAGGAGAACTTGTTTGAGAAGCTGCTTTTGCGCTTGTAAATTGCATTGATTCTAGGTGTAGGTTCGGGGTCACCTCTGCAGATTGGCCCAGATTAGGTATATATGTATATTTGTTTATTTTAATTTCCCCTTAAGCTTTTGGAAAGCCGTTTTCTAGCTAACTTGCTTTTGGAAAGTCCATTTTCACTTGAGTAGCTTGTCTATATAGTATGAGCCTAAAATATTCTTCTGGCCGCAAATGGTTGTTTTTAAAAGATTGACAGCATTTTTAGGTGTAGTGTTTGAGTCTCTGTAGTTCAGAGCATTCTGTAAATAGCCTGTTGTTTTTGAGGCAGTGTGTGCTTGTGCCATTGTTTCAGCCAGTTATTCTGCCCGTTGTCACTGAGCACTGTTTTCCCATGGGAAAGCATCTCTGGTCTTATGATGTCAGTGCAAAGTCATTCAGGTTACAAGAATTATCTTCATCTTCAGTCTCTCAGAAATGCAGGGACCATGAATGGCCATTTATAGCAGGGTGCCAATCTTTTAGGTGTTGTCTTGGATTTCTGCCAAGTAACCTTAAGTTACCTTAGATAATGTTAAGATGAAAACAACATTAAAATGTAATAGTTACTTAAGTGGTTATATTTCCCATCCACTAAAGCTTTTGTATTTCTTTTTATTAAGAGAAATGTTTTTTGTAAAGTTAGGAATCATTATCTTTAGGATAACTTTGACAGGGTATGCATTTTCACTGGCTATAAATAACTTACTCTAGGACTGAAAGATTTAAGTTTTAAGAGCATCCATTTTAACACGTCCTGAATAGGACCTTGTGTATGATGTATTAGGCCACTTTTTGAGGCTTCATTCAGAAAAAAGGGATTTGAGTAAACCTGTTGGGCCCTTGGAAGGCTAAGTATTATCTTCCATGTGACCACCTTGGCTGGTGATCGTTTCCTTCTGGATGAATGCCAGGGAGTGGGCTGCTCCTAGCAGCTCGGCTTTGTTTCTTAAATGGGTTATTTGATTCCAGTAAGGATCCTGGGTTGTTTGTCTTGTTTTAATTAACTGAGCCAGGGATATGTTTCTTAAAACCTGAAATTCTTTGCAGGTGGGCTTCATTAAGAATAGAAAAGCTTCTGGTTCAATCTGTTATCTCCCAGCGCCTTACTCTGATCTGGTGTTGGCTCGGGAAAGAATTTTTGCCCAAGAAACATGTCTTTGTGATTGAAGTATTTATTTGTGAAGGGCCTCTTGTAATGTCAAATGTAACAGATATATACGTACAGCCAGTTTTATAATTTCTAGCATAATAAGTTACCCTAAGTATTGAGGAATCAAAGTTTGAACTATTACACAGCTCCATTCTAAGAAAACGGGTCATGTTAATGATCATACTTATTTTTTTAAGTTAATATTAAATCTCGTCTGGTAGAAAATCCAAAAGGAACCGAAGCATCTGTTTTCTTGTCTTAGCCCCCATTGTCAAAAGGAAGAGATAATAAGGCAATTAAAGATGTTTTCCAGTAATTTGATAGGGCCATAATCAATTCATTTGAAGGGAATGGGAGAAAGATTACCACCATTTGGTAGTTGGAACATACAAACATGCAAACAGATGGCATCAAAATAACTGTAAAGTCAAGAAGACAGAAGGATAACAAAGTGAAGAATGGAAGAAATAGAAAGATGTTAAGAAGTCAAGCTAGGAAACAATCGAAAAACAGTTGATGTGTTTGTCAGGTAGGGTGACCAGTTGTCTCAGCTTGCTGGGGAGTCTACTAGTTTTAGCACTAAAAGTCTCACATCCTGGAAACCCCTCAGATCCAAGCAAACTGATCGGTTATCTTACTGTCAGGATAAGGACTTGCCTGACTTACTGCTTTGTCCCCAAAACTATTGGGCCAACCCAATACATCAGTGCCTAGCATGTGTTACATACTCAAACTTACTGAATGAAGAAATGTTAGCCGCTGTCGTTTATTACTGTTGCTGTTGTTATATTGGAGTTGCCTCTCAGCAGCTAGGAGGTGAAAGCGTGCAAACACCAAGACTTCTTAAAGTAGGTAAAAGAGAAGCAATGGCCTAATCTTTAGGAATGTCTTATGCTGTGGAATTGAAGGATTTTGAGTTAGTAATGGGATAATCAGGAAAATAAAGAGAGCCAGGGTAGTTGATTGCGACAGAAGCCAAGAGAAAAGACTTCCAAGGAAGAATTCATATATGGCAAAGAAAATGAAAAGTGACAGGTATTGAAGAAAAAGGCTTTCCTTTCTCAGGAGGTTGTATGTAACCTTTGAGAAAATTGTTCGGATGGTAGGAATGTAAACCAAACTGCAAGGGTCCTGAGAAGCAGGTACGAAGGTGGTATCAGTGAGTGTTTAAATCACCACCTGCTAGAATTTGTTGGAAGTGATGGGAAGATGACGGTTCCTCTAGAGCAGAGGCAGGCAAACTATGGCCCACTGGCCAGATCTGGCCTACCGCCTGTTTTGTAAAGAAAATTTTATTGTAAAGTAGCCACACTCATTTCACATATTGTCTGAGACTGCTTTTGCATAGCAGCAACAGAGTTGATTAGTTACAAGAGACTGCAGGGTTCACAAAACCTAAAATATTTACTCTCTGGCCTTTTACATAGAAAATGTGCTGACACCCTCCTCTAGGGGATAACAGAATGGAATGAGGTAATTTTTGTCTATTTGCTTTCTTTCAGTAGAGGAGATCAGAGCCTATTTGTGGATGTATTATGGAACTGGAGAAAAGGAGGAACTTATTGGGTATCTACTGCTGTGTAATAGGTTACCTCAAACCCAATGGTTTAAAACAACAAACATTTACTGTCTCAGTTTCTGTGGGTTGGGAATTTGGGAGTGTCTCTCTTGAGGTTTCAGTCATGTCAGCCAGGGCTGCCATCAGATGAAGGCTGATGAGGCTGTAGGATGTTTCCCAGCTCACTTACATTGCTATTGACAGGAGACCTTGGTTCCTCATCACGTGGGCCTCTCCACAGGACTGCTTGAGTGTCTGTACAACATGGCAACTGACCTCCTCCACAGCAAGTGATCCCAGAGAGCAAGGAAGAAACCCTAGTGCCCTTAATGACCATGCCTTGGAAAACACATATTTTTGCCCTATTTTATTTGTTGCTACAGACAAACCTTGATACATTATGGGATGGCCGTGACGAGAGCATGAATCCAGGGAGTAGGGACCATTAGGGGTCATCTTGGAAGCTGGCTACCATGGGGGAGAGAAATTGGTACTTCATTGTTCCTTGAGGGGAGGATATGGAATGAAGGGCCTTTGCATAGACAAGGAGATAGTAACTATGGAACACACTGTGGAGAGTCAGAGGTACAGAGAAATGTTAAGATGGTGGAGGTAGAATTTATTCAGCAAAATAAATACCAACAGTGGTAAAGGGTCATTAGTCCCTCTGTTCAGTTAGGGGTAAGGCCCCAAGATTCTAAGACTGGAAATCTTTGGGACGGGAATGAATTTGAGCAGAATAAAGTGCAATGGGGAATGCAATGGTGATTTCATTATTAGATTTTAAATTCCTTGATAATGGAATTTAAAACATGGGCAAAGCCCATATTTTATAAACAAGTACATTAATAAATTTTATATATTTATCTATATATTATAAATGTATTTTATGTCCTTCATTGCATCTGAGATAGGGCCTTATCTATAGGTATCTGATCATTATTTGACTTTTTCTCAATGTTATTATCTTACTACTTACTTCAGTAAAATGGACAACATTTATATTCTGATTCTGAGGATCAAAGCATTGAATTTTCTCTTATTCCCTCAGGAAAACTGTGAAACTTCCGTTTATGGAACATTCTGCTTAGGCTGCTTCTTTGCATCTCTTGGAGAATGAGCCTCTCAGTTTCTGGCTTGGAAATTGCAGGTGGTGGGCAAGGCCGCAAACTGGGGAGTTGAGGGGTCCTAGCTATTCTGCTGACGATCCGATACTGTGGCCTCAGCTGCTGTTGGTTACATCTGGCAGCAGAGAGGTAGAATTTTACTAAACATGCCATATAAAGTAGAACTAGAAATGCAGAAAATGTTACCTGAAACATGGTTTTAGAGATTGTGCCAGGAGCTTTTGCACTCAGGTCTATGATAGGTCTCAGCTAGGTTCAGTACAAGATTATCTTTTTTAAAGGACAAAAATCCTCTTATGGATTTATGGACAAAATATATATGATGATGACTAGAACGGACAGATGTTTGATCTATTTTTACATTTCTGTGGGGGGAAGTGTCAGGAAGCTATTTCTTTAACTGAAATCTCTTGGTGTAATTTTAGTGTTGTTTTTTTTCCCTCCTGTGAACAATTTTTAGAAATGATACAAGTTATTATAGAATCACCCAGTTCTCCGCTGCATGAATGGCTTCTGTTGGAAGTTAACTCTTCTTAGCATGGATCTCACACATTTCCTCCGAAGCTGGATTTAACAAGGGAGGGATTACTTTGCCACCGTGTCTTTTGATACCTTGGTTTCTCATAACACTTGCACTCCTGTGGATTTATTTTTCATCTTTTGCTGATTTTTTTTCTTTTTGAGCTATTAAGTGAGGTAGTATGGATATTTCAGAACTTCCATTTTCCCTTTTAAAAATATTTATATGGGGAATTCCCTGGTGGTCCAGTGGTTAGGACTCAGCTCTTTCACTGCCTAGGGCCCGGGTTCAGTCCCTGGTCGGGGAACTAAGATCTCACAAGCTGTGCCGTGTGGCTAAAAAAATGTATATATTTATATGAATGTAATACTGGTGGGCAGAAGGGTTTGGAAATACAAAACGGCACCCATTTCAAAGTTATTTTGGCAAAATGGTGTGTGGCCTGCAGTGGTCATAGCTAAGACCTGTTGAGAGCTTGCTACACAGTAGGTGCTCTGCTGGGCCCTGGGTGAGACTTGTCACCTCTTTGCAGCATAGCTGAGGAGATGAGACACCAGCAACCTTACTGTACTCTTCAGAGCTGACAGAGTGATAACCAGAGAATGTTCTGGAGAAAACCGATGGAATGGCCAACATATTCATTCATGTTTGTTCTTGGTAAATTCTACAGTAATTTTTTAGTCTGAAAAGTTATGAAGTTGTCACTTGCTAATTAGTAAAGCGCCACTGATCCCATGCCCTCAGCTCTGGGAGGTGACATACAGCCTTACTCACAGAGCTGGTCACCATGCAGGGACTTGGCATTGTTCTTTGTGTGAGTCACTTGGAGGTTATTATGAGAATATGGTTTCCTTCAGAGTGATTCTATTTATCTCAGAAAAACATCTGATTTTATTGTCAGGACCTTGCAGTAAGCAAAATGGATAAACTTGTCAATGAAATCTGCCATGGGGGAAATGTATAAGCTTTTCAATGAATAAATTCTTCTCAATACTGCTAATTTCTTCATTTCAATGTTAAAAAACTAACACTGTATTATATGTGGTTGGAGATGTCTGTAGCATACATAATGCTTAACCCAAAGGAATTCATAATTGAGAATTAGGAGGACTAGAACCATTTTTGGCATTGCTCCAGGCCACGTTTCTCTTTACAGCCCTTCCCCCCAGCCTCCACCCCAGAGCTATGGATTTTTGTAACTAACCAAAACTTATTTTTTCAGGTGCCCACTGATGGCAATGCTGGCCTGCTTGCAGAACCGCAAGTCGCCATGTTCTGTGGCAAACTGAACATGCACATGAACGTGCAGAATGGCAAGTGGGAGTCAGATCCATCGGGGACCAAAACCTGCATTGGCACCAAGGAGGGCATCCTACAGTACTGCCAAGAAGTAAGTCTCCGCTGGTGGCCAGCGGTTCATGTTGGGTCACCTGCACGTTTTTTTAATTTAATTTCTTTTATGTTTGTATTTTATCTCTTGCAGTGAATGTCTTGGTTCCTAATGATTCACCATACCATTAATGTATTTACTTGCTTTACCCTACAGTATGCATAAATATTTTAAAAATTATGTCATATAATAACCATCAATAAACCAACTGAAATATAATCTTGTATGTCAGATATACTTTAATTTTTTTTAAAAAAAGAGAAAAAACCCAACTGAGTAAAGTTTAAGATACCTTGGCTCTTCCTTTTATCTTTAGAGTATATCCCACTGTGGCTAATGCAAAGTATTGTGTTTAACAGTGACTAGGAATTGGGACATTGGGGTTGGCATATACACACTACTGTATAGGGTAACTAATAAGGACCTACTGTATAGCACAGGGAACTCTACTCAGTACTCCGTAATGACCTGTATGGGAAAATAATCTAAAAAAGAGTGGATATATGTATATGTATAACTGATTCACCCTGCTGTACAGCAGAAAGTAACAGAACATTGTAAATCAACTATACTCCAATAAAATATTAAAAAAATAAAATTAAAGTGACTAGAATTAATTTTCTCTATGTTACCAATTTGATATATTTTAGTTCATTTATTTGTTTATATTTAATTTTAGTTTTTCTCTCCTTATTTTTACGACTTGAAAACCTAAAACATTTACATTGTTAAAATATTGAAATAAGAAGTTGCACTCCGAAATCTCACTTGCCATCCATCCTCTGTTAAAAAATATTTTCATCGTTCTTGATTTATCCTTCTTGAAAAAGAGAGAATTTATATTTTTCCTTCTTCTGCTTATACAAAAGGTAGCTTACAATAAGCACTGTTCTGTATTTTGCTTTTTTAATATAACTTTTAGATCCTGGAAATCACCCCCTTGCCATTTGTAGAGATCTTCAGCCTTTCTGTAATTTCTCCTAGTTTTCTTGCTATTATTGTATAGGGTTTTTTAAAAAATTAATTCAGTTTAAAATAACTGGAGTCCAAGGCATTTTGTCCCACATTTCTAGACAGTTATATATTCCTACAATATGTGGCTTTTTGTGTTTTAAGAACATTTAAAGGAATTAAGTCTTACACCTCTTGGCAAAGCAAAATTTCTTACCCTACATAAACAATGGATAACCTGGCAACATTTCCTTTGTTGTAATCTTTTATGTACAAGAAAATTTTCTTCAGCCTTGTTGGATCCAAAATGAGTTTTTAATGAAATATATATCTGTGTGTGTGTGTGTGTGTGTGTGTATATATATATATATTTTTTTTTTAACATATACATATATGCCCACATGTATTTTTTTTTATTGGTAGCACTATAAGAAAAGACAATCTAAATTCTAACTCGGGTGTTTTGAGAAGCAAAGAAGCATTTGCATTATCACATTATATTGCATATCAAGTAACTTTTGTCTTGAAGGAGTATGAACTATGATGTGAAAAGATAATTCTTCATGTTTAAGTAGAAATCACTAATATTGGCATCCTCTATATTATTTTAAAAAACATTTATTATATAGGGACTGATAATAAATTCACTTTTGCCTGGATATGACATTTCTAAAATATACATTTTTGGAAATAATATTCACATTGTATTGAAGAGTTCCTCTAGTACAGTTTTGTAGATGAGTTATGAGTTGGTAAATTGGAACTCTGTGCATGCATGCTTTTAGGTTTTTGATACCATTTTACTTATCTAGATACACATGCAGATTATGCATTCTGAATGTTAAATAAATTTTTTTAAAGGCTACAACTCAAATTTCCTTAATGACGTTGACCACATAATTTTCTGTTGAATGGCTATTTTGATGTATATATCGTAGTTAGCATCTAAGTTTTTCTTCAGTGTCAGTCATGAATAATCAGATGTTTTTACATTTGTATGATGACTCTATAAAAATTACTCTTCATGAACCTGAGAACAACCCTATTCCCACTCCACTTAGAGATCCCACTAATGCCTGGGTAACTTCGCTTCCCGTTTTAGTCTGTTGTTTGTCCCAGGGATAAGCCACAGAGTGGTTCTTCGTAGTCCCAGCCTTTGCCAGATTGTTGGTGACCGTGGGGTGGAGGTAGGGGGAGGAAAGTGAGCCCTTTGGTTGTTTCTCCTTTGTCTTGAAATTCTGGTTATATCTGCCTATCTCAGTTTACCACCCACTGAGGTCTTGTACAATGATACACAACAGGCCAGAGTCTTAAGATGGATTAGACAAACATTAGGCTAGAGAAGTTAAGAAAGGGCCAGACCATCAGGCCTTGTGGACCCTTTTAATGAATTTGATCTCTATTCTGTAACACCAGGATGTGTCATGGAAGGTGTTTATTATTTTAAAAGAAAGAGAATGACTGTACATTAGCATTTCCAAAAGTCACCCTCTAATAAGAATGTACTGTATAGCACAGGGAACTCTACTCAGTACTCTGTAATGACCTATATGGGAATAGAATCTAAAGATTGATTCTATAGGATCAATCTATAGATTGATCCTATAGAATCACATATTTGATGTATATGCATGTATCCAAAGATACATGTACATATATCCACTCTAAAGAGTGGATATATGTATATGTATAACTGATTAGCTATGCTGTACAGCAGAAACTAACACACCATTGTAAATCAACTATATTCCAATAAGAATTAATTTTAAATTAAAAATAAATAAACTTATCAATCACCATTTTATTGTGAATCATCATGAAGGGCTGAGTCAGAAGGCTGGTCAATATGAGCACTCTGACCCTGAAAAAAATAAACAAAAACAAAAGCCACCCTCTTGCTTTGTCACTCTGACCTCATATCTAGTTTCTCAGTTCCCTGGGACCCAACTGGAGCCTCTACTCCAGAGCTGTCCAGGGCAGTAGCCACTAGCGGCGCATGGCTGTTGAGTGCCTGCAGTGTGGCTATAATGTGTGCTATAAGTATAAGATATCAACAAATACCATATTTCAAAGATTTACCTGAAGAAAGAGTATAAAATAATCACATCAGTAATTTCATATTGATTGCATATTGGAATGATAATACTTTGTATATACTGTTGTAAACATCATCTATATGTTACTAAATTGTGAATATGTATGTTATTAAAATGAATTTCAACTGTGTCTTTTTACTTTTCAGTGTAGCTACTGTGGAATTTAACATTACACTGGCATTATGTTTCCATTATATTATATTTCCACTGAACACTGTTGCTGTCCTGCCCCGCCCCATTCCACCAGTGACTCTAGGCTGTAAGGGTCTTAGATCCCATGATCTAGCAAGTGGGAGAGGGAAGCGGAAGTGAAGAGTCCCTCCAGACCTTCCCCCAGAATTTTACTGGTGCTTGGGAGTTAGAGAGGCTTATTTGGGGCCTTTTAAATACGTCTTTCATTAGAAATATTTTAGTGCAAGATGATTATATGAATACTTTTCTAGAGTCCAGTGGTTCTCTCTTCCTCCTTCAGACTTATATCTCTGGGTGCTAAGGATGCAATGATGAGTAAGATACAGGACATGTTCTTAGAGGGAGATCGCAGGGCTGAGAAAGGCTTATAAAATAATTTTAGCAACTTAAAAACTGATGATGATGATGTTGGCACATGGCGATAATGTTGATAATGCTAGTACCAACTAAATTTTATTGAGCATTAACAAGGTACTGAGCTACCTTGCCAAGTGTTTGCTCTCATTTTACCGTCATGATGCCTCTGGGAAAGAATCCTGGGAAAGAAACTTGGTGATTTGCAACATTTAAGGGGAACAAAGAAACCTAGGATCAGAACTAGGTGGTATTATGTGCTGGAAGTCGAGCCAGGTTAATATCTAAATGAGGGAAATGATGAGAGTGCAAGTGTGATGCAGACCAGAAGTGACTGAAGTATAATTTTTGACAAGGCAACTCATGACTGCCTTGCAAAATGAATGCGTATCAAAACTTATACTCAATTCATTAATTGATGAGGTAACCTGTAAGATGTTAACCAGTTTGACTTGAAGAGATTTAAATCCTTTTTCAACAAACTTCATTCACATGGCTGTGAACAGGAATTACCTGATCTGCATTGCATAAGACAGAAAACATTTGCATTGCTATCAGGTATCTACAGTATCTACTCCTACAGGGTTGTAAAGTAGCCTATAGAGAGTCAATCAGAAGAACATACCCTGTTTAATCAGGTCATCTTTTCCCCTACCACCCCAGGCTCTGGAAGACAACACCTGCATTTCACTGCTAGAACACCCAGTACATAATCTCTTTTGCCCTTTCTGAATAATGGACATTTTTAATAATAAAACAGTCTCCTAATTTGGCAAATAAAAGTTCATTATTGATCTTTAAGATAGCAATTTCAAGGGAATAGCATGGGAAGAGCCAAATTACAGTAGGTTCCAGGAAGAATAACATGTATGGGTGTTGATGCCATCTGTGGTCTCTCTGAGGAAAGTCCAAGAGGCAAAGAGCCTGTGGGCAATTCATGGAAAAGGGAAAGGCTTTGTTTTTTGTTGGGCTTTGTTTTTAAAGAGAAGAAACTTTAGCTGAGGGAAGCTTACACTAAACTGTAGGAAGGGTAGATCCATCATAAGAAAACTAGTGACTGGCTGAGTCTTAGAAAAGAGAATAAAAGATGGGGAAATAGGGTGGGTTAATTAGGCAGTTTATGTCGTCAGGTGATTGAAATCTACTCGTACATGGAGAATATTTTCTCCCATTGATGGAGAGGATCTTGGGGTAGGTATAGCTTACAGAATTTTAAAAAAGGCAACCAGTAACTGGGTCCTCAGATATCGAAACTGAGACTCAGTGCTGCCTGGAATTTCTCTGTTGGGGTCTCTTGTTTTCCGCTTATCCTTTCTCCTTTATGTTCACCTCATTTTCTCCTGCAAAGATGGCTTCCTTTAGGAGGCCAGGGAAGATGGCAACTCTGGGAGTTTGTTGTTCCAGTTTGGATTTCCAACCCCATTCTGCCAGTGTGCATTCTAATTCCCAGATAGGGTTCTCGTTGGTCCTGCTTTCAGTCACCCATCTATCTTTGGACTAGTCACGATATCCACAAGGACTCAGTATGTACTGGGACTGGCCCACCTTGGTCATGAGGGTGTATGGCTTGTTTGGCATCCCAACCAGAGCCAACTGGTGTGGGGAGAGGAGCTGTTGCCAGAAAAAAGGTTGAAGAGTGGCATGGGGGCAAAATAGAATAATGACCAAAGCCCAACACAATGGGCTTAGAAACACACAGTGCCTTTTAAAAGTTTTATAGGTTGGAGAGTAGGTAGCTGAGGCAATTCACATCATGACTTTAACCAGCTTTGGGGAAGGTATTGGGGGGTGGGTGCTGGAGAGGTGTTCACTCAGAACGTTTAAACAGTGTTCAACTTTTTCTATTGAATGGTGCATCCTAAACTATCTAGAACATTGCTTATTGATATTTTAGGGTCTTTCTGCCACTTTCCACTTTGTAGGTAGTCTAAAATTTTTCTTTTATAATTAGAAATAATAGTTTCATTTGTAGGATTGAATTTTTGTGTGTGTTATTGGAAAATGTTTATTTTCCTTTATTTTCTTTTAGCTCCATATTTTAATTTTAGACAGTTAATTGACTCCCTGCTAAGAAAGCCAAAGAAAATAATGTTTGTAATTTTTCCAACTCCCCTTCTCACAGATTTTGTAAGCTATATTATTTTTATATTTTTGAAGTTTAATATTATGGTCTGTTCTATGGTCATAATTCTCACAGTCGTAGGTTCTGTCTTTAACTGGATTCAGTGTTTACAGCAAATCCTTTCACCAAAGCATCTCTATTCCCATAATGTTTATTTTGATTCCTCTATTTTTTTGGGTGCCTGTCATCTTACTTAGTTATTTCCAGAAGTTGTTCTTATTGAACAATAGTTTAGTTATGTATAGAATTCCAGGTTGACAAGTATGTTTGTTCAGCACCATGAAGATGCTTATCCACTATATTCTGTCATCATTGTGCAAATTCCCTTTTTTTTAAATGTACAAAACCCATTACTGTCACCATTTACAGTGCTATTCATTTACTGATTACTTTCTCTCAGTAGTGATGAATCATTTTTTTCTTTATGTTCTCAGTCCCTCTTGTGACCAAAACACAGATGTTTTAGAGACAGCTGGCTGAGTCAGAGAGGCAGCTGTGAGCAGTCTGTGGTCCTAGGACAGAATGAAACCAACTGAACTCATGATCGTGACCTCTTTTTGACCTTTTGCTAACCAATTTAACTCACTTGTATAGCTGCACATCATATCTGTTGGTGCTTAGCTTAATATGATGTGTCAAATATTTTTTTTTGATAGTGAATTATCTAGTCCATATCTTTCATAGTTTCATGTTCCTCTCAGTTTGTATTCCCTGCTGTTGGTTGTTTTGTTGTTATTATTAATGTTGGCATTTTTGCCTCCTGATTTCTTTGGTCCTATTGTTGGTCAAGGGCAAGATTAGGGAGAAAAAAGTAAAAATCGAGTCTTTTACCTTTGCTCTTATAAAGCCCTTATAAAGTTTGATTGGGAAGATAGTTTGAAACTTAGCTTTGTGTAATCAGCGTTTTATCTCATAGCATACACATTCTTGGTACCCATAAATTCCCTCCTGTTCCCCAATCATAATAATTATGTTTTTGCCCAGTCATCATTCAAATACTTGCATATTTGAAATATAAAAATTTTCTTTACATTTTTTTATTAGCACAGTCAGCACTATTCTTTCATTTTTTTTTTCATCAAATGTGTATTGAGGACTGCTATAGACTTAATGTTTGTGTCTTTCCCAAAATTCATATGGTGAAGCTTTAAGGTCCAATGGGATGGTATTTGGAGATGGAGCCTTTGGTAGGTAATCAAGTTTAGATGAGGTCATGACGATGGGAGCTTTGTGATGGGATTAGTGCCCTTATAAGAAAAGACACCAGAGAGCTTGCACAGTTTGCTTTCTCTGACTGTTCACACAAAAAGATAATGTGAGAACCTAGAGAGAAGGTGGCAATCTGCAAGCCAGGAAGAGAACCTTCACCAGAACCCAACCATGCTGGTACCCTTATCTTAGACTTCCAGCCTCCAGAACTGTGAGAAAATAAATTCCTGTTATTTAAGCCACCTGGTCTACGGTAATTTGTTATGGCAGCCTGAGCTAAGACTAGGACTTACTTTCGCTCCTTTGGGCAAAAGGATTTTAGGCCTAAAGTGTCACTGAGAATTACTGTTTCTAGAGATCATGCTTTACAAAGCATTTTATGCAACACTCGGCTCTGACTCAGAGCATGTGGTTTGTCATTTAGTAACTGCTTGTGGACGGCCTGTTGTTGGCACAGAGATTGGAACTGAATAGGGCAGATGTTCTGCCCTGCTCTCTGCACTGAAAGAACCTCTCCTGAAATGGCCTTGTGGTCTCCTCCTGCAGAGACTGTTTCTTTCCATTGATAGAATCCTAAAGAAACTTTTAAGCAAGAGTTAGGGATTGCTGGCCCTCAGTCCAAATTTGCCCTCAGTTTATTTTTACCCATTTGAGATGTAGGTGCCATGATAATGCTCAATAGTAGAGTGATAAACATATAGCAGGGCCTTAAATATTCAGTTAAATGTACTAAATGATCACTAAGTACACTTCCTGAAAACAGGAAGCAACCCTAGATGGTTCTTTATGTGACCCTGTGTTAATATGTTCTACTGTTGACTGTTGAATTATGTTTTCTAGCAGTTACAACCTCCCCTTCAATCTTGGTTGGACATGAGACTTGTTTTAACCAGTAGAATAGAGTGGTAGTGGTGCTGGTTTAGTTCTGGGTCTAAGCCTTAATTCGGCCTAGAAGTGTCTCCTTTTGCACTCTGGGAAGGCAGCCATGTGGAGACGCCCAAGTAGAAGAGAATGGAGGCCCTCATTCAATAGCCCTACCTGAGCTCCCAGGCAGCTGCCAGCACCAGCCACGTATGCAAGGCCAGGATGGACTTTGCAGGTTTCCTTGCAGTACTCTAGCTGACGACACCATGTGAAGGATCACTCAGTCAACTCACAGAATTGTGAGGAATTCTAAATTATTATGTGGTGGCTAACCTCCAAGATGGCTCCCAACAGTGCTTGCCTCCCTCCTCGTATTCGCATCCACACGTAGTCCTTAGTCTCCTCCCGCAGTGTGCAGGAGGATATTACAGAAATGACGTGTACGACATTTGAGGCTGGATCATAAAGAGCACGTGGCTTCTACCTTACGTACTTTTGCTATGGTGGAAGCCAGCCGCCATGTCATGAGGACACTCAAGCAGCACTGTAGGGATGTGCATGTGCTGAGGACCTCGGTGCTTCTGCCAGCAGCCAGCACTCGCTTGCCAGGCAATGAATGAACCACTTGGAAGTGGATCCTATAACCTAGTCAAGCCTTCATTTGACCTCAGCCCCAGTTGACATCTTGACTGCACCCTTGTAAGAGACGGGATCACTCAGCTCAGTCTCTTCCAGACTCCTCAGGCCCAGAAACTGTGTGAGATAAGAAATGCTTACTGTTTGAAGCTATTAAGTTTTGGGATAGTTTGTGTGCAGTAATAGATGACAACAGATGTTCCCTTGATGATTATTGTCCTCTGTGGTCCTTTGGTAGAAAAAAGTTCCTTTCCTTCATTCTATACTAGATATAGAAAGTGCTGCCATCGCAGAAACAATTTGAAAATAGCTATGTAAATTATTCATCATTTAACAGCCTAAGGTGGCCACTTGCCTTAATGAACTGTTACATTACCCAGGTATTGGCCTAAGGAACCTAGAAGTCTTATAAGTAGATCAAAACTAGGATAATATTCCCCTTGAAACATACATTATAAAGCCTAGGAAGAAAAATTAGAATTTTTAGATTTTGTTGTCCTCTTTCTTTTGAATGAAATGAGGTTTCATTTCAAAAGAAAGGAAAACAACAGTTTTATTTAAACCAAAGGCTTTAGGTTGAGAGAAGAAAATATTGGAAGTATACTTCAGTTCTTCATCTGAAGAGTTTTATTCTGTCCCAAATTTATTTCAGGCAAATTGAGCAGATATTTCCTGATTCAAGATGAGATTTCGTGTCAGGTGTTGCTGAGTGGCCAGACAACATTGTTGGCTCATAGGAGCTTCTAAACACACAATTAGATAAATTGAGAAAAGAATTTAGGAAATTGAAAATGTAGAATGGGGCTGTAAAGTAGAGGATCTTGATTGTAAATCTGGGTTTTGAGATCTAATTCTTGAGATGAGTAAGGGCTATGGGATTGTTTTTAGCAGGAGTGTTTTCTGGTCAAGACACTTTTGGAAAAATTAGCCTATATCTAAGGGTGATTTGGATTGGGGAGAGAAGGGAATTCCAATCTCAAGATGCTAGTGTGAAAGGGATAGGAAAGATCATCATGCCCATCCTTGTTGTATAGATGAGCACATATGAGATACCCCAAGATGCTGTTATAAGGGAGCCCTTAGGGCAAGCGCAGTGAAGGCAAAGCATGGGCTTCCCTACCAAACCTTCATTCAGATGCAGCCTTTGCTCTTTGACACCTGAGCAGTCCAGGAAAGCTGTTTAACCAGTCTTAGACCACGTCCTCCTTTTATGAGGAGCACACAGGAGTGTATTGTAAAAGTTAAATATGGTCAATTCAACGAGAAATTGTGTAAGTCCCAGTACTGTTCTTCCTCCTCTTTTAAGGAGAGAACTTAAAACCCAGGCTCTTCAACCCTCTGCATCCCTAACATGCAGAACACATCCTGGGAGGCAGGGGCTTAGAGCAGGTGTCCACGGCTCTGCTAACTTACACTGGGAGCAGGTCTCTGGAGGGAGCTTTGAACAGGTTAAGCCTCAAGTGCTGGCAGAGATTTCCAGCTGGGAAACTTAGGTGAATGTGGCTTTGCTTCTAGTCTTTCTATTAGATTATGGGTAAACTCTCTTTTTCCTAAGTGTTTTCTTTTCCACAATTAACAGTATGTGTTTTCTGTTTCTTTAACCTTCTTGCTCTAAATGAACAGCTGTTTTGTCTATAAGTTAACAGGATCCCCGAACAAAGCATACCAGTGCCTGGACCAAACAAAAGCTGATGAGTTAAACAAAGCCATTTCCTTTGCCCAGCTGTCTACTCTAAAATATATAACATGACAGGGACTCCCAGACGAGACTTGTTTGTCAACCTTGCTGCCTTCATTCTATAGTGATGTGAAGTTAAAATTAATTTTAAAAATAACAACACGAGATCCTTTTGGTCTAATCAACTTTGAGGGCATATCATAGACACACTGCCATGGTAGAAGCTGTGGAACATTCTTGGCCATTATTATTTTGCTCTGTGTGCCGTCTACCTTTTTGAGCTTAAAATTGACCTATAGATGACAGGCACCTATGCTTTGTGGTTTTGGTATTTGAAAGATGCAAAAATTCATATTAAGTGAAAAATTTTAAGTAGAGGTATCCAGCTATCTATATACGAGTACAGATATATTTTCTGCATTATTGGTCTGTATGCTTATAAGGATTGCTTGCATAAACCATAGGATTCAGAGGTAAAAGAGATGAAACCAGTTTGGATATTTTTTCCCACACAGTTTTCATTTAATGAGATTAATGTTTGATTTAACATTTGTCCTTGTTACTGTCTAGCTCTTTCCGAAATGCATACTCAGTTATTACATATTTGCAGTAACACTACGGACTTCTATATTTGCCGCCTTATTTATTTATTTAAAATGTTTTTTTCTATAATACATTTTTCTTTTTAGCTTTATTGAGGTACAAATAAATAATCTTGTATAGATTGGACATTTTTTTAAAGTTTGTTTTTTTATATATCTTTTTTTATTTTATATTGGAGTATACTTGATTAACAATAGATTTGACATTTTAAAAATTAGAAAATTAGACATAAATTGACAGAGAGAGAATGAGGATCTTGGCTGTACGTGGACACATCTGTTTGTGTTTTCACATTCGTGTCCTGTCCTATTTATTTTGGTGTCCGTACCTTCCTCATTTGTCTTTACATTCAGCACGTTGGTATGACTGACTTACACGTCGTACAAGGTTCTTGCACAATATTTTCCAATTCTAAGTATGAATGTATGCATATGACAATATATTTGCATACAATGTCAGAAACAGACTTGGGCCACGTTATTGGGAAATAGGCTGGTGCCCTGAAACATTTTCTGTGCCTTGCTCTTAGATAAGGTCATCATTGTGAAAACACAGCACTGCACGTACTTTCCATTATTGCACTGGTGTTTCATCAGCTGCATCTTGCTTCCCAGCACCTCATTAAATTGTAATCAGAGGGCTCCCCTGGTGGCGCAGTGGTTAAGAATCCGCCTGCCAACGCAGGGGACATGGCTTCAAGCCCTCGTCCGGGAATGCCGCGGAGCAACTAAGCCCGTGTGCCACATCTACTGAGCCTGTGCTCTACAGCCCGTGAGCCACAACTACTGAGCCCTCATGCCACAACTGCTGAAACCCACACACCTAGAGCCCATGCTTTGCAACAAGAGAAGCCACTGCAATGAGAAGCCCACTCACCACAACGAAGAGTGGCCCCCCTCACTGCAACTAGCGAAAGCCTGCACGCAGCAACGAAGACCCAATACAGCCAAAAATAAATAAATTAAATAAAATAAATTAAAAAAACATTGTAATCAGAGAACAACTTCAGTTTCCAGTTCTCCTTCTCAATTAAGTTAGATATTGTCTCCAATATCTCTCATTATTACAAGAATTTATGTAGAGAAACAATTTAAGATATTATTTTTCTTTGTGTTCCAGAAAATTTTAAAGGAGAGACTATGTTATTTTAATCCAGAAACAAAAATATATTGTTTAGCACATGCTTTGTTTTGGCTTAGACTCTGAAGTGGAAGTAGTTTAGAACTTAGAATTAATATACTCTTTGAGTGCTCAGAGATATCATCTACTTTTCTTTAAAGTTTATGATAAATTTTCTTTTTTTAATTTATTTTATTGAAGTATAGTTGATTTACAATGCTGTGTCAATTTCTGCTGTACAGCAAAGTGATGTGTGGAATCTAAATTATGACACAAATGAGCTTATCTACAAAACAGAAACAGACTCAGACATAGAGAACAGACTTGTGGTTGCCAAGGGGAAGGGGGGTGGAGGAGGGAAGGATTGGGAGTTTGGAATTAGCAGATGCAAATTATTATATATAGAATGGATAAACAACAAGGTCCTACTGTATAGCACAGGGAACTATATATTTAATTTCCTGTGATAACCCGTAACGGAGATGTCACCTACTTTCATTGTTGTGTTCTAACTTCATCAATTTCATCTTCTATGAAATGGAGCCATTATCAACATTTATGGTTTACATTTATGTAAATGTACATAAATGTACATAAATAGTCATATGTTACATAAATGGTCATATGTTTATGACCATTTATGGTTTACATGACCTACTACACATAAAACATTTGCAATGATTCAGACACATAATAAACCTTCAATTACATATATTTTTTATACTCCTCTTGGATATGTTCTTTGGAAAAGAAATTGATATGTAAAACTTTCACAGGATGAAAGTATCCTATGATTAGGCTACCTCTATACCATTTTACTATAGAGTTTGATTTTTTGTTTCATGTATTGTTCATACATGCTACCTAGGTGCCATCATACATTTACAATTAAGATCTTGATTTGTTTATATTTTTGTTTTTTCACTTGTAAATTTAAAAGCGTGACTTTGTTTCCACTGGACTCGTTTTTTAACTTTTAGTTCTTTTTAATTCAAAATTTTAAGCATATGTAAAGGTAGAAAGAATAGTATAATGAATGCCCCCTGTGCTTATCACTCCAATAATTATAAAATCTAGTCACTCTTGTTCTTTGAGAAGTCTGGAATCCCAGTTCTCTATCTTACCTCCTTCAGAGTCCACATTATTTTTTGCAAGCTCCTTGTGCAGATAGATGTGTTGCTTATCCCTTTTGCACAGCTGTAAATTGATTAAGATGAACTAAAGGAACACACGTTATTTATTGACTTCTAACTCACATGTTTAAAACACCAGTTTAATAACACTACATAATTTCTAGCATATTTTTTCAAAAAGAAATATACTGGAGAATTTGATTAAAAATTGATTTTAAATGTTGAAAGACTAGAAAGAACAGTAAGTAAATTTTTTCAGAATTAGGAGCAATTCCCATGACCCTGACCATTAACTGTTTACAGCTTTTTATTAGCCACATTTGATTTTGTGTTTTTGAAATATCCTTGGTCATTTGGAACCTAGTTGTGTGTAAATATGACTTTTGGCATGAATTAATCCCTTGTCCAAGGTGGCCTGTTGCAAAAGGATACTCCGAGGGTTCCCCTGTTTGTCCTTTTTTTTTTTTTTTTGCGGTACGCGGGCCTCTCACCGTTGTGGCCTCTCCCATTGCGGAGCACAGGCTCCGGACGCGCAGGCTGAGCGGCCATGACTCACGGGCCCAGGCACTCTCGGCATGTGGGATCTTCCCGGACCGGGGCACGAACCCGTGTCCCCTGCATCGGCAGGCGGACTCTCAACCACTGCACCACCAGAGAAGCCCACATTTTTTTTTTTTTTTACTTTTCTGTTTGTCCTTAATGTTGCAAATAAAGGAAAGTTTTTGTAGGACTCTAACAATATATGTCTTAAATATTTTTATATTTCTGTATATATACCTATATGTTCTTGGCTTTCTTAAATATCATCCATGTATTTTCTTGGTTTGTGTATTTAACAACTTAAATGTCATCTTGTCTGAGATTAATATATTTTCAATTTGGATAGAGAGAGAGAGAGAGAGAGAGAGAGAGAGGGAGGGAGGGAGGGAGGGAGGGAGGGAGAGAAAGGGAGACTCTAGATTTTTAAAATTTAGAATGAAAATGTTCTGATGGTGACCAAGTTTTAAGGTAGTTTTCTGTAGTGAGGAAAACCAATTAAGTTACCAACTACAACCTTCTAATATGGATCTAAGATTGTTTCTACTCTACCTCTCTTTGTTATTAGTATTTGAAATTTCTTCAGTTCACTTAAAATTTTTTTTAAAATATATGTACAGATAGATTTGCTTTCAAAGATAAAACATGTTTGTATGGCCAAAATAACTGCTTGTTACAGATGCCTGGGCCAGTCAGATGGGCCTCCTTAGCCTAAGTGAGAGCTTGGCTTTTAATCTTCCTAAGTATCTTCCTCAGCTGTGTATTTATTAACATTTATTAACAATCTATTGCTTTTTATATAAGATGCTATCACTGGTAAAAGTTGCTACATCATACTTGGAAGAATAATATTAGAAGGCACTGAGTGCTTATTTTTCTCAAAAGCTTATAATCCAACTATAATATCATACTATTCAGATAATCTTTTTTAAGAGATACATTGATAATACCCGATGGGAGCTTAATATATACTAAATTTCCCTATGTCTAATGGACTGAACTTAGCAAGAAATAATCATTACCTATTTATCATGCACTTACTGTGCGATCACAGTGTTGACCACCATTGAGGGAACACAAAAATGAATCATATTGTCCCTGCCTTCAAGGAGTGTATGTTCTAATGGGGCAGGAAGGCACATCAGTGTAATAGGAGGTGGAAAGTGGTCGGTGATCAAATACAAGCGATCGGATAAAATGCTTTGGATTCAGAGGCTGAAGTGATCAGGGAAGGGAACATTAGTGAACCAACTTTTGAGCTGGGCTTTTTTCTTGGGTGTTGTTCATTCGGAAGGGAAATAAAGCTACCAAAATAGCTTATGTTTAGAAGGGGGCTTATTGAAGGAGATGCGGCACGCCTCGCTGGCGTTAGAGGTGCTCAGGTGGTCCCTGTCTTGTTCGCTGTCTATCGCTGTCTTGGGTACACAGCTGTCGCATCTTAGCTTCTCTCTCTGTACCTCTTATTTCCCTGCTTCTTCCAGAGGCCTAGTTCCCATTCCCCTGCGGGTTTTGACAGGCACCATCTCAGGCTATGACTTACCCTGCCTGCCAGCCGTGTATCTTCCCTCATCTAACCAGAGCCTGGATGTGTTAGTTCACAACTCTCGAAGAAGGAGAATGCTGTCCTCAGTGTGCTTTCCTCAGGCTGTAACCAGCTACGGGGCCGGAGCTGCAGAGTTAAAATATGGTCACTAATGAGTGCTCTTCCAGAGGACGGGGGGCTAGAGCACTGCAGAGAGGGGCAGGCATGTTGGCAGCCTCCTGATCACCTGAAACCAACGTTAATGAAGGTGGAGCAACACAGGAGGAGGAAATTGTGTTTCCTGCCCTTGGAAAGTGTATTTTCACTGGGGAGGTGGTGCACGTGTATACCTAACCCCAATGTGAGGAGCACTGCAATAAATACAATAAAGCATTCCTGAAGTGGGAGAGAGGGATTGACATCTATTACACTGTGAGTGGAGGAGGTTTGTCCACCTGGGAGACCCTACGGGGCCTGGGCATCTGAACTGTGATGTTAGGGTCTTAAGAAGAGTGTGTTTGGGGCACAGGGTGTGTATTTCTTCAGCGGCTGCCTGTGTAATTCAGGAAGGTTTGTAGGAACTGAGGATGGTTTGCCTTTCAAGTAACTGGCACAAGCTGGATTTGTTTCTGCTTTAAGTGTTTCTTAATACAGCTGTTGTCATCTAAATTTTTTAATAATAAAAAATAGTCACTCATAATTGGGATGCACATAGGATACATTTTAGAAAAGGAAAGGAGCTGTATAAAAGTCGGGTTTTGCTAATGCCTGCTGTTTTAGCAAATCATCAGCAATGCTTGTTGTGTTAGCAATACATGCAGTTGCATGTGTTGGAATACATACAAATTAAATAGGTTAGGGATCTCAGATATCTTTATTGCCTATGTTAAGATGTGAGATGCACAAAGAAAATGTAAAACATTGAGCTATGCTTATACTTAATTATGGTGAAAAGTCAGGGACTCAACTAACCATGAGCACATTTGCATGCCTAATTACTTTAATTTTTATTCTTGCCGAAGACTATGCTACTTTTTCAACATACGATGCTTATTTGTCTCATAACACAAAAACGCTTATTTGTCTCTGGTGATATACTGGAGCTGCTTAATAAAAAATAAGATCTAGTACTCGGAATTTTTGTCAGAAACTTTAGTATGTTTTTTGTTGTGTTTTTGTGTTCTGGTGTTTGCTTTCTGACTTGGAGGTTTCTTGTGCCTGTGGTAATCACTGTGATTAACTGGGACTAGATGTGCTTCAGAGGAAGTTTTGTCACTTTAATGTTTGGTGTTCCTCCGCTGTTTAAAATATACCTCCTGAATTGAGAACAGCAAATTTTTATACTCTTTGGCAAAGTTGAATAAATAACTCCTTGTCTCAGGATAAAAGTGGCTGGGGGGCTTCCCTGGTGGCGCAGTGGTTGAGAGTCCGCCTGCCGATGCAGGGGACGCGGGTTCGTGCCCCGGTCCGGGAAGATCCCACATGCCACGCAGCGGCTGGGCCCGTGAGCCATGGCCGCTGGGTCTGTGGGTCCGGAGCCTGTGCTCCGCAGCGGGAGAGGCCACAGCAGTGAGAGGCCTGCGTACCGCAAAAAAAAAAAAAAGTGGCTGGAAGCATGGAAGTTGCCACTTCCGTTTCCATTGTTAAGGCAGTAGGCAAACTACGTGTGAGAGTCACGTGGTTCAGATTTTATAATCTCGTCCAACTGCCTATTAACAATTATCATTGTCCACGTTCTGGAGAGAGTAGTTGCAGTACAGTAAATAACACATATGTCCTAGATTTCCGGGTGGGAACTGGAAGGGAATTTTGTGTTTGGCTGATCACCTCGTGAAGCTCTCTGGTGACCTTCAGGGGAGAAGCCCTGTCTTCACTGATCTTAACTGGTCTGTATGCAATTCTATCTGCTAGAAAATTATCCACTGAATAAGTTACTGCTCTGTTGTACCAGGTATTATTGGTGCAATACCTTAGGACACTGAAGATGGAGCACATCATGAGCAAGAGACCTTTTTTTTTTAACTTATCAATTTGTACCCTACAGATAGCTTTTTGGTTTTAACTTAAAAAGAAGAAAATATGACTTGACTGTGCCTGTAGGAGTTTTTTAATAGAAAACTGAAAACTCCTGAGAAAATCCTCAGCAGGGTGATATTTCTGTGAAGTGGCAGCTAGAACCCCTTTAGAAAAATATAGTAACGCACACTTTACTGCACATAATGTTGTGTCCCTCATGGCAAACTCTCTAGTGTCATAAAGTTTATAACTCATGAGTGCTGTACTTTGTGATATAATAAACAAGGAGAGGTGGTGGGAGAATTATATTGCCGCACAAAAAGCCACTCTTCACCTTTCATCATATAGGAAAAAACCCTGGGGATATTAAATTTTAGTGGCATTTCAAGTTGCGCATTATCTACAACTGAAATGCATGCATTGAAGAGTTAAAATATTTAAGAACAAAATAAAATAAAGGGAAAGAGCTGTTTCCATTTAGAGCCAAGTTACTGGCAAGTGTTTTGGAAGAATAACTTTCTCAGTACTCGCCCAGGATCTGATTTAGATATCCTTTTTTGTGTGTTTTCATAGCATGTACCTCCCCATTGAATTTGCCTTGTACTACACTGATCAGCGTTTTATTTTTTTAGAGCAGTTTTAGGTTTGTGGCAAAATGGAGAGGAGGGTGCAAAGATTTCCTGTGTACCCCCTTCCCCGACTCATACATAGCTTCTCCCCCTTTCTCAACATCCCCCAGCAGAACAGTAGTACATTTATTTCAATTGATGAACCTACATTGTCACGTGATTATCACCCAAAGTCCATAGTTGACCTTAAGGTCCACTCTTGGTGGTGTACATTCTATGGGTTTGGACAAATGTATAATGACATGTATTCACCATTACAGTATCATATAGAATCATTTCACTGCCCCCCAAATCCTCTATGTGCTTCCTGTTCATCCCTCCTTCCCCCTAACCCCTGGTAACCATTGGTCTTTTTTACTGTCGCCATAGTTTTGCCTTTTCCAGAATGTCATGTAGTTAGAATCATACATGTATTTTCACGCTGGCTTCTTTCACTTAGTAATGTTCAACTAAGATTCCTCCATGTCTTTTCATAGTTTGATAGCTTCTTTCTTTTTAGTGCTAGGTGATCCATTGGATGTACCACAGCTTTTATTCATTCTCAGTGTCTGATTTTTTAATTGACCTCGGGGTTGGGACAAGGGTGAGGCAATCAGGAAGCAAGATAAATAATATTTTAATGCACTATTTTTAAAAAATATAACCATTTTGTCTTTTATTTATTTATTTATTGTTGGCTGTTTCACATGGCTTGCGGGATTTCCAGTTCCCTGCCCAGGGATTGAACCTGGGCCACGGCAGTGAAAGCCCAGAATCCTAACCATTAGGCCACCAGGGAACTCCTTTAATGCACTAAAAATTAATGCCCCAAACTCCACAACAAACAAAATATCGACATTTCAAATAAAGACAGGATCATGGCATGCTCTCTTTGAATGTGACTGACAATCATAAGAAAAATTCCTTCTATCCATAACCCACACTGTGGACAGTATCTTCTTTTTTTTTACATCCTTATTGGAGTGTAATTGCTTTACAATGGTGTGTTAGCTTCTGCTTTATAACAAAGTGAATCAGTTATACATATACATATGTTCCCATACATATGTTCCCATATCTCTTCCCTCTTACGTCTACCTCCCTCCCACCCTCCCTGTCCCACCCCTCCAGGCGGTCACAAAGCACCGAGCTGATCTCCCTGTGCTATGCGGCTGCTTCCCACTAGCTATCTATTTTACATTTGGTAGTGTATATATGTCCTTGTCACTCTCTCGCTTTGTCACAGCTTACCCTTCCCCCTCCCCATATCCTCAAGTCCATTCTCTAGTAGGTCCATTCTCTAGTAGGTCCTGTCTTACCCCTAGGTTCTTCATGACATTTTTTTTTCTTAAATTCCATGTGTATGTGTTAGCATACAGTATTTGTCTTTCTCTTTCTGACTTATTTCACTCTGTACGACAGACTCTAGATCTATCCACCTCATTACAAGTAGCTCAATTCCGTTTCTTTTTATGGCTGAGTAATATTCCATTGTATATATGGGCCACATCTTCTTTATCCATTCATCCGACGATGGACACTTAGGTTGTTTCCATCTCCAGGCTATTGTAAATAGAGCTGCAATGAACATTTTGGTACATGACTCTTTTTGAATTATGGTTTTCTCAGGGTATGTGCCCAGTAGTGGGATTGCTGGGTCATATGGTAGTTCTATTTGTAGTTTTTTAAGGAACCTCCATACTGTTAGACAGTATCTTCTTGTTCTGAAACCTGGTATTTCCCCAAAGGCACTGCTTCCCCTGTAGCCTCCTCAGGTAGTTCTTCCCTTGCAACCCTCATAGCATTGTGCCTAGAGGTAGGGATGTCTTCCTTCTCACTCATTTTCACTTCCAAACCATTTTTTCCTTCGCCCTAAAATGTCCCCCACCCAAACTGTGAAATACATGGTCTTGGACTAATTTACCCCTCTCCTCCACCTGTTGGAGGCATCTGGAGAGCTCTTTCTACTGCAGTGGCAGTCTTTGAAGGTTTTAGGTCCTGACCTTCTGTCATTCAGTCAAGTGCATCTTTTGTAATTCTTAGGTGATTTTTAATTTATTTATTTTATTTGTATTTATTTTTGGCTGTGTTTGGTCCTTATTGCTGCGTGCGGGCTTTCTCTAGTTGCAGTGAGAGGGGGCTACTCTTCGTTGTGGCACATGGGCTTCTCATTGCGGTGGCTTCTCTTGCTGCAGAGCATGGGCTCTAGGCGCATGGGCTTCAGTAGTTGTGGCTCATGGGCTCTAGCGTGCAGGCTCAGTTAGTTGTGGCACACAGGCTTAGTTGCTCCGCGGCATGTGGGATCTTCCCGGACCAGGGCTCAAACCCGTGTCCCCTGCATTGGCAGGAGGATTCTTAACCACTGCGCCACCAGGGAAGCCCCGTTCTTAGGTGATTTTAATATCAACCTTGATGATCCAAGATTCCAGCTTCTGGTTTTTTTATTTTCATTCCTCCTGTGATCTTGCCTTTATCATTCTTTTTCAGCCATGCCCTCTGATACTCATGTTATATTCCTTGCAATTACCAATAACTGTAACTCCCCCAGAATCTTAATTTCAGCTCTCTGACTCTCCAAGTACTGCTTCTAACCACCCCATTTTCTTTGGTATCTTTAGGACAAAATTCTGTAGCGCACACCAGGACTCATTGATACTACAGCCTTTTAAACGTGTATCTCAACCTTCATATTTCCACTTTAGATTTCATGGCCCATTATTATAACCATTCCCTTGGTTCTACCCTCAGTTCTCGTATGCTTTTCTCTCTTCATTGTATTTAACTGGCAAAACAGCAACCCTGGTGAAATGCAAGATTTATGCAAGGGAAAGCTCATTTTAGAAATAAATTTTTATGTTTATATTTTTCCTTCAAATCTCTACTATTATTAATAAATAGAAGGGATTTGATATTTTCACAAATATATTTTAGTTCATCAAGTTTCCATTTCTTTCCAAGTGCTCAGTAAACACCATGATTTGTTGAGAACAGTAATCAGAGCAAAGGGCTGTAATTTTCAAGGGAAGAGATTCATCAATGCAATTCTTTATCTAAATGACAGTCATGATAACTGTTTGATAAATTATTCTTATGTAAATTACTTTGAATAAAGATAAAGATTTTTATGTAGGAAGCTTGCTGTGTGTCATATCCTGTATGTGAAATATTTGCCTAATTGAGTAAGACATGGGAGGGTTGAATTTAAGTCATGGTAATATTCCCAGGTGTATCTACTATAACATTTATTTAGGGCATTACAGAGTATCATTGTCACACCAGTTTATTTTGCATTGAAATGACCCCATGCTTTTAAGAGGGCCCCCTCCTCCCTTTCTATTTTATCTCCCCTAGAAAATATGTTAAGCTGGAATGGGTGCAGTAAAATAAAGTAAAAGTTATATTGCTTAGTGTTTTGAATGGAATGATAGGTTCTTGATCTTTTTCTTTACCCTGAATTCCCCAAGCTAGATCACAATTAGAGCAGGCTTGAAAACCTTAGAATAACAGTGGCGGTTCAACGGGTGCTTGTGTGCCAGCCCTGCCTCAGGTAACGACTCACCCTTTTTGTATGCTCTCCCAGGTCTACTCTGAACTGCAGATCACCAATGTGGTGGAAGCCAACCAACCAGTGACCATCCAGAACTGGTGCAAGAGAGGCCGGAAGCAGTGCAAGACCCATGCCCACATTGTGATTCCCTACCGCTGCTTAGGTGAGCTGACTGACCTGGGAGCTGGCGTTGATTGGCTACGGGCTTTGGGGATGAAAAGGAAGGATGCTCTAATTATTAGATCAGATATGCAGGCTCTTCCTTCAGCATATTGCCACTCTGCATTGGACTATATTTTGGACGCAGTATGTCTGAGCTTCCTGCCTCAGAATGAATTTACCGAGTGTGTTTATTATCATTAAAAATTTGTGGACCTATGCCATAACTGCTGAGTGAAAATGCCTAGTCATGGGGCCCAAGAATCTTTTTTTTTTTTTTTTTTCGCGATACGCAGGCTTCTCACCGCTATGGCCTCTCCCGTTGCAGAGCACAGGCTCCGGACGCACAGGCTCAGCGGCCATGACTCACGGGCCCAGCCGCTCCACGGCCCGTGGGATCCTCCCGGACCGGGGCACGAACCCGCGTCCCCTGCATCGGCAGGCAGACTCCCAACCACTGTGCCACCAGGGAAGCCCCCAAGAATCTTAATTTTACCAAATTCTGTAGATGATTCTCATGCACACTAATTAACTGTACTTAGTAGAATTAAGACCTTGTGTGTTTCTTCAATAGACTTCATAGAAAAGAGAGCCTAACGTGCATTTTACTAATTTCTTAAAAATCTCTTTCTACAACAACCCACTACACCTCCTGTTTGAAGATAATTGGGGAATTAGAGTTTGTTGGTTTGTTTGTTTTTCCTGCTTACCTCAAACTAGAGGGAACAGTTTGATCACTAAGGTTTAAATGTGTGTTCCTTTCTGACCTCAAATTTTACTTTAATTTGTTATTTTAAAAACTGAGTTGTTTTTTGTGGTATCATAGTTTTTCCTCTGGAAATACTCTCATACTCTATATTTAATCTGACTTGGTTCTGTCTCTTCCTAGTTGATTTTTTTATGTAACCAGGCCTTGGGAAAATCAGCAGTCTTTGATCTGATAGCTGGCATCTAGATGTTTTCCCGAAGTTTATTCATCGGTAGGATAGTTGTAAATAAGGACATAGTGATTTATCTGTGGAGGATGTGGATATTCATTCCAATGACATCTTGTAAAGACTGAAAGGGATCTGTCTTTAAAAAAGAGTCCCAGCAGCAAACTTAGAGGTTCAGGATGACAGATTCTGGAGATCTGTGTAATACTTGGGTCAAACATGAATGTCATAAGAACATACTGATTACTGTTCATGCCTGAACACAATTTGAGACATTAATAGAAAACTGGGCTAATGCCCAATGAATGAATATTTCATCTGGTTGATTTATGATAAAGAAAATGTAGAAAACCAGATTCTTAAACATTTGGCAATTGAAGAGATTCCTTGTTCCTCCTTATCTGTTGTTCCTCGATACTTTACAAGGATTCTAAGCCATTTCTGTCTGACTGGTCAAGAAGTGAAGTTTTAATAAGATGAAAATAAGTAATGTTTAAATACTAGGTACAGAACTCCAATGTCAAGAAATATTGAGGTCAGCTGTCTTCAGGAACTGTATATTTCAGTCTAATTTAGTTGTTAAACCTAAAAACCATTTCATTCAGTATAAGTTAGGAAGTAGATCGGGATCCAGTTAACTAGGTGGACCAATCTTTTGGTTCTTACTTACCCATTCTATGAAATGTTTCAAATAACATTTTCTTCATGATATAAGCTCACTGGGAATAGGTACTAGGTCTCTGGATGCGTGTTATTGCTGATGACAGCTGATATAACACTCACAACTGTAGCTGTGTTTCAGAAGTAAACTCATAACATTTTGCTTAGATCTCTCTGCTTCATAATTCTATTCTGAATTCTCAGAATTAACTAAGGTGTAATCCACATTAAGATCGTGCTTCACGACCATAGTGCCACTATTGTGGCAAATTTCTTTTGACCCCAGATGGATTGTATCCCCTCTGCCAGCCACTCTCCTCGCCCCTACTCCATACACTTCCCTGTCTCTGGAAAGCTCTCTTCCTACGGCAGGAGTATTGAAAATCCAAGGGAAAAACCGCTGTGAGAAGGAACAAAAGATACTTAGAATATGTTCAGATCTAAATATGAAGTCAGGAGATTTTGTGATAATGCTATGATTACTATCAGATACATGTTTTTATCATGATCAGCTGAGTTATGTACCATTTGGGAAAACTCCATCCTAAGTAATTTGGTTTTTGATAATTAATCTTACCCAGAAAACACTTATTTGATAGTAATGTTAATGACCTGTCCTCACCGTATTTTGTTAACCACTGTGGAAAGAGGGCCACTTCAAAATGCGTCATTCCACTATATTTACAGAGCTATATTCCACAAATATTTACAGAGCTGTAATGTGCAGGGTGAAGATGGGCAAGAGGAAATGGAAAAGCTGATAAAATAATTCTTTCCCTGAAAGCCTGTGTACAAGTATGGGAAGGAGTTGATTCCTGCTGAGGCTTTGGCATCAGCATGTATCAGATTTCTTTTTCATCTTTTGAACAGATTGCATAATTGCAGAAGACGTCACTTGTGATGTGTTTAGCCAATTTCCCCAGGTCTGGAATAGTAGCTGGTATTAAATTAACACATCGACACTACCGCTTCTTGACTACAAGTGGGACTAGATAATCATAAGTATTTCCACTAGGTACCTGGCCTGTATGAATCCCTGGTATTTTTCCACTGAACCAAAAATTAGACCCTAACATGACAAGTATCAATAGAACGTGCAATGCTTTCTACTTTGTAACTGAGCTTAGATTAGAATTGAGGAATGTGGGTACTACTTGATTCCTAGGTGATACCAAATTTTCCAAAAGTCTTTTTTTCCTGCTTTTTTTTTTTTATCAAATGAAAGATTCTTTAAATTCTATAGTGCTTTACAATTTTCAGAAGTTTCACACACATGATTTCATATAATCCCATAATAACCCCGTTTTTTCCCCTGCCCCTCCCCCCTTCCCTCTCCCTACGGGTAACCACTAGTTGTTCTCTTTATCTGCTTCTTTTTTGTTTCATTCATTGGTTTGTTGTATTTTTTAGATTCCACATATAAGTGATATCATACAGTATTTGTCTTTCGCTGTCTGACTGACTTCATTTAGCATAATGCCCTCAAAGTCCATCCATGTTGCTGCAAATGGCAAAATTTCATTCTTCAACTAATAATATTATAAAAGATGGTGTATAATATAACCACAATGAATACCACAGTGTGTTGTTTTCAGGAAAAGGAGTGGGAAAACATAAGTGTGTAATTTATATATTATTTTAATTCCATTAATACTGCACAGTCCCAAGTTTATATATTGTTTTTCCTATTTTCTTTCTTTCCCTTTCCCTTTTGTTCCTTCCTTCTTTCCTCCCTTCCCTCTTTTTTCCTCCCTAGATTTTAACATCTATTACACATAGCACTGTCAAGCTCTTTATACTTGTATAGGGCACCCACTGAAATACTTCCTCTGTGAGGCAGGCAATGTTGGTTTTATTAGTCTCACTTCACAGGCACAAATAATGAGGGTCAGCGAGATTGAATTTCTTGCAGTAACTCACACAGCTATTTAGTGGTAGAATAAGGACCAAAGCCCAAGGTCTTTCAATTCTCAATCCAGTGTTCCTTACAGTATGAGAAGAGAATTGTACTAGAGCCAATAACCACCTGATTTACAAAATCAAATCATGGAGGAAAGGCTATGAATTGGAGGCACTAAGTAACACTTTAAAAATAATCTCACTGTAAATGTGTCTCATAAAGGACACAGCCATGTCACTGGAACCTCCATGGTTCCAGGATAAATTTCCCTGCGTGATCAGGTTTCCACTTTGTGGTAGTAATAGGCAACATTCTTATATATTACTTGCTGCTTGAACAAAAAATTACTGTTTAGCGTTACCATAAGTACCCTCTAAAATTTCTGGCTGTATCTAAATAAATGCTTTAGACAAAAGAGATTATTTTACTAAAGTTCATTCTTAGAAAGGTGCTACCTAGAAAACAAGATTGTCTTAAACATTAAGCATATTAAAATTCAAAGCAAAGCTTGAAGAGAGAAAAATGCCTGTTATGTTCAGCACGCAGCCTTCCTGACCTTTTTATCAGATGCAGGATCCGGTGCCACACTGGGTTATTTTTCTCTAAGCCATGTATTTGCCTTGGGCATCCCTGCTCTAAGGTGTCTTGCATTCCTTGTCTAGATGGAGAAAGCATATTAGGTTGCTGTTGCCCCTTTCCTCCCATGGAGTGGATGATTTCCCTTGAGAGTGAGCTGGCTTTCTCATTTCACCCTTTGCTTTTAGTTACGCCTCTGGCACCAGACGGTAAGATCTGTCTTAATCATTTGAACATTTTATTAATTATCTCATATGGGATTCAAGCACATCATTATTACTCAAGAATATTTTCTTTGCAAAGCATTCAACCCCTTTCCATTTGAATTACTACTTTTCATGGTGTTATAGACCCGCTATTGAAACTGATGCTCTTCTGCATTTGCCACTGTCCAGTAAAGGCAACGTACATTGCATAAGGAGAGTTACTGTTGATTTATGGGGGCAAAGTAGGGTTAATAGTTTAATCCAAAGGAATTAGAAATTAAGGAATTACTACTGTGAATCTCATTTTATTTCATTTTATACTCAAGGCTTTCCAAACTTACAAGTAGTAATGACAAGGAAGCTATTCAGATATGGTCAGATGAGAAATGAAAGTTATTCAGTTCCTTTTAATTTTGAATTTTATTGTTTTAATAAAATTTTAAGGCAAGCAAACATTGTTTTCTAGGTGACTACTTTTGTGTCAATTATCTACAGCTATCTTAATCTTCTTTAGTGTGAAAAGCATGTATTTGGATACTTTGACAGATATTGTACCAGCGTAGTTTTTTGGATTTATCCGAAACAATTCTCTTGAGACACAGTAAACAGCAGAACAACATTCAAGATTGCTACATAAGACTCCATCTAACTTTAAGAATGGGGATAGGGATGGGAGAACATTCTTATTGTGGACTCTAAGGATTTTTTTAAATGCCCAGATGCCCCAGCGCGATAATCCAGTAGGATAGCTAGTCAATGCCTCTGGCTCCTCCAGTCCTATGACCTCTGAACTCTGTAGATCTGATCCCTTATGAAGTCCTGGAAGATGTATGCGCTGGGGCTGTATAAATATACAGTGGGAACGATGCTTGATGAGCCTGGCCTCTGCACATGAGACGGATACAAACCCTTGAATATTCTATATTTTTAAGGATTGTCTACACTGTGCTCTCATAAGGAATGATCAGAATCCCGGAGCATTTCTTCATCAGGGAAGGCTAATCACCCACCTCGTAGAGACATCAGACTTCTTTTTATGTGATCTTCCACTTTGAATATTAGTCATACTCCAAAACCAGTTTATAGAGTCTGATTCTCAACTGTGTAAAACAAAATATGCATGGAAAAGAAATCTCACCAGTGTTTATCTCCAAACAGTGGGATTACAGGTGATTTTTATTTTATTTAAGGCCTTTTCTATTAATTTTTATAATAAACAAATAGTTTTATGTTCAGAAAAAGCTGGGCCATGAAATCAGTACGTAAAATTTTGTATCTACCTTCAGTTTAGTGATGGTTAAAAAAGAGTCAAAAGGCTTGAAAGGACACACAGAATGATTCTTAATTTGTTTTATCTATTGGTAGATATGCTTTAGGAGTTTTATATAGTAGGAATAACTTCTTATGGGAAAATATATTTTAGAAACACCATGCTGCCGAAATAAAAGGATAATGTCTCCCTTCTTACCTTTAACCAAGTTTAAGCAGCATTAATCATCAAAAATTCTTCAGAAAAAATCCTTTTTTAAAATATTTATTTATTTTATTATTTTAATTTTGGCTGTGTTGGGTCTTAGTTGCGGCACATGGGATCTTTCATTGCGGCACAAGGGCTTCTCTCTAGTTGTGGGGCACAGGCTCCAGAGCACGTGGGCTCTGTAGTTTGCGGCACGTGGGCTCTCTAGTTGAGGCGCATGCACTCTGTAATTGTGGCGCGCCGGTTCCAGAGCGGGCTTTGTTGCCCCGCGGCATGTGGGATCTTAGTTACCTGACCAGGGATCGAACCCGAGTCCCCTGCATTGAAAGGTGGATTCTTCACCACTGGACCACCAGGGAAGTCCAGAAAAGATCCTTGATCTTGCGTAATGTTTTTGTTTTGTGTGTGTTTGTTTGTTTTCTCAAAAAATTGCATATGGAAGCTACATTTGTTTCAGGGTGGATTGTTGAATAGGAAGACTACATTTATCCTATAGATTCCTTCTGGGTGGTGAAGGACTTAGAAGGTGAAGGCCCTCCCATTTGGTTAAGCAGAAAACCCCATAAAAATGTTTTCCTTCCATTTAGGCCATCTGCCAAGATCAGTGATCCATGTTGGTCCCAGTTATGCTGGCTCCAGCTTGATTTGTTTTCTGAAAGTTTGTGAAGGGGAATGAGTTGAAAGATTGATTTTTTTAAATCAAACTTAGAAAAGAGAAATTTAGTGTTTTTTGTTGCCTCCAATGCCAATTTAGCTTCCTCTTCTGGTTTTAATTGTTGTATCTGCTATTTTGTCCTGATTCTGGGACTTTTAATAACTTATGTTTTGTAGGGATAGGAACTATGATAGCATGAATAATTTACTTAGTGAAATGTTTGATTTTGTCTTTTTTAACTGGAGGTATATTTAGGAGTTATTACGTAATATGAGTCATTAAGAAAAAAACAACAGCTTTCGAAAATTTGCCGTTATACTTTATGGGTGTGCTCCATTGTCAGTGTTGTCCTAAAATACACAGTTATCTGCAGGGTCCTAGATGATAGGCAAGAAAAAGAAATCTCAGTTTATTTGACATGATATTGTTCCAACACTTCTCAGTAATGCATTGAAAAGTATATATACTGAGGTTAATAGGCATCTCGTTTGTAATATGTGCTGCAGGTTGCAGTTGTGTGCTTGAAATTCACTGATTACAGAAGTAACACATGTTCATTGTATGAAGTTTAGAAAATGTGACCACTACCAAAAAGTAATAACCAAAAAACCATTTGGCTTCCTTTCAGTCTATTTTTTGTCATATATGTTTTGTTTTTATTATTTTTAATAGTTATGTAATTCTGTTCCCCATTTTGTCGCCAGCTTTTTTTTTCACCTAACATTTTTATACTTTATTCATGAAATTTAATTTTCTTTGAAAACACTCTTTTTAATCTAGCATTACACCAGGCACTACAGTGTGTCTATTCCTTATTTTTGGCAGTTAGGTTGCTTGTTTTGTTGTGATTGTTGTAAATGATGCTGTGACAAACATCGTGGTAGATATATTTGCTTTCATTTGATTTTTACAAACAGTTATTACCTGCAGGTGTTGCACATCTTATAGTTGCTTTTATAAAAGATATGTACTATTTAATTGTATGTATTAAAATATGGAGGAAAATTTTTAACTGATATGTGATCCTGAGTATACAGATACCTCTATATTTAGCTCTGATATTTTTCTTGATAATGAGTTAAAAACCATTCATAATTTCTATTATTTGTTAATAATAAAGAGACTATTTAAAATATTTTTTCTCTTAATTTCCAACTTGGGAAACAGTCAATTGACTATTCACAAAGAAATAAACCCTACAAAAGTGACTAGTAAGAGTTGTAATTTATATATTCATTATGTAAGGTTTTATTGACCACCTGCATGTGGTTGACCCTGAAGATAGGTGAGATGTGGTCCCTCTTCCTGGGTTTATAATGTAGGAGTAGGGGTTTCTGGCTAAGGACTTTGAGGAAGCCTTGGCAAGAAGTAGCATTGTGCCAGGATTTCAAGGATGGGGGCAAGAATGGAGATATACTTTAGGTATTTAGACAATGATGAACAAAGTCCTGAAGGTAGGACCTTAAAGGCTATGCATCATTTTCAGGAAGAGGGAGTAGTAGGTTATGATAGGGTATTAGTTTTTTAAAAGCATTAGTGTTTTCCTTCATTTATAGTAAATACTATTATGTTATCATTTTAAATATAAATTTATATCTAACTACTTATTTTCAGGCTGGCATCGACTATATACCTCTTTCCTTTTATGTATATGCACATGATACTTAACTTGTCTTTCGGCAACTGAGGTTAGAATTTTTGAGAGTAGAAAACATTTTTTTTAAGCTAATAATTCAATCATAATAAAAAAGATGAGTAGAGACTCAGGAATCACCTGCTGCTCTGGTTGCCATTTTTATATGAAATACCAGCACTATTTGAGTTGTATATATGTACTGTGACTCTCTCCAGGAGATACTGGGATATGAATTTTTTTTAAATTGAGATTATTATGGATTCTCCATACAAGTAAATTATGACCCCCATTATTTACTGTTTGCTTTTATAAACAGCAGTTAAATTCATGAAAAGTATATTCTGTGTTTAATTTTATTTTTTATATTGCTTTTAGATTGTTTCCATATATATAAAGAGACAGACAGACAGATGCTGACATCCCAGAAATTAAAAAAAATCACATGTAACTTAAATTTCACATGGTCACATTTTCACCTACTTTATTAAAAAAGGGCAAAAATGGCTTTAGATTTAGTAACACATCAGCTAGAGTGGATGTATGTTATTTTGAGTTTTTAATTTCTCTGTGTATCTGGAATCGGTACTGTCACATCAGATCTGATGGTCTTGAAACATTTACTTTTCTGTGCCAACCAGTAAACAGCTGCTTCCTGGTTGCATCTGCATAATGTAACCATGGTAATCATTAGCTTGCTGTTTTAACATAAATTTAATATGAAGGGCCATAGTGTTTCCAGCTAACCTCAAGCTGTGTCTTTTGTCATGAACTTTTCTTTTTTCCTGATGTGATTGAGTAGAAGTGATTATGGTAGGGAATCAAGAAAGAAATGGACTTCCATAAAAGTTCTCTTTTCACTCTGGGAACTTCTTTTTTAGGTGGTATGTTGCTTGCCATCACTTCCTACCTGCAACAGAGAAAGGAAACTGATTTTCCCTTTTGTGTTTACAGCTCAATTCTCATCGTGTTATTTCCCAAAACAAATAACATATTTGAGATATTTTCTTGATTTTGCTTACTGTTTTGGCCAGTAAATAACTTTCCAAAGAACTATAGTAGAAAATATAATTTGTCTGACAGTTGTATAAGATTTGGGGGGAATTAGGGTACCATGTTTTATACCACATGAATAATTGTAACCAGAAAGAGAATATAAAATGTAAGAAAATCTCTAGAGTGGTACAGACAGCTATCATTATGGTTCCTAGGACGGGAAAGTGGCTTAAACCCAACATGACAATTGGAATTCAGTAAATTAACTCAGACTCTTACCACAAAATCCTAGTTTTCATTATATTTTAATTAGCAAACTATATTTTAAAAATTATGTAAATAATATGTAAAATATATTAGAGATAGACTTAATGCCATCACAAATTACAGGAAATTTTTGATATATTTCTTCTTTAGGAAAAAGTACTGAGAAATGCTTTTTTGTGGACTTAAAAAATTTTAGTTTTGATCTTGTTTAATTAGGTACAGCATATCTTTATAATATCTCCAAACAGTACCCATTAAAGTATAACTGTATTTACTATGAAGGGAAGAGTTCATTATATCAAGAATACTACAGTGAAATTTGGGGAAATAATTTCTCTGAGGTATTTTAATGCATTTCAGAAAAGTAATTTGATGTTTGTATGTAATGAAAGAATTGACCAAAGAGCATTGAGGCAAAACGTATACACAAAAGAAAACATCATGAATGTAAGAAATGACATAAAGATGACAGCCAAGATGAAGCCCGAGTAAAGATGTATTTCAATGTTCAAATTTTAGTACTCGACACTGCGAGTGCTTAGTGTTGGTTTTACTCAGCAGTCTAGAGATAAATTCTGTTAGTTTTCTTTTTTATCACAGTAGTCACTGAGTGGCTTCATTAAACTTTCTTTCTCTTCCACATCCCTTGATAAATTTCAGCTCTTGCTGGTGATGTGATGTGTCCCAGGAATCTTTTTTTTTTTTTCTTCTGTCAATGAGTCTCAGACTTCAGCTTTGAAACCTGGTGGTGAAGGGAAGTCCCAAGGCAACAGCTGTACTGCAGTCTGGAGAGAAGCCAGTCCAGACTGGAGGAGAATGCAAAGGCTCCCAGGAGGGAGGTCTCCAGACTAAAAAATACCATAGCATTGATGCAGTACCTGATGGGCCTGCCTGTACTTAGTGTGGTTATAGAGTTCTGTTGCAGAGTTCGGGAAAGATGCCGTACTGATGGGTGCAAGAGAAAATGAAGTAAGTGTAAAAATGGGGCAGGTATTAACTTTAGAAAAAGAAAAACCAAAAGTTAAAAAATAACAAACAGCTGTAAGAGAAAAAGAAAGAATATGCCATTGCCAGGGTCTGAACAATACTGAGGCGTCACGATACAGATGCTATTTACATGATAAAACCATACTGGAAGGAAGGTGAGAAGGGAAGGGGTAGACACACCTTCACATTAGGAAGACTGAAAGTGGAAAAAGCAAAGAAAATAGCTGTTTAAGTACAGAGTTTAAAAATATGGGGGTGTATAGCAGAGAGACAGCTAAATGAGATGGTAATAAATGATTTTTATTACCCCTTTTTGCTACAGAGAAATTTATCAAGTAGGTCTATGGCAGGAAGAAGTTGAGTTTAGGCTTCCAGGGATTTTTTTTTTAATCTAGAAATTTTCTTTTAAAATTAGAATTTGCAAGTGAAAGTAGTGTTAGAGGTGTCTTTATTTAGCTAACTTTGAGCTGGATAAAGTTAAACAGTGATTTCATAGAGGGGAGCTTGTTGTGTATTGTGTATTTCCTTAGAAGATGTTTGCTTCTCCATGGGCATAATTTATGACTATGCATATGATAATTTTATGCATATAAAATTATCCTTATACCTATTTTACAGAATTCAGGGCAGAATTTTACTGTTTTAGATGTTGTAGACATTTGTAGTTGTGATTGTTTTTACTCTGGAAACATGCTGATCTTCTCTGCTGATTTAGTGACAGGTGTTTGTTCAAGGACCCAAACTCAACATGATCAAAACTCGACTCCTCTCCCCTGTAAGTTCTCTCCTAACCACAAATCTGTTAAATCTCTACTCATTTTTACACTTGCTTCAAATTTGCTTTATGACCGGATGGTATGAACTTTTTCTGTGAGTAAGATAAGGGATTGCTGTAAGAATAGGAGATAAGGCTGGAGCATTACAGTAGAAGTTTCTGGAAAGAGGATGAGGCATAGTATGGATCCTAAGGCATAAGTAGAGAAAATGAAGAGATATGAATTAGAAAACATTTTCCGGGGACAACAGTTTGTGTCGGTAATATTGGTACATAATGTTGGAAAATTAGAACAGAACTAAGATGGTTGATTAAGTTTGGAATAGCACAGAAATCACATTTTTATTTGCAAAGACATTAAATTCATTTGATTGTTTCTTTTAGGTGGTGTCTAGAAAAAATATCTGAACAGTCAATGCGGTTTTAAGCCTTTAATTATGTCAGTTCTTTTAACAGATGGTATATTGGATTAGAGAAAAAACTCCTTATACTTTGGAGTAATACTTCCATAAACTGTAGTAACCTGGCCACACAGCACCTCAACATGTTTTGAATTTAAATAGCAGATCCATAATAGGGTAGTAAATTGGGAGAAAGTTTTACAGTTAGTGGATTTGAGGGCCTAATGAGGGAAAAGATTAATCATAGAGCTATACTAAGAATAAACAATAAGCCCTTCCTGCAATGCTTGTAAATTTGGAAATAATTGTTTTTTATCAGTAATGTAAGCTCTATGAAAATTGGGACTTTTGTTTCATTCACTGAAATATATTCCCAGAGCTTTAAGCATGTCATGGCACATAGTAGGTACCTAATAAGTGCATATTGAATGAATGAATTGAGGAGTTAGATGAATGTTTTAAAAGGAAGGAAATCTTAAGGAAGAAACAGCGTAAACACTGGGAAGGCAAAGGGCGTAAAGCAGTAATTTCACATGCCTAAAAGAATCTCCAAGATTACAGAAATAAATGTCATTTACTTATGCCAGTATTTATCAGTAGGGGAAGGGCAGGTTTTATTTAACAACCAAGAAGTAACGTAGGAATCTCAGATTAGGTAGAAACTAAGATTTTTTTGGACCCGGATAAAAGAACGTTAAATTCTTATCTCTGGGAAATCTGTATGTGTCTAGTTTAAAGCCAGTGTAAAAATTAATAAGAGAAACATCATTTAAAGTGGAGTCAGGCATCCCTGAAGTGGGAGCTTTTATGTACACACCATCGCAGCTTTACATTTCTGAGCAGCAAGGTCTCTACTACCCCAGCAGGAGGAAGGAAGATTTCCTCCTTGCCCAATAGCAAGCCCAGCCAATGGGAAACTGTGCAACTCAGCCAATGATAAGCCATCACCACCCTGAACTCTCCCTTTCCCTTCAATGGACTTTTGCTTAGATCAGCCCCGCCCAACTTCCTCCTCTTTCTCTATAAAGTAACCTTCTTCTCCTTCATTTGCTGGGCTTGCCTGTGATATTTGCTATAGCTTGATTGTCCCGAATTGCAATTCCTGTGCTATTCCTGAATAAACTCACTTTGCTGGTAAAATAACTGGCTGTTTTATTTTAAAGGTTGACACCAGTATTACCAGAGGCATCTGTATTCAGACATAAAACATACCATTAGATTAGTTTATGGCAGTTTCATTATCTTTAGCTTTTAAGTCTAATAATACTAAAGGGTTATTTTAACAGAAACCCACTTCTAAGTATCATTTATAATGGTAATGGAATCTACAAACTTATTTCAGATTTTTGCATTGTATCTTACGAGTTAGGATAATATATGTGTTTACTAACCATTAATTCCTATCATATTGAAATGCCTTTGTTAGATGATGAGGTGAATGTGGTGCTTAGTAGGTACTTGATATGTAGATGTTAATTACTCCCCTTCTAGAGGTTTAAATTTTCTCATGACATTAAAATTTGGGCCATCCTATTGATTTATTAATTTAGGGGTACATGTATTTTCAAAAATGTTACCCAGCTGGAGCTCCCCTAAATCTTCCCCTTTTAGTCTTAACTACTTTGAGAGATTTTTTTTTTTTTTCTGCTGTCACTGAAGATCTCCTTCTTTATTGTATATCTTCATCAGCTCCAGGTTGCTGGTTTCCTATGAGTTGGTCATGTGACTCTTTCTTCTTGCTTTATTGAAAACAGAATTAATTGTCAGTCAGTCAGGGACTTATGATATTCTGCATTATCTAAGCATATTTAATATAGTAGGCTCATTTTCAATATGCCAAGAAGTTATCCTGTTTTGCCATTTAAATAATTTTAGCTTCTTTTTCTATTTTTGTTCTCATTTTAAATTTTTAGCCAAAATTCTCAATTGAGTCATGGGTACCAGTGCATATATTTTCTTCAGTAGTTTCTTTAACTTCACTGTATCTGAGATTGACTTCATAATGACCTTTGGTCAGTAGACCCTTTATTTTATTTTATGTATCAGCAATTTTTAGCCTTCTCTTATTTTCCTGTTCATCAAAGACCCCTGGGTCCTCAGGTCAATCACTTAACCCCAAATCTTTAATTTCCACGCTTGCTCTACCCATTCACAGCTGTGCTTCTTGATACGATAGTCAGCCATTCCTATCTTATCTTTGCAACATCCACCTCCCTCCAGTTCGCCATTATGAGGTATCCATCCCTTCAACTCCAGTGAATGAGCTCTTTCCCCATTTTTTTGTCCTTCCTGACGTCTCAGTGGTATCTAACCCTGCTGATTCACTGCCTTCTCCCCACACTATTATTATGCTCTTGCCTTTGTTATTCTCTCTGCTGACTCCCAGTCTTCCTCTGGCTCATTTTTCTGCAGCCTTCTCAATGTTGGTGTTTATATGAGTCCTCCTGGGTTGTTTATTTTCTCACAATACACATACTAGGAAACCTCATCAGTGCATTGGTTTCCCAAAGGCCTGGCTTGATGAATCCTGAGTTATTAAATCCAGGCCAGGCCTCCAAGTACTTACTCGTCAACAGACTTCCTATGACTCCCAGAGTCTTGATAATTAGCCTTGTCCCTTCAGGAAAAGAGCAGGCAGCGTACTGCTAAGAGTGCAGAGTATTGGTTGGCTCTTAGCCTTCCTGGACATTTCATCTAAGGTGTATGCCAGATTTCCTTATCAATAACTGGTGAATTTAGGAGTCTCAGATTAAACACAGAGCACATGAGCATGGGATATGCCTATTCTATTTTTCTCTGTTGGTTTATTGTATCGTTTGGGATAAAAATCTGTTTTAGGCAAAAGGTAGGATTGTTTTCAACTTTTATCAATATCTCCTGGACCCTTGATTTCATGCAAAGGAATTAATTGCATTTGAATGAGCTTAATGCATCAGACTATTGATGCAAAAATACACCCCATGCTGGGCTATCACCATCATCAAGGGCTTTTGTTGTTGCTTTGTTTTATTTTGCTTTTTCTGTGGGTTAATGACAACTAGTATGCAAGAATAAAATGAATCAAACTTAAGTCCCTAGGAAATATTCGTGCATTCATTTTTCACATTTTTTAAAGAAATGAAGATATACAATTAAGCATAATCGCCTCTTAAAATTTGACTCTAAAAAACATTTTTAGCTATTTTAACTTACATATAAATTTCTTACAAAATACATATATTTTATATAGATGTGATCTCAGTGTTGGATTTACCATATTATGCTGTGAGGATATCTTCCATTCGTACTAAGATTTGTAACTGGAAGAGAATTAAATCATTTGGAAGCAAAACATGGAAAACTGCCCCAGCGTAGGAATATTAATTAAACAGCTGCCTAAATGATTAAAGAACAATAAGATAGTCTTATCAAGTGCTCAGATTTCCAAGAAAACACACATACCACCTATTACTTATTGTTATAGTTGATGAATGTTTATATGCACTTGAGAACTGTTATCAAAGATGTCTTTTGTACTTACTTGGTGTGCAGTTGGCTTTTTCAGTACCTCAGCCCTGTCTTCCCAAAGAGATGGCCTTCTATATATGGCCTTTGAAATATGCATTTTCTAAGATTTATATAAGTAGCCAACTTCTTCCCTCTTATAGAAATTTAAAAGCTAAGGCTTTGAGATATCCAGATTAGGGACTTCCCTGGTGATGCAGTGGTTGAGAGTCCGCCAGCCAATGCAGGGGACACGGGTTTGTGCCCCGGTCCGGGAAGATCCCACATGCCGCGGAGCTGCTGGGCCCGTGAGCCATGGCCACTGAGCCTGCGCGTCCCGAGCCTGTGCTCTGCAACGGGAGAGGCCACAACAGCTAGAGGCCCGTGTACCGCAAAAAAGAAAAAGAAAAAGAAAAAGAAACATCTAGAATTATCATGTAATGGCATGAGTGGGAAGGGTGTCAGGCCAAGAGGGGGAACTGACCTTATGCTTCTTTTGACTGGGAGAAAGGCGGACATGCCTGCCTTATGTAATGGTGACCTTGAGTAAACCCTACTTTAAGCCTTTAAATGGGTTACCTTGAGCTTACATAATGTAGATCCTGTGACCTGTTAGCCTAATTGCGTTGTTAGAAAGTCTGCTTTGGGCCAGAAAATAGCAAATCACTTACACTTTTCTTAGATGCTTCTGATAACCAAATATTCTTACCAAAAATCAAAAGTTTTTCCTCAGCATTTTCCCAAAACCAGAACATTTCTAGGTTAAAACAACTGAAGACTCTAAGTATGATTTTCCTTTGGTCTACATTTTAGTCATCTTTACAATTTTGAGTAAAAGACAGAAACGGTATTATTTGGAGTGAGAGATTCCTTGGAATTACCCCTGTATTTGAAAGCCTTAATCAGTATAATTTCCTCATTTATAAATGTTAAATCTGAAATGAGAGATTTGCCGTCTTCCAACATGTTTTGTGTGCCTTCTCTCTGCACCAGGGCCTTACTTTGAAAAAGTAGCTCAGATTTAGTTTGATTTAAAGGCTGAGCTTCTGCATGCCTGGAATTCTTGCTCTTCAGAGTATTTGCTCCCTGGAAAAGTCAGCTGAAGACAGAGTTGTCATGTGACTTTGGACTGTTTACCCGGAAGACGTTTGGGTAATGGAATGGGCTTTGGCAGAGTTCTGCTGCTTTCTTGTTGAGGAGAGCCAGGAGAGGGGGGCAGGGCTGCACAGGGCTGGCTGTGTTCAGATGGGAAGAACCAGTCTGAAAATGTTTGAAGCCTGAATGTACCTTCATTTGATCATTTTCTTTATTGCTTAAGAGAATTTTAAACAGCCACATCCATAGTGGGCTGTAGCGTGTAGTGACACAGATTTAAATGATCTTGCATCTAAACAAATGCATTCACTCTCTGCCTGCTGTGTAAAATCGGAATGACACCTGTACTCTGTTGGAAAGGAACAGACGTTTTCATTATAAACCTCAGTCAAGCAGAAAAGTAGCAAAGTGAGCAGAAATTTTCATTTACATCCATGACTGAAGTTGCAGTGATAAAAAGAAAATTGCTAGGTTCAAGAATAGCCTTGTTCTCATTCTGTTACACGACACGGGGGATTTGGTCAATACAGAAATAGTTTTTAATACTTATGTTGTTGAGGATGGCTCTGATCAATAGTTTCAAATTGTGTGTATCTTCTTAACTGACCTTAGATTTTTCTAGGGTTTTTGTAGTATCTTTAAACAGACTTCAGTATCCACTTATTATCAAGTCCGTTATTTATTTGTTAAAATGTGGGCTTTATGTTGCATTACCACAGAGATTCACAGTAATTTCTTTGCTTATAGTTGTGAGTTTCAGCAAGTGTAGACAGATAACTCAGTTGGGCCAAACTTAGAAGACATCATAAGACAGTGGATTAGAGAGTAGGATCAGAATCTTCCAGGGGAAATTCTCCAAATAGTTCATGATATACCTTTTGGAATATATATATAAGCTTTAATGTAGTAATTTCCTGCCCCAAACCCTCTTCCTTGGAAGTCTAGAAATTCAGTTATTTCAGTTCTCTCAGGAGCAATAAGCCCTGGCAAACTGATTGACAGTAATGAAGCTAAGCCTTGTTTACAAATCTGAGTGGCAGTTCCTAAGTCCACCGTGGAGTGATAACAGAGGGAGAGATTCTAATTTAGCTGGATCCATCCCCACTGAAAAGTTCACATGATATTTGAAACATGACTCAGTAGAACTGGGTAATTTCTAAAACATGTTTTTATTGAAGCGCTTGATGAATCATGTATACTTATATTTTCTTATTCTGTTAGATATTGTGTCCCTCTACCCTTGATAGTGTTTCCGGTACAATGACAGAATTCTAATCCTTTTTTCTATGTTTTAACAAAGCCTTGGGAATTTAGAACAGTGTACTCATACTCGTAAAAGGTTGTACTAATTCCAAATGCCACATCCTAGATATTTCCTGGCTAGCTCTTTTGTTAAATGCCGTGCCTTTTTCTGCGTCATTCTCTCCTTATCTACTTCCTCTTGCCCTAAATAATTTTGCATCTTTTAAGATGTAATTTTTTGGGGGGGAAGTTGTGAATTAGAACATTCCTGAAATATAGAGCAACATTTACTCCTCTGAGTGTTAGGAGACAACTCCATTGTCTCCTAAAGCTAGACATTTCAAGTCTAGTCTCTACACAAGAGAATCCAGAAGGGACACTTAATAAGCTCTCAAGGAGCACAGTGTGGCAATTGGGTGTTAGGGGTCTCCCACTTAGGAGAGAGGTGGGCTGGAACAATCGAGTCTGGGCATCTTGAACACGTGGAGTGGTAGCTGGTTGTAAGCACGGATGATGAATGAATGTGTTAAAGGTCCTAGGCCAGACCAGCAGGGAAATGAAATGAAGGTAGCGAAACTCCTCTGCTAACCTTAGCAAGTGATAAAGAGTCTGGAATGTGAGGTCATGAGTAGTAGCTGTAGAGGTGAAAAGGAGAGGGGAGAACTAGAAGGATATATATATTTTTTTCACTCAGAGAATGGTTTACTGGAGTTCAGAATTTCAGAACATTTTTACATCTGATATGATCTGAGCTCCATCTGCCGAAATATGGATAGTTTGAGTGGAGTAGAGGTACAGCCCGTGGGGATAGGGACACAAATCGGTGATAAATATTCCTGGAGAAAATAGAAGCATAGCTTAGTGGGATAGGGGACCTGGGTTTTACAACCAAGTAGAATTTCTTCAGCCCCCATTTGGGGCTCCCTCAAAATGTTGAACGTTGTGGTATGATGCACAGTCTGAGAAATGCCCCCAAACCTTCACCAGAAAGCAGTAGAAAGGGAGCAGAGCAGATGTCAGTGGAGGGTAGGAACCTGGATGAAGATGAAGTGGTAGAGAGTAATAGCTACTCTGAGGGGTGTGTTCCCTCCCCTACCCGGCTGGCCCAGGTCAACAAAGTGGATAAGACCACCCAGTGTGACAGGAGTTGGTGGTACCAACAGTGCACAGCTCTAGAAACCTCCTGGGCAGATGCCCTCCATGGGTGGAGCGTCCTCTCCTTACTGCAAAATAAAGAGATCATGGGAAAAAACAAAAGAAGAAGTAATCACAAATGATGAGATTGACGAAGTGTATAATGAGAACTTCAAAAAGTGTGCAGAGATTAAGAAGACTGTGAAAGCAGGAAGCTGGAAGACCTGAGTAGCTTCTCAAACGTTAAGACAGTCTCTTAGTTGAGGAAAAACGCTGGCTTGAGCATTGTGCTTCCTGAGGATTCAGAAGGCTCTTGAGTTGGAAGAGGAAGTAGTTAGAATGTATGAGGTAGACTGTCTCCTTGAAGAAGTTAGCCCACAGGGCCCTCTGACATCTTCCAAAGGAAGGTTTTATCTCAAGGCTGGTACGATAATCAGGGTGCCACCTGAGAGCTCTCTCCCTCCCCAACCCCTCACAGCAGGCTCTGAAAGGAACATACCATGGCTGAGCAGGAGGGACTGGAGTTCAAGAGAGCCTCTCATAAATCAATGGAATGTAACTGTGAGAGATCAAAAACCAAGGTACCTTGCAAAGTAACAGAGATTCAAGGAAGATGCTATAAAGTTTAGGAAATATGCAGCAGATATAGAGGAAACAAATTGCTGAGCTCCAGCTACAAGGAAGAGCTAAATATTTCATGGTTATGATGGGTTAGAATGTGTGATCTCCCTCTTGATTGGAACTGCTAAAGTTATTTTACCAATAAACAAGTTAAGAAAATGTATTATTGTAAAGCCTTTGGAATTATAAGTTGTAAAACAGCAAATAAATTGAATTGTATGTGAAAAAAAAAAGTTGAATGTTGGTTTTATTCCCTTATATTGCTTCCATATAAGATAGATTTTGACCCAGTGAGGAATTGCTTATTGTTCTTTGGGTACGGTTCCAAGAGTTGATGGTCAGTTCGTACTTGATTCTAATACGATTGCTAAAAGCAATGCTCTCCATGTGAGTGTCCAGCGAGGGAATGGAAATGTTGACTGAAAGGTCAACACTGAGAGTAGAGGAGGCTGTTGAATCCTTAGGCATGACTAAGGAGTGAGAAAGTACTAGCAGAGGGTTGAGGACAGAGTCTTACTTTATAATCAGAGTTAACGCAAAGCGGAGTCAATGAGAGGGAAAGGATGACTAGCTTAAGATAGAGAACGGGAGGGCAAATGTTCCTAGAGAAGACAGAATTTAAGGAAGAAGGTGATATGGTAGAGAGCAGACAGCTGATTTGAGGGCTGAGAAGAGACTAATGCATTTGTTGCTGCTAACCTTGAAAGAAGACTTGCCCAAGATTGTTGGTGATGGGTTGGAAAGAGCAAGTCCGGGGCTTGAAAGTGACAGTCCACAACTCTGGTGAGAAGTTTATCTGTGAAAGCACCTCTTCCTGTTTTTGATTATAGCCTGCCTCACACATGGGTTTCTGAGTAAGGTATGTGGACAAAACATCTCTGTATAATTTAAGGTTTGGGTAATAGCTGGTGGTTCTTTTGCCTCACCATGCATCAGCCTGATTGGTATTTTGTTGGCAATTATGTGGCTCTTTAAAAGCCCCCATACATAACCCCAATTAATTGCATCTTTAAAACCCATCAGGCTATGAATTTTTTTAATGTCAGAAAGCAAGAAAATGTTAGGAGAAAGCAGCCAGTGAGGATACTTGCGTTTTCAAGAGATGAAAAAGAGAATTTAGCAGGATATCTCTATAATATCAGCTTTTCATCTCATCTCTCAAAATATAGAAGGCTGAACTAGGCTAAAAATGAGTAGGTGTAAAGGAAACCTTATTTAAATTTCCACATTTGAATTAATCGCATGTTCATGAGTACAAATTATAATATGAGAAGTGCAAAAAGAGAAATGAGGGAAAAAGGGCATTTTGCTGGTAAATAGGGTAAACAGTAGTAACAAATTGAATATCCCTTTCAGTGATTAAATATATGGTGTTGTGATGGCATATAGAACTGGGTATATAGTCTTCTCAGTGTATTCAGTCTTACGTTTATTTCTGTTTAGACACGTATCCTTAGATTCAGTTTCCCTCCTAACCTCAACCTGTCCACGTTCAACTCATCAATCACTCTTTGAAAGATATTCGTGATCTTTAAAATTTGAAGCTAAGCTAGTACTGACCACTAGCCACACGAGGCTATTGAGCACTTGGAATGTTCTAGTCCAAAGTGGTGTGTGCTATAAGTGGAATATACACATCAGCTATCAGAGAGTTAGTCTGAGGGATAAAAAAAAAAGAATGTAGACTGTCTTAGTAATAATTTTTACATTGATTGCATGTTGAAACGATAAAATCTAGGGTATACTGGGTTAAAGAAAGTATATTATAAAATTAATTTTACCCATTTATTTTTACTTTTGTAATGTGGCTACTAGAAATTTAAAACCTCATATATGGCCCACATTACATTTCCATTGGACAGGGCTGCTCAAAGCTCTTCTGGTGCAGGATTATGTCTCAGTTCTTTTGTATCCTTCATGGAACTGAGTACAGACGGGTATTCAGAACTACTCAGTGGTAATAGAGATGATCCATTAAAGTTCAACCAAATCATGTTGGGTTTTAATTTTTATTATTGTTCCTCATCCTATTTGAACATCTTTGGCCGGGTGGCTTTGTTCGCCTCACCTTTTCACGTACGGAAATCATTCCATCCCCTGAGTCACTGTGTAGTTAGTTTCCTCCCCTCTGCCTCAAATCTAGAACACTTTCTACCCTGTTTTGTGATAACTTCTGGGATTAAAGAAACAAAAGACAAAACAGGAGAGACTTGGCTCTTAGGGATGTGTGAAAATGTGCTCAATTCTTAAGATGGTGCCAATGTCACCAATCTATGGGACAGAACACAGGCTTATGGAAGGAAGGTGTAGAAGGTTTGATTATTTTTTTCAAAATAGGGACAGACCAAGCCAGTCACAAAAAAGGCAAATACAGTATGATTCCACTCATATGAGGTACCTAGAATAGTCAAATTCATAAAGACAGAAAGTATTGTAGAATGGTGGTTGCCAGGGGATTGGGGGAGAGGGAAATGGGGACTTGTTTAATGGGTACAGAGTTTCAGTTTTGCAGGATGAAAAGAGTTCTGGAGATTGGTTTCACAACAGTGTGAGTGTACTTAACGCTGCTGAACTGTACACTTAAAAATGGTTAAGATGGTAAATTGTATGTTATGTGTATTTTACCACTATTAAAAAGAGAAAGAAAAGCCATTCTAAAAAGTGTTTCATAATGCAATAACCTGTAACTTAAAAAAAAAAAAACACTTAATGAGTTATAATGGATTATCTTAAGGACACCCTTGCTACCTGAAGGAACAGCTGAGTCCAGTCACTTGGGAGCTTGTTAGAAAAGCAGAATCAGTCCCACCCTAGACTTTTCCAGTCAGAAACTGCATTTTAACAAGATCCCCAGGTGATTCGGGTACACGTTAAAGCTTGAGAAATGCTGTTCCAAACATCATTTCTCAAAGTGTGGTCCATGAACCACCTGAATCTGAATCCCTCTGAGGAGGTGTGTTTTCACACCCATCCCAGATCAGGTCCAGGTCTTGGGGCCAGAAGGGGATGGAGCTACTACTGTCTGGTCAAGCATCCCAAGGTGACTCTGAAGCACGTTAAAGTTTGAGAACCCCCGACCTGGAAAGATTTAACAACCATTATTTTCATAATTCCATCTTTTAACTGATGTTGGGATAATTACAAATATAAGTAATAAAAAGACCCATTATTAATAAAAATCAAGAATATGAGTAATAAAGCAATAAAAAAGAGGCAACAGAAAAAACACATGTAACTTAACTAATCTTGGGTGGTTTGGTGAGGAAGGCATGATTCAGAATTTGTGGAATATTGTCATCTGCAGCAACATGGATGGACCTAGAGATTATCATACTAAGTGAAGTAAATCAGACAGAGAAAGACAAATATCATATGATATCACTTATATGTGGAATCCAAAAAAAAGACACAAATGAACTTATTTCCAAAACAGAAAGAGACTCACAGACACAGAAAACAAACTTATAGGTACCAAAGGGGAAAGGAGGGGGGGGAGGGATAAATTAGGAGGCTGGGATTAACATATACACATGACTTTGTATAACATAGATAACCAACAAGGACCTAGTGTATAGCTCAGGGAACTGTACTCAATATTACGTAATAACCTATAAGGGAAAAGTCTGAAAAAGAATATATATATATCTGAATTGCTGTGCTGTTCACCTGAGACTTATACAGTATTGTAAATCAACTATACTTCAATAAAATTTAAAAACAAAACCAGAAAAAGAATTTGTGGAATATTGTAACACTTTGCTGAAATAGTGAGCATTCCAATAGATTTAGGGCCCAAAGTTGAACCTGGTTCTGTTATTAACTAGAGAGAAACCAGATCAGGCCTAAGTTTCCTAATCTGTAAAGAGGAATTGAATTCTGTGATCAGTGACTTTTACATTTCTAAGACAAGGTTAAACTTGAAAAGCAAAGAATTTCCTTTATTATTGATATATGTGTGAATATTCTGAAATTTTTAAAAGAATTTAAACGCCACACATTACACAAATTATTGAAAAAGAGATTTGCTAAGAAAATCTAAAACTAAGCTTTGTCTAGTTATTTTAGATGACATAGATGAAAAACCCAAGTTAGTAAAGATCTTTTAACACAAGTTCTTTTCAGTTGACAGTAATTTTATGGACAGTTTTTGAAGGCCACAATGTTGATATAGATGTAAATAGGTATGTCCTTATTAAAATTTGTTGCGGAAGCTACAAATATTTTTAAGTAGCATTACTTTAAGTTTTAGATTGACAAAAAAATTGACAGGATAGCCCAGAGAGTTCCCATACACCACCGTGCCCAGTTTCCCCTAATATTAACATCTTACATTAATATGGTACATTAGTTACAGTTAATGAACCAATTTTGATACATTATTATTAATAAAGTCTGTCCTTTATTCATACCTTATTTATGTCCTTAGTTTTTACCTAAAGTCCTTTCTCTGTTCCAAGATCCCATCCAGAACACCGCATGACATTTACTCGCCAGGTCTTCTCAGCCCCTTCTTGGCCATGACAGTTTCTCATAGCTTCCTTTTTGATGACCTTGGCAGTTTTGAGGAGTACTGGTCAGGTATTTTGTTAGATGTCCCTCTGTTGCAATTTTCTCATGCTTAGGCTGGGATTATGGGTTTTTTGGAAGAAAGACTACAGAGGTAAAGTGCCCTTTTCATCATATCACATCAAGGGCATCTATTATCAACATGATACGTAACTGTTGTTGACTTTGATCGCATGGCTGGGGTAGTGGTTGTCAGGTTTCTTCACTATAAAGATGCTCTTTTCTCCCCATTGTGTATTGAACTCTTCAAAAGGAAATCACTAGGCACGCCCACAATTAAGACCATTATGCCTCACCTCCTCAAGGGCATAGATGATTTGGAATTCTGCACAGGCAGAATTTGCCTCTTTCCACCCATTTATTTATTCAGTTATTTTGACTCATAAATAAATATTTTATATTTTGTGTTATAATCTAACACTACTTTATTAATTATATATATATTATTACTCAAATTGTTCCAGTTTTGGTCTTTGGGAGCTCATTCGTTTAAGCTCCTGTGCTTTTTTTTTTTTTTTTTTTTTTTTTTTGCGGTACGCGGGCCTCTCAACGTTGTGGCCTCTCCCGCTGCGGAGCAAAGGCTGCGGACACCCACGCTCAGCGGCCATGGCTCACGGGCCCAGCCGCTCCACGGCACGTGGATCCTCCCGGACCGGGGCACGAACCCATGTTCCCTGCATCGGCAGGCGGACTCTCAACCACTGCGCCACCAGGGAAGCCCTCCTGTGCTTATTTGAAATACCCTCTTTTATTTTTTTCTCCACAAGATGCTCCAACTCATCTTCTATATTTTATGCCCCAATCCTAGAATCCATTATTCCTCTAAGGAGCTCTGGTTCCTTTTATTGGAGAATAATATTAAAAACTGAGATCTGGGCGTCAGGTGTGCTCATTGCTACTGGAACATCTTTGCTTTTAAGTCCTCTCAACTGACAGAGTGAGGCGTTATATTTGTGTATAGTCCTCCTTGTATGAATATTTCTATAGCTAACCATTTGTATCTATATTAAGCTAAATATCAGTTCATCCTTATGTCTCCAGCTCTAATCTGTTATTACACGGATCCTTCTTCCTCCTCCCCTTGCTCATCTGTAAATTCTCACTCCAACAGTGGGAAACCTGGTCCCACCATCCACCTTCTATTTACACAATTGTTCAATTGTGCACTTGCTGAACAGTATCAGAGTTGTTAGCTCATACCTTTGTAAGGCTTTTAAAAAGCTGCAAAATTGCTAACAAACGTTTATTTTATTCTTGTCTTTTTAACATATGTCCTTTGCACTGTTTTCATCATCTTAAGACCAGTGTTATTCAGAGCCTGGGTAAAAGACTATTTCTATCTAGTACAAGCTGCCATTTGTGTATGTACGTGAGACTGGGCTCCATTCACTTGAAAAAATTAGAGAGAGGATTTAGGGGAAACTTTTAGTTTTCACTTCTTTTGCCTTTTTCTTATCTTGATTCATGTAATTTCTGCCATCTGGCAAACAGTTCTGATCTGAAGACTGCCATCTGTCAGTTCTCACTGCTATCTGGTGATAGTTACTGTGAAATGTTGGTGATAGCAACAGTCACGGTTTTTGTTGTTGTTGTTTTGTTTGTTTGTTTGTTTTTGTGGTACGCGGGCCTCTCACTGTCGTGGCCTCTCCCGTTGCGGAGCACAGGCTCCGGACACGCAGGCCCAGGGACCATGGCTCACGGGCCTAGCCGCTACGCGGCATGTGGGATCTTCCTGGACCGGAGCACGAACCTGTGTCCCCTGCATTAGCAGGCAGACTCTCAACCACTGCGCCACCAGGGAAGCCCTGTTGTTTTTTTAATTGAAGTATAGTTGATTTACAATGTTAGTTTCAGGTGTACAGCACAATGATTCAGTTATACATATGTGTGTGTGTGTGTGTGTGTATGTGTGTATATATATATATATATATATATATATATATGTATTCTTTTTCAGATCTTTTCCCTTATAGGGTATTACAAAATATTGAGTACAGTTCCCTGTGCTATACAGTAGGTCCTTGTTGGTTATCTATTTCATATGTAGTAGTGTGTATATGTTAATACCAACCTCCTAATTTATCCCCCCCACCTTTCCCCTTTGGTAACCATAAGTTTGTTTTCTATGTCTGTGGGTATATTTCTGTTTTGCAAATAAGTTCATTTGTATATATATATTTTTTAGATTCCACATATAAGTGATATCATATGGTGTTCGTCTTTCTCTGTCTGGCTTATTTCACTTAGTCTGATAATCTCTAGGTCCATCCATGTTGCTGCAAATGGCATTGTTTCCTTCTTTTTTATGGTTGAGTAATATTCCATTTTATATATATATATATATATATATATATATATATACACACACACATACCACATCTTCTTTATCCATTCATTTGTTGATGGACATTTAGGTTGCTTCCATGTCTTGGCTATTGTAAATAGTGCTGCTATGAACTTTGGGGTGCATGTATCTTTTCAAATGGGTAATTCACCCTTGTCCCATGTCCTCTTTGAGAACCCAGTAACTACCCGTTCTCTGAAGCAAAGACCATAACAGTTGTATCACATGAAAAGTTTGTTGAAAAGTATTTTGGGTGCTTCTGTAACAATTCTTTCCATCTCTTGAACACAAATACCTTCCAGAAAAATGTCCCAGCCTATTTGTTAACATGTGAAAGTTACAAAATATCAATATGTAATGAGCAAATTCAATAAAAATGTTAGCAGAGGAAGAGTCTGACATGGTAAAATTAAAAATCACCTGAGTGAATGCTTGTTTACAGTTCCCACTTTGATGTGCATGGATGCAGTAGTGTAGGTTGCTAAGTACATGAATCTGGAATGTTCTACTCGTCTGCACATGCCCTGGGAAAGATTAGGAGAGTCTTGCCCAGTCGTTTTCTGCCTTCTTCAGTATAAAGCATCTTCTAGCTGCTGGAGTGGAACCAGTTAGATCCTTGACACTTTTTCTCTTATGCCCCTCAGTTAATCCTTTAGATTCTATCTTCACACTGTATCCAGACTCTTACCACTGCCCACCATCTCTACTGCCATCATCCTGATCCAAGCCATTGTCATCTCCCAACTGGATCACTGCCACAGCTCACTACCTGGTCTTCCTCCTTCTAATCTTGCCCGCTTGGGCAAGAATAAGTCACTTAGAAAACCACGCCAGAGTCTTCCAGTGCCCCTCAGGGTGCTGGCCAGAGTGTGGGCAATGTTTAAGGCCCCGTGCAGTCTGCTCCCACTCAGTGACCTCCTGTCTGTCATTCATCTGTGACGACACTGGTCCCCTTGCTATTCTGTAAACCCACCAGGCAGGCTCCTGCCTCAGGTCCTTTGCACTTGTCCCTCCCTCTGAGATTTGGTTGGTTTGTTACCTCACTTCCTCAGGTCTTCACTCACATGTCCTATTTTTAGTGAGGCTTTCCCTGAACACTGTTTAAAACTTTACCCCCTCCTCCACCAAAGCCTCTATCCCTTCATGTGCCTTATCTCCGTAATGTTCATTACCATCTGACATTCTCTTTTACTTTTTTGCTTTATCTTTCCCGCCAGAATCCCATTTAGTTTCATCTCTTTAGTCGACTGCTGTATTCCCAGCACTAAGGAAAAATAGAAGGTATGCAGTGGAGAGTTAGTGAATGAAGGACAGTGAGCAACGGAGGGGATTCAGGAAACACCTCCACAGCCAGGGCTCGCGAGTCCTGTGCGAAAGGCGAAAGCACTGATCACTCGGATTCCCTACTTCTCCTGTCCTAGGGATTCCACCCCACCCTAAGGACCACTGTTTTTTCCTCTCACGTCATAAGCAATACTCAAATGTAATACCATTTATCTATAGAACTATAACTTGGTGGAGATGGTGTAATGAAAATAAAACCCTATTGCCTTCAGTAGCTGTTACTGTTCTAAGTAACTATAATTAGTATTAATATGAGAAGACTTAGTGGTCGATGACATACTGGGGAAAAGGTATTAGTAATAATACTGATAAAATAATTTATTGAGCACCTTTGTTGTGGGCACTGAGTTGAGTGCTTTATGAATATTAACTCATACTCCCAACTCCACCATTTACCACATGTGTGAGCTGGGCTGATTATGTAACATCTTAGTCTCACCTTCTTCTCTTATAAAGTGAGATCATTATAGCTGCTTTGGTGTGTGGTTCTGAGTGTGATGTGAGATGATGTCCAGGAAGCATTTAGGCCAGTGCTGGGCACAGGGTCCAGAATTACTGGAATTATTGAATCTTACCTTCGAGAGCCAGGTCTGGGCCACATCTCATCTCTCATAGAAGAGTATAGCACAAGGAAGGAAACTGAGGCTTTGCCATTTTTCAGGAATTCCATTGCTAGAATGTTCTTCCGCCCCCTTTCCCTTAACTCTTGAGAGACAAGGAAGAGAGGTTATACCTTGGGCCAAAATACAAAGACTTCAGATGTTTCTAGCCAACACCATTTTAGTCTTTGTGAATTCATAGAAACACAGTTTATTCATCTGAGCTTTCTGTGTCTTGAAGAACATATGTGTGGTTCTGGAATCTTTTTTAATCAATCTGTTCAATCCCACTCTGACTCTCAAAAACTTAGCAGCCTCACTTTTGAGAAATTCTGTTCTTTCCTCTGATGTCCTTTCCCCCCTTTTCTCCCTCCCTGTGCCATGGATTCACAGTCTCTTTGGTTTTAGTTGTAATACTTTCGCTCTATTCTATTTTCTTCCTGGAATCATCTGTCTCTTGAAAAGGAACATAAAGAAATTGAAAAATACATTCCTATCTTCAAATTTCATAGTACTTGCCTATTTAATATTCATTTCCAATTCTTCTTTTCGAACAGAATTCCAGATTTTTTTAATTCACGGTGACAGTGTGCTCAGCCAGAAATACTTTTTGCAGATACCCTTGCAGCTTAGTGTGCCAGATAACATAGCTATGGCATATAGGATGTGGATACTGGGGAGGGTGTTCCTCCCATGTAAGACAGCAAAGCTTTAATAGGGAAAAAAAAACATACCCAAAAACCTTCATCCCTTGGCCTTTTCTTCCTGTTCCTGTCTGAAACTTGGATATGAAGTCTTAAGATTCTGTGACCATAAGACATCATGACAAATGCCAACATGCTCAGGACAGCAGTGCAGAAAGATAGGAATAACCTAGTCCCTGAGGGCAGCATTGAACATCTGCAGTAGCTTCAGCCTCAATACCAGACTTCTTATTGCAGAGAAATAATCCCATCGTGTTTTTTTTGTTTTGTTTTGTTTTGTTTGCAATACGCAGGCCTCTCACTGTTGTGGCCTCTCCCATTGCGGAGCACAGACTCCAGACGTGCAGGCTCAGCGGCCATGGCTCATGGGCACAGCCGCTCTGCGGCATGTGGGATCTTCCCGGACCGGGGCACGAACCCGTGTCCCCTGCATCAGCAAGTGGACTCTCAACCGCTGCGCCACCAGGGAAGCCCTCCCATCGTGTTTTTAAGCCACTGTTTGTCATGCATTCTCTTCTGTGTTTATCCTGTGCTCTATTCTGTGCAGTAGAATGCATTTTCAGCTGTTTCACATGACTTGCTAGCTAATTTAAATCCAGTTTTATTGTCAAACTGACCACATTGTAGATCACAACACTGAAGTATTTTGTAGTACAAAAGTGAATCTACTTTTATAAAAGCCAAAGGGAATTAGCCAAATAACCCATTTCGAGCAGACTTTAAATGGCAGCAAGTTGAGTTACCACACTTGGATGGAGAGGCCAGAGATTCAGATTTTCAGGCCAGTTCCACCGCCAGCTGGCTCTGTGGGCAGGCCACTTGACCTGGATTATTTCCCTCCCATCTGCAAAATGAGGTAATTTAAGTAAGCCAATCCTCTCAAAGACCACCAAAGAGCCAGTGGATTGATGCCTGCAGAGTCTCAGCTGAATTTGGCATTATTGTTTACCTTGCCAAGACTTTTTAGCTAAGAAGCCAAGCACAGATTTTGTTCCTTAGCTGTGAAAATTCCCTTTCAATTGCAGTGTGTGTAATATAAATTGTGAATTTTTGAAACAAGAAACCAGGTTGTATGATTATCAGTAAATATGCACAGTGTACACTGAATTGAACCACTAGGATTGAATGGTGCCAAATTCCTGAAGTTCAGCATTAGCTGAAACATTATGATACTTAATTATCTTATTATGATACTTAATTTATTTTGGTCTCTTTCACTTGAATTCTGTTAATTTTTTTTTTTTTACCTGAGGATCAAACCAAAAAGACAGAAGGTTTGTTTTAAAAAAAATTAAAGTGTGCATGGTTCTTTATGGAAACTCCAGGTATATATACTATCAGATTTTTTTAAATTAAACAACTATTTTTTAGAGCCATTTTAGGTTCACAGCAAAATTGAGTGGAAAGACAGAGAGTTCCCACATAATCCTCTGTCATATCATAGGTTTTTAAGAATAATGCTTTTAGAATTAAAAAGAGAGGAAACGTAAACCATGTTAAACTAAACCCGTTTCTGAAAAAGGACTTGTTATATTTTTACTACTTCTCTTTAATTCCTTATTAAAAAAATTTTAACAGATTTTTTTGGTTTAATTACTTTAAAATTTCTGCTGTGTAACATTCTAGTATGTGTCATCAGTTTTGAAAGTAATATAAGCAAGGTTGTAAAATCCAGTCTTTGCTGAATTTTATTTTGATGTTCGAGTACAATGAGTTTTCTATTTTGCCATTAGTCCCGAGGGCGTATTAAATAACCAGTATTAGTCCTTTAAAAAAACAATCTCATTTGAGGGACATACATTTCTTGGCTTCTGTGCAATATTAGAAACCTAAGAGCATCTTTACACTACGAAATGAAGTGTCATTTTCCGAATTAAAAAAAAAATCAAATATCCTTTTATAAATTAATGCTGTACGTGTCCTTTTGATGAACATTAGATTTTACCAGGGTAACTATCTTTCAGTGACTTTGACTTTGCACTAAAATCTACTCCTCAGCAGATTGGCCTAAGGTCAAGTAAAACAAGACACTGTTGTCTGGCAGCTATTACCCAGTTTATGCCACAAGAACTATTTCAGGACAAAGTTGGGAGTATCTGATATCTTCTCCTGATTGTCTCATAAACTGATTTAATAGCTTTGGGCCAGACATTGAATCTTTCCCGATAACTACTTGTAAAATAGAAAAACATTGCTTAGTATTTCGGACATTTGTAGATATGGCAGTATGGCTTGACAGACCAGAGCTAATAAATCAGACAAGCATCTTCAGGCCACTGGTCGCTTCTGGCCTCCTGTGGCCTTGAAAATTGGGATGCCTCAGATATAAAGTATTCTTGCTATGGTTGATTGCCTGCCCTGAGAAACCATGAAGAGTCCACTTGGAGAAAGGTATATTGGTTTTGGATGAGGATTTTTTTTCCATTCTCCCAACTCATCTGGTTTTTGTTTGTTTGTTTGTTTGTCTTATTCTTTTGTTTTACAGTATTCTATGTAAAAGCAAAAGAAAAATGTGACATCACTTGCATTATGTCATTCTTTCCTTATAGTTTATATCTTAATGTTTGTCTCTGGGGCTAGGTTATAATCTCCTGAAGGTAGGCGGCCTTAGACATGTTTCTGGGAAATGAGATTTATATTATAAGAGATCCATCACACAGCTGTTGTGGAGCTGAGATGCAGTGATGCATATGGAGAACTAGCCACTCCATGGACTCAAGGGTTCCTTTCTCACCAAGTACCAACTGCACACAGCCCTTGGGAGCAACGTCTCATTAATTCTTGCATTCTCTGTGACTCATAATACGATGCTGTGGGCACCATCGATTGTTTCAAAGATTTGAGGAATGACAAGATCACGCTGTTTATCCCCTGTGATTTGCTTAGATTTTGATCTGAATATTATTTATTAAACTAAATATGTAAATATCATGAGACGTGCATGTTTCAGCTAGAAACAGACTAAAATTTAAGCACCTTTATAGAAAGAGGTTTTTTTCTGTTTTTTTTTTTTTTTTGCTGTACGCGGGCCTCTCACTGTTGTGGCCTCTCCCGTTGCGGTGCTCCGGACGCGCAGGCCCAGCGGCCATGGCCCACGGGCCCAACCGCTCCGCGGCATGTGGGATCCTCCCGGACCGGGGCACGAACCCGTGTCCCCTGCATCGACAGGCGGACTCTCAACCACTGCGCCACCAGGGAAGCCCAGAAAGAGAGTTTTAAAGAACACTTTTAGGGAATTCCCCAGTGGTCCAGTGGTTAGGGCTCTGCAGTTTCACTGCCAAGGGCCCGGGTTCAATCCCTGGTCGGGACTAAGATCCCACAAGCCCCTTTTATATAATGGGAGTGAAAAGTTTTTTTCTTCCCCTTCTTAGGACATTTATCTCTTTATGTAGCATTTCAGAAAATTTCATGTAACGGACTAAGAAAGTAAAAAAATTGTTCTTGTCTTTCTGATATGTGGACAACTTGTATTCCTTGCTCATTTGTAGTCATTGCTTTAAATCTCTTCTCGCATGTCTTGCTTGAAGGATTGCAGTACCTTACTCAGTGGTCTCCCTGCTTTCATGGTCTCAAAACGCTAGTCCATCCTTCACTTGATTAAAGAGTTTACCTGAAAATCAAACTTGAGCACATCATTCTTGTTTAAAATATCCTTTGGCCTATGTTGCGTCCAAAATGGCATCTAAAACCTTAGACTCTAAAACTGGAGTCCACCATATTTCTCCAGTCTTATTTATTTCTGGACATTTTTTCCCACTTACCATGTGTTCCAGCCACAGTGAACTTCTGTGTCTTCTACAGATATGCTTTGTCCCTTATTCTTTCTTTGCACAGAAAGTTTCCTTTTGCCATCCTTCCAACCATCCATCCATCCAATATGGTCATGTTTGCCAACACTGGACCATGGATTGGGAATAGGACGTTAAACAAGATAGATACTGTCCTTACATCTTGCAACTTCCCATTCGTTTCCTACATGTCACACTCCTGCTCATCCATTTAGACTCATCTCTAATGTTATTTCTATTTTGAGGTCTTTCCCAGCACACCCAAGCAGATATGTTCACTATGTTGGCCCATCACTTTATCTCTATTACAGCGTTTAATTTCTTCATTCATCAAGACATGTATTGCCTACTGTGTTCAGAATCTATGCTGAAAGCTGGGGATACTGTAGTGA